>NC_141918.1:50110984-50414015 GCF_057802395.1 Ceratotherium simum simum | reverse complement strand
GAATTTATCTTAAATAATTAGAAATGTATACAAAGATTTATCTACGAGTATCACATTTTTTATTTTAATTTTATTTATTTATTTTTCCCCCAAAGCCCCAGTAGATGGTTGTATGTCATAGGTGCACATCCTTCTAGTTGCTGTATGTGAGACGTGGCCTCAGCATGGCCGGAGAAGTGGTGCGTTGGTGCGCGCCCGGGATCCGAACCCCGGGCCGCCAGCAGCGGAGCGCCTGCACTTAACCGCTAAGCCTCGGGGCCGGCCCTCACATTTTTATATATACTAGCGAAAAGTTGGGAACAGTCTAAATGGCCAACGTAGGGATTGGTTATACATAATGCTGCATCCGTGTGCTGACTAAATATAGGCATTAAAAGTTGTGCTAAGGAATTCTTAAATGTTCATAATTATGTACATATAAGGGTTTTAAAACGTAGGTTTTATCACACAGCACACATACTAAGATTGCTTTTTTGTTTTTTAAACGATCTGTACGCTGATTTGTCGATACATAGATACCCCACTGGAATGGCAGTCACAGGATGCACATTTTCCACCTTGAGGCCAGGCCAGGAGCTTTTCCGTCGCAGAGAGTGGGGGGGCCTGCCGTTGCACAGCCTCCCCTCTGACTTCTTAATTTTTGCCAGTCTGATAGACATGAAATGACCTCTGACTTTATTTCTTTCTCGTTCTTATTGATTCTTAATAGATTCAGATAATATTCCTTGGTCAATTTCATGTGTTGCAAATATCTTCAGGTTTGTGGTTGGTCTTTTGTTATTAATATAGCTCAATATAGTTATTAATATATAGAATGTAGTTATTAATATAGTTAATATAGTTGAATTATCAAGCTCTCCTTTATGGCTTATGCCCTTTCCATACTCTGAGGTGTTGAAGATATTTTTGATCCATAAATTTTAGTGTTGCCTTTCATATATCAATCCTGAATCCATCAGAAATTGTTTTTTCTGTGTGATGAGAAACAAGGATCCGTTTGTTTCCTATAGGAGTAGCCAGCGTTCCAGCACTGTTTATCAAAGAGCCTGTCTTTTCCCCCTCTAGTCTGCAGGTCACATATCAAGTTTCTCACGTGCGTGGGTGTGTTTGACCCTCATTTCCGTTTGTCCATGTGTCTGTCCCTTCTCCAATGCCATACTGTCTAAGTTACTCTAACTTCAAAATGAGTCTTGATAATCTGGCAGGACGTGTCTCCTCAGTTGTGTTCTTTTTTTTTCAGGAGTGTCTTGGCTATTTTGGGCTCTTTCTGTTCCATATAAATTTCTGAATCAGATTATTAGATTCTGGGCTGGCCCTGTGGTTTAGCGGTTAAGTGCGTGTGCTCCGCTGCTGGCGGCCCGGGTTTGGATCCCGGGCGCGCACGGACACACTGCTTCTCCGGCCATGCTGGGGCCGCGTCCCACATACAGCAACTAGGAGGATGTGCAGCTATGACATACAACTATCTACTGGAGCTTTGGGGGAAAAAATAAATAAATAAAATTATTAAAAAAAAAAAAGATTGTTAGGTTCTAAGATACACTCTGTGGTATTTTAATTGGAATTGTATCCACTCTGTAGCTCAGTATGGTGAGAATTACATCTTTATGATATTAAGCCTTCTTTTCCACAAACATAAAACATCTCTCTCCATTTATATAGGTCGTCTTTAATGTCTTTCAATAAAATTGTATAATATTTTACCCAAAAGAGATCTTATAAATCTTTTCTAGCTGTTGCTGGTATAGGGAGATACAATTGACTTTTCAGTATTGGTCTTATATTCAGCACCCTTACTCTTTATATTTTAGATGCTGTTTCCCACACAAGGTATACAAAGTGCCAACAAGCGGAAATCATTTAAAATTTTAGCACAAGCACAATATCTTTTTACCTGAATAAATGTGGTGTTATATGCAAGGCTGAGAACATTCTTAGCTAGGAGTCAGAAGATCAAGTGCTGTGTTTTAATCTTGCCAGATCTCAAACTATGTGACACTGAGCAAGTCAAAGGGGCTGGTACAATCTACCCTTCTTAACTCATAGGACTTACTTTTAGGATATAAGATATAAGTGAGAAAATTGAGTGTTATACAAAAGTAAAAATACTGTCTATTTCTCCCCTAAATTCTATGCATCAGTTACTTAATCAGGAACATAAGACAAAAATTAGTGAAGACCGTGAACATTACCAACACCCCCACCTTCGTTTATGGCGTTTTAATAAATTAAAATGAATTAGTTATATCAGTTCTTCCTGGCACCTTGTATTCATTTTTGCAGTGGACACACACACTCAGCCTTTGCCCTTTGCCTGTCTCAGAGGCCATCTTTTATAAGCAGCGTTGTTAAACAGATTTAGGAAGTTGAAGTGTAAGTTCACATATAAGGTGAGAAAACTAGATAAATTTGGAAAGAGTCATTCATCCATTCAAAAAGTATTAATGAGGGGCTGGCCCGCTGATGTAGCGGTTAAGTTCGTGCGCTCCACTTCGGCGGCCCAGGGTTCGCAGGTTCGAATCCCTGGGGGCAGACCGACACACCGCTTGTCAAGCCGTACTGTGGCAGCGTCCTGTATAAAGTGGAGGAAGATGGGCATGGATGTTAGCCCAGGGCCGGTCTTCCTCAGCAAAAAGTGGGAGGATTGGCAACGGATGTCAGCTCAGGGCTAATCTTGCTCACCAAAAAAAAAAAAAAAAAATAGCATAAAAAATTAATGAGTACCCAGATGTGTTGGGTAGTGCTAGGCATTGAGGATTCAGGTTGTCAAATGGGTAGACAAAACAAGCATGGTTGCTTCCTCGGGAAGAATCCACTCCAGGAGGGGAGGTGTAAGTATTAACAAATAAACAAAATGTGATTGCAACTCTGATAATGCTCTGATGAAAATGATGTGATAGGAGAGAACAAAATAGAGGACTTGAACAATTATAAATTTAACCTGTTACTTGAGAAACAAAGTTTTAGTTGAAATCTAAAGGACGAATAGGAGTTACCTCAGGGTCTCAAAGTCATTTTAGCATCTCCACCCCCCTGCTGGCTGCAGCTGCCTTTGCTGGTGACTGTCCGGGTTGGGCAGAGCGTGTTTCTATTGCTTCAGCTGCCCTCTGGCTGCCCTACCAGGGTCCCACAGAGGCAGCAGGTAGGCTGAGGCAAAGAGCAGGACTCAGACCGTGCCTGAACGTCGAAAGAGAGAATAACTTTTTGTGATGTATCTGCCCCAGTCCCCTTTTTCAGACGTGAAAAGCTCTCCTCCTGACCTGACCTCTCCCTTTGGAGTAGCTCTGAGCTTTTGATCAAGCACCGACAGTAGGGAGAGGTGCAGGCAAACAGAAAGATGGTCAAAGAGCTGCCTGTGGAGGCCTGAGCCTCCCGAGTCTGCCTTCTCAGCTGGGTGTTGGCCAGCTGTGAGGCTGAGAGGAGCTAAGTGCAGACTCCGTTAAAAAGAAAACACACACTTAAGAGGAATAGCTCACTAAATCTTGGTGACTTATGTTCTCCTAAGGATTACTCCTTCCTGCCACTTTATCCCAAATGCATATTTACGAGCCCTCAGATGGACACAGAGTGTAACTGACCTTGTCACCCTGGGATGGTGTTCCTGAGCCGTCCTGACCAGGAGGGAGAGGAGTCCAGTGGTGTGGTCTGTGTGGCCTCAGGGAGAATGAGCCCCAGGAGAGGGAGCGGTGACTCGGCTTCAGTCGGCACTGTGAGCGCTCTGAACCAGACTTCAAATGAGCCTCCCCGACTCCCTGAGCCATCTTGGATGTGGGGTAGAAAAGCAAATGGAGCGCCTGCTCATCTGAAAGCAGCAAGCACCAAAGGAAGAGATGGTGGAGGAGCGGCCCCTCATCCGTTTGTTCATTTTGTTCCTTCCTTTGTTCAGCACACACAGTGTGGAGTGCCAGTTAGGTGTCATCCTCTGTTTTACCATGGAGACTTCAAATCAAACAAGGGCTGCACTCACAGTCAGTACAGCAGTGGTGGCAGGATAGAGTTTCAAGTTTTATGATATGTTCTGAACTGAGTTTGGTGGGGACAAAAAGGAGAGATCTCTAAATCTGGCTGGGGCGTCAGGATGGCCTCTCATTCGAGCTTCAGGGTGAGTAGGAGTTAGCTCAGTGGAGAAAGGTGTGGAAGGGGCATTCCAGGCAGGACCAGGAGCTGTGAACCTGACACTCGAGAAACGGGGCAAAACCAGGTACAGCTGGATTGCAGGTACTTGTGGGAGAGTGATGGGAGATGAGTGGAGCAGAGCGCAGAGGCCGGGCTGTAGGCTTGTAAGCCAAGCTGAAGAGGCCAACTGTGTCCTGAAAAGCTGTGGGCTACTCCTTATGTATCTGAGAGAAGGTAAGGAGGTAAAGGCTTGTGACTTGATGACTGTTTGCCTGAGAGTCTGGAAGTTAGTGAATTTGGGAAGGTGCAGGAGCCGGGGAGGATCCCGGATAACGCTCAGGTTTCTGGCTTGAGCCAATGAGTTGATGGTGGTCCCTGTACTTTCAGTTGTGGAATACGTGAGTTTCGTTTTTCACATGTCACGTGCAACATGGCCAGTCCTCTCTGCTTAGCTTTCTTGAAGCAAAGGTGTATTTTTGTTCTGTGCTACTGTAGGAGAGCGCTACTGCCATAGGAGTTGTGGAGGAAGCTTGGGAGTGAATTGGTAAGGCCCTGTCTCATACGCACACACACCATGGTTAGTGGAAAATGTACTGGATAGTCGGAGAGTTAAGAGGAAGTCTGGCATAGCGGGTTTGCTGGGTTCAAACCTGCTGCGTTGTCATGCCGCCTGGGCGGGTCATTTCACCTCTCTGTGCCTCAGTTCTGCCATCTGTAAAGCAGGGATCATAATAGAATTTACAGAATGGTTTTTTCCCAAGGCAGGTTGTAAGAACTTTTTGTAATGTATAGAGTCAGCCATGAACCCTTTTTTGCTCTTAAGAGTCAAATAAAAATTAGAATTTTCTGTCCTGGAGATGTTGTTTGAGATGCACATGAGGTGTCTGCTTGGAAAGGTCCAGGAAGTAGCTGAGAGCTTTGAGAGAGGACACAGCAGGCTTCTGAGCATGAGACGGAGATGTGAAGGTCGTTTAAACATGTGTCTACTGATGAAGCCTTTGGTTAGAGTGATGTTTCCCCGGGGCCAGATCAGAGAGTTGAGGCCTGGGGAGCAGAGGAGATGGAGGAGGAGGAGCCAGAAGACAGGAAGAAAACAGGGAGGAAAGGGCGTTAGAAAAACTGCAAAGATGACTTCAAGGAGGAGAGAGTAGTCAAGTATCAAATGTGGCAGAGACATCGAGTGAACGTGTCCTTTGCGTCATTAGTACAGAAGTCAGCTTGCGGCTCTGTCAGAGCTCCTTCAGTCACGGAGTAGGGGCAGAGCCCTGTCGCAAGCTGAGGAAGCAGGGGTTGTACATGGAGAGTGCTTTCAGGAAGCTGAAAACGCAGTGATAGTGGCTTTTGCTTTTCTGTCGGCTCTGCCTGTCTTCATCCGAGAAGATGGAGAACCTCGTGTTAGGTTTCACAGAGCCTCCAGAGCTGGTGCTGTGATTACTAAAAACCTGGGAACTCCCTCATTCCTTGGGACCTGTTAGAGGTACCCTGAGTCCCAATCTCCAGCCCACAATGAATAAGTCTAAATCAGTGGTGGAACTTTCTGTGCTGTTGTGCGTCCCTGCACACCAGTTTCTAAACAAGATCATGTTGTGTTCAAACCAACATTTCAAAGTCAGAGTGGTGTTCAGGGTTTCAAAATGAACTCGCAAGCCAAACAGGAAATTAGCACCAGCTATCTGAGTGACTTGACAGGAGAAGAGGACCGTGTTGGCTGAACCCAGCTCTGGCTGATCACGATTCACTACCCGGGGGCCCTGCCAAGCACCACCCTGTCCTTGAAGGAGAAGCACAAAGCTCCTGACTTCCAGATGACTGTTTTCAGGTCAGGTGCCAGGAATCTTTCAGGCATATCAAATGCATTGCATTTTTATTTTACTCTGTTTCCCCAGTTGTATAGGTCTCATACCTAAAGTTAGCATTTTATTACAGCTTAGTTTTTGACATAGATCCATCAAACCTAAAATGAAGACTTCTACGTAGAAATGAAAAGCGAATTTGGGTTTGGTGAGTTTTAGGCGGAGCCAGTTTCACTCTGGAATGCTGTGGAATGTTCTAATTTAACATTTATTTATTTATTTATTTATTTTTTAACAGTTTTATTTGTTTATTTTTTTGTGAGGAAGATCAGCCCTGAGCTAACATCCATGCTAATCCTCCTCTTTTTGCTGAGGAAGACCGGCTCTGAGCTAACATGTATTGCCAATCCTCCTCCTTTTTTTTTTTTCCCAAAGCCCCAGTACATAGTTGTATGTCATAGTTGCACATTCTTCTGGTTGCTGTATGTGGGACGCAGCCTCAGCATGGCCGGAGAAGCGGTATGTGCCCGGGATCCGAACCTGGGCTGCCAGCAGCGGAGCGCGTGCACTTAACTGCTAAGCCATGGGGTCGGCCCTAATTTAACATTTATAAATCTGCTGTCAGTGAGTCAGTTACAATGTATTTGAACCACGCAACAAAAGAGGGGCTGGACGCCACCGCTGCTGTGTGGACATTCGCACCGGGGAGTCACCCATTCCCAGGGTTTGCTCTTGGACAAAATCATTACTGACTGTTGTTTTTGCAAATGAGACTATATATTTTTTTTCTGGTAATAAAAAAGCAAGGGGTTATAATTCTTAAAAAGGGAGAGATAGTAGAAAATGTAAGTTAACCTATCATTCCTCTGCTCCTAGAGAGGGATAATCTCTTTTCACAGTGTGTGTATGTGTGAGCTCACACTGTCACACGCTCACACACACTCACTCACACCCTCACTCACACCTCTGTATAGGCTGATACTGTTGATTCTCTTATATATCCCGCTTTTTTTCTCCACTTAACAGGACATTGTAGATAACATTCCTTGTCATTACCTCATCATTTTTCAGCAGCCATTGAATGGATGTATGATGGTTTACTTGACCCCTGTTAATGGACATTTAGTTTATTTATTCCTCAGTTTTTATAATTACACATACATACAGCTGCAAAGATTACACTTGTCTCTACGTTTTTGTGCATTAATTTCATTGTTTCTCTAGGACAAATATTTTTAAAAATTAAAATTGGTGTGCCACCAAAAGTTTTTGACATACTGCCAAACTGCCCTCCTTAAAGGTTCTACAAAGTTAGGCTCCCACTAGCAGTTTATGAGCATCCCTGTTCCCCTGCACCCTTGCAATGCTAGATATTATAAGATATTTAAGAAATCTTTGCCAATCTGGTGAGGAAAGAGCATTTGTGTGTCGTCCCCCCCCCCACCTTCCTTTTCTTTAATTTTAAGGAAAGAGCATTTTTTAATTATATTTTTTTCATTGCTAATAAGGTTGAAATACACACACACACACACAATTTGCATTTCTTTGAATTGCTAATTTGTGTCCTTTGTCCATTTTTCTGTTCATATGTTTGTCTTTTATCGCTTACAGATTTGTTATGGTTATTAATCCCTTACTCACAAATGCTGCGTATTTTCTCTTTCAGTGTTATTGAGGATTAAAAATGACCCCAGAAAGGGCCAGCCCTGGTGGCTAGTGGTTGAGTTCAGTGTGCTCTGCTTCAGCGGCCCGGGTTCGGTTCCAGGAGTGGACCTACGCCACGTGTCTATCAGTGGCCATGCTGTGGCGGCGGCTCGCACACGAAAAGAGGAAGATGAGCAGCCAGTGTTAGCTCAGGGTGAATCTTCCTCAGGACGAACAATGGCCCCAAAAGGGGGAGAAGGGCGAGGCAGAATTGACAGATTGGAGCCGTGCAGACCATAGCTAGAGTTTGGTTTTGCTTTTTGGCCCAAACAGTATTTTTTAGAATTTGAATTAATTATTATACTGAAAACGGGAAGATACCCGGCAACTTTAGAAAAATCAGAAGCTCTGACGATGTTGAGCCTGCTTCCTCTCGTGGCTGCAGCACTGAAGCTGAGTGGGAGCTGCCCCCCTTAGAGGAGAGAAGGGCTCTCCGTGTCCCCGTGTCCCTTCACGGTGAGGCCTTGGGACTCGTGTCCCTCCACGTCTGTTACCCGCCTGGCCTCTGCCGGGGGTAGAGGTGGTGGCTGTGACTTCACTATACCCTAGTCCAGGGCGTATTTAAGAGTATGGAGATGAAGAGAATGTTTAATTTTAAACTGTGTAGAGCATTTTCTCTTTCCCTTTTTTATGAGGAAACAGAATCCTAAAGATTAATTTGCCGTAGGTCACTTATGCTCAGAATCATAAAATACTGTCCCTATGTAGCTAAGTATAGTTTCATTTGTCTTGAGAACTTCTCTAATGTTAGACATTCCAGCTACTGTTTTTTAAACATGTAAACTTATGAGTGGCATTAAGAGGGAATTTTTCTATGGCAACTAATTAATAAGTTTGTGTGTGTGTGTTTAAGATACTCCTGTCCTCATGAGGAATACATTGCAAGGACATGTTGGCCCTTTATTTACCTCTCATGCATCAAAATACCTTAGTTAGCTTTAGAGCAAGTGGGAATCTAGACCTGTTCTATCCGGTATGGTCGCCAGGACCCACATGAGGCTATGGAGCACTGGAAATGTGGCTATTCCAAATGGAGATGTGCTGTAAGTATAAAATAACACTGGATTTTGAAGATGTAAGAAAAAAACATAAACTAATAAGTAAGAGTTGGGTCTAGAGATGAATTCTTTTGATTCCCACTGACCTTCTTATTTAAGGAAAATACAAAATGAAAACCTAGAGAGCTCTGTTCATGTGTGCTTCAAAGATGTTTTTCTAGAAGATAAGCGTTTTGTTACTATCTTCTTAAGCACAACTTTTATTTGATGTTGCAGAGAAATGTTTTCTCATCTCTCCCTGTCTTATGCACCTAAGATTGACAAAGGCTTAGCTAGAATTAAGTATACTGAATGTGAGCTTACTGTAGTCCATTGGTTATTAAAAAGAAGCTTCAAGATTTTGTAGAATGCTCTCATAGCAGGTTGCCACAAGATTTGAACAAGCAGAGTGAATCAGAAGACCTGACTCTAGCTTTTTTTTTTTTTTTTTTTCATGGTCTACAGACCTTTCCTTTATAGCAATGTTGTACAGAATTCAGACAGTGCAATTACAAGTCCAAGATAATGCTGATTTATTCCCATCAAGAATGTAACACTCTAAAAAGATGTCTTCTGAGGTCATTTGTTAGAATTTCTTTTCAATTGTTTCTTCATCCTTGACATCATTAAAGTTCATCCTTATTCCTCTTTCCATGGTTTTGGAGATTTTCCAATTTTTCATATATTAAGGTAGCAATCTCTTTTGCATCTCTGGCATCTATTTGCTCTCCCCAGGTATTTCTCTTTGCTCTTTCGTAGGGATAAAATTTAACAGTCGGATAGGCTCTGATCCCGGCTTTCTGGCAGGTTTGAGCATGAGCCTGACAGTCTACTTTCCCAGCTTTCACTTTTCCTTTAATCATCCTAGCCAAGAGCTCAAATTCCGGAGCAAAATTTTGGCAAGGTCCACACCAAGGAGCGTAGAAATCAACCACCCAGTGATTCTTCCCTTGTAAAACTTTTTCATTGAAAGTCTGAGGTGTTAGATCTATGGATGCTTGAGGTAAAAATCCTAGACCCCAGATTCTTAGGGAATAAGCATCCCTATTCCAACCATTGTAACTATGATATTGATAAGCTTTATTTGATTTTTGGGGAAAAAGTCTTATCTCGGGGTATCTCCGAACATTTTCTTGGGCACAAAAAGAATGATACTGTTGGCAGTCTATACTGCCCACGTTGATCAGTCCAGTTAATGTCCGAGCCATTCTCTTCCATTCTGGCATTAACACTTGACATGGATGACACCATGGAGAATAGAAATCAACCATCCATACTTCATCATGTTTTCTCTGTGTAACTAGTTCATTGAAAGTGGTGGGTGTTAGGGAGATCACTGAAGGATTCATAAGATCCTCTATGAACTCCAAGATCTGTTCTGCAGAGTGATGTCCTTCATATTCATGAACGTTGGACTGGTTGAATACCACTGTTGTTGGATAAGCCTGAATGTTATGCATGTTACAGAGTCCCTCATGAACTGTACAATCTAGAGTACCAAACTTAAGCTGACCATAAAGATGCTTTGATGCTTTCCGTAACTCCGGTAATAACGCTTGACATGGCGGACACCAAGGGGCAAAAAAATCAACAAGCCATGGTTCTTTGTCATTGGCAGGAAAATTTTGAGGTCCAAGTGTGGTAACATGTGAATTAACACTTTCTTTGGCAAAGGCAAGTATATCATATAGAATCTTCTTTCCATGATGAATTTCATATTCTTTGGTTCCTTGTCCTTTAAATACTGCTAGACATGGCTGAAAAACATAGAGATTACTACAGATGTCTGGTGCAGAGGAACAGTCAAACCTGCCGATTTGAATATGTTCATTTTTAAGTAGAGTTTTTAGTTTCTTCAACTCAGGATCATTTGAATTTTCATTTTTTCCAAAATGAAAAAATATGAGCCACCGATGATGAGCCAAGCGATCCTCTAGTGTGTTTGCTGAAAGTAGTTCAAAATCTGGAAGATTATGCATTATTTCCAAATATATTTCTTTAGCATCCAATGAATTAAGAAATAAAATATTGCTTTTCTCTTTGTTACTCAAAGTGGCTCCAGGAGGAAAATAGGCAGTGGTACTTGTTGTGATATCCAAACTTTTACAAAGGTTTTCCTGTATGGCGCAGTCCATCCATCCTACATTAACAAGACCATCCAACATGCCACTAAGCCTGAGACGTGTCTGTGAAGTCAAACAATCTCCTCCTTTGGAACAAAAAGTGATCAGCCAACCAATACCAGCAGCAAAAGCAGTTTGTATGGAGTTAACAAAATTTCCTGTCCACAGTTCTGTCACTGTGCTTCTAACATGTTGCATGGCGAAGCTCACTAAACTTTCCTTTGATCTGTCACCATGGTATTTCACCGCAGCCATTCCAGATCTAAAAATGAAGAGGCTGGGATAACTGCTGACTCCTTTCATTCGGCAAAGCATTCTATCATCACCACAGTTAACAGCTCCAATTCGAAGTAATCCATCTACTTCTTTAGCAAAGTCTCTCCACGTGGGAGCTAAATCATGGCAGTGTGAACATCCTGGGGAGTAAAAGTTCACAAACCACAGTTCTCCAGAATTAACAGCAGCATCAAATTCTCTTCTATCCAATGTTATGATTTCAGGATCATCATCATAAATACCAAAATCGTAGCGATAATAATTCCAGCTTTCATACTGGCCTCCTTCTTGATTGTCTGCAAGTCCCTTTTCTCCATATTTGTCATACTTTTTCCGCAGATCTTCATCTTTGAGTACTTCATATGCTCTATTTATTTTTAAAAAATCACTATGTGCATTTGCGTTATTCGGGTTTTTATCAGGATGCAGCTTCAATGCCAATTTCT
The DNA here is from genome assembly GCF_057802395.1 of Ceratotherium simum simum. Taxonomy (NCBI): domain Eukaryota; kingdom Metazoa; phylum Chordata; class Mammalia; order Perissodactyla; family Rhinocerotidae; genus Ceratotherium; species Ceratotherium simum. The sequence goes on along the minus strand of NC_141918.1, from coordinate 50,402,520 downwards.
TGAAAGCTTGTCTTATTTCTCTACTGCTTGAAGTTTTGGATACTCCAAGTAAACTGTAAAAATCCTGATCTGTGGCCACCAAAACAGCCACATACACTAGTAGAAAACAGACAATGACCCCCTTCATGTCTCTGTCACCGTCATCTTTATTTAACCAGATTCCCATTCTTTTTTTTTTTTTTTTTTTAAAGATTTTATTTATTTATTTTTCCCCCAAAGCCCCAGTACATAGTTGTCTGTCATAGCTGCACATCCTTCTAGTTGCTGTATGTGGGACGCGGCCTCAGCATGGCTGGAGGAGTGGTGCCTCGGTGCGCACCCGGGATCCGAACCCGGGCCGCCGGCAGCGGAGCGCACGCACTTAACCGCTAAGCCACGGGGCCGGCCCCCATTCTTTTTTTTATACAAGTTCTGATTTAAGGGAACATTAAGATACGCCGTTGGTTCCGTTGATGTAATATGCAAGTTTGAGAACTTCTGTCCACATTATTCCAAGGATGACTCAAGCATCATGAAAACTGTCTCCCAAAATGTTAATCTCGGTGTTGCGGGGTCGCCTCCTGCAGCTACTGCCCCATCCTCAATCCCCGGCGTCTGACCCCACCGGCTGAGAGCAAGCCGTGCGTGCGGGAGGGAAACACGCGCTCTCCGATCGCCGAGCCGCCGCGCCCGGGACGGGGGAGGACAAGCCGCCCCGGCAGCAACGAGCGCGGCCACCTCCGGTCGGCTCCTCGCGCGCCGGTCTCCCCGGGCTGACTCTAGCTTTAGGGCCAAATAATAGCTACTCTTAGGAATCTTTGTCAAAGCTTCAGCAACTTGGGAAAACAAGTGTTTAAAAGAAGTTTTCCTGGCATCTTGTGGATATAGATATTTAACAAAATAGAACAGAAAAATGAACCCCAAATTTTTCCACTTAAAACAGCAGATGAAAGTGATGGTGAAGACAGGCTGTGGGGCTCTCTCCTGGAGACCTGATGGGGTTCTGTGGTTAAAGTGACGGTGAACATGGGCAGTGGTGCTCTCTCCTGGAGACCCAATGGAGTTCTGATGATTTTCTCTCCCCAGACCCCTGCTCTTCAGTCTTGTCTTGCAGATTTGTCCCTATTACTTTCATTCGTGGATTCATTCGTGTATGTTGTGAACATACCACGTTCAAGGGACTGTGATAGTTGTTGTGGGAAAGAGAGGAAGGCATAGGAAGATGTACACAAGTAACATATAGGGTAAAAATTAGTATGTTTTAAGAGAAGCCCAGATAAAGGGCTATGAACATGAACAGGAGAAACTGTTTCTGAGTGGCGGGGCAGGGAAGACCTCCCCACAGGGCAGCAGGAAAGCTCGTCTGTGCAGAGCACTGGGGAGGATTTGAACATATGGAGATGGGCAGAGAGGAGAGAGCGTATAGGAGAACAGTGGAGTGGGTGTCAGGAAGATCACATCCTACTTGGTGGCCGTGTGTTGAGTTCCCGCAGAGCTGGGAAGACTTGTCAAAGGCAAGTTGCAGAGGATCTTACATTCCAGTCAGCACCTTAGTTTAGACTCTGTAGGGCATCTGCACAGGGTATTTGAGTATGGGAAGAGCATTTCAGCACTGTCCTTCAGTAAGAGTAACTCATCAGTGGTGTGTAGGATTGATTGAAAGGGTGCTAGAATAGATGAGGTGTCCTGTTAGGAAACCAGTATACTGGCTCAGGCAGTTACTAATGGAGAAACTGAACTGGACATCTCTATCTTTAAGAGTAGAATTGAATTGAATTTGGAGCAAAACTAGGAGTGAAATATATATGAAAATAGTATTAGCTTACGTTTGCTGAGTGTCTGCTCTGTGCCCGGCTTGTCTGAGAACTTTCCACTTATCATCTCAGTTGGTTCTTGCAGTCACTATGATGTAGATGAGGACGAGGCCTGGAGCGGTAGAGTCCGTCACCCACATCACCCAGTTGGGAATGACAGAGCCAGGCCGGCCCTCAGTCAGTCTGAATCCACACTACGTGTTGCTTTGCAGAAGGAGTCATCATGGGAGTCTTTCAAATAACAAACCTCCCACCAGTGTACTTGAAACATGATTCATTTTAGAAAAATGTATTTTGTACAAAATGTCTTTGAGGTTGCAGCTCTGATATAAAGCTAAGTGAACAAGTAAAACCAGATTTTATAAAATAATCATGTTTAAAAACGAGGTAAAACTGATGATGTTTTCATTTGACAGGATATTCTGACATTTCTGCGTGGTGCTAATTGTTTAAGCAGAGTGATTTGAATGTGTCATGTAAAGATTCTAACAGGAAAATTACTGTTAGCTTTAAAGAAAACCCATTTAGTTGGCCGGGTGGGATACCTGACGGCTCACCCTTGCCTCAGAGGTGAAGGAGTGGAGCTGGCTTAAGCACAGATGGAGGGACGGGAGATGCTCTTCCTAAAACCTCCTCTGGAGCGGGAAGCAGGTGCAGCTGTGAAAGGCAAAAAGATGCTGTTGTGTTTTTTTTAAACAAATGAAACTTTGGGGAAAACATCTCAAAACGGACTCTCCTGAAAGTAAAAATACTTACTTGACTTGTGATTCTAGCAGACTTTGAACTGACTTTTTGTCTGGGCAGTGCAATTGTGTTAACGTGTATGTCATCGAGCACAATAGAGTTGGCATTCAGAGGACACGGAGACCAGGGAGGGCCCGCCTCGTCCTGACACGGGGGTCTCCGCGTGCCCTCGTGAGAGCGGCACCACATAGCGTTCGTTTGTTCAGACGGACCAGAAGAATCAAAACCATTGTGCTGAATTGTTTGTAGGACAGGTGCTGAGTTTCCTTTGACAGAAAAGGAAAAAATGCTAGATTTAATGTTTTCCCTTTGTGTTCAGCAGACACACAAGTAAATATCTGTGAGAGAAGGAAACCCCAGTAGGTTAGGGGAAGCAGATCTGATAGCAGCAGTTCTAGGCACAGTGGTCTCAGTGACCACTCAGGACACTCTTAAAAATTACTGAAGAGCCCAAGAGCTTTTGTTTAGGTGAATCATATGTATTGAAATTTACCATAATATAAATCAAATAGTTTTTAAAATATTAAGTTAAAAATAATCACTTAGTGAAAGAAGCCTGTCTGAAAAGGCTACATATATTGTATGGTTCCAACTATGTGGCATCCTGGCAATGGCAAAATGGTGGAGACAGTAAAAAGTTCAGTAGTTGCCACTGACCTCATCAGAAGAGTCTTTAAATATTAGGAAGCTGTTGGGCTCATGTGGCCAAAATACAATTTTCCAAAATTCTAATTTTCACCCGAAAGCTTGAATTTTATCATTGGTGCCAAGCACTGTCAATTGTTTTCCTTGAAGTGACAGGCCCACCTTATTTTCAAGAGAATGCCTGCCAGATGTCCAAATTGAATAACATAGTTTGTCAGTAATTCTCTCAAGTCAAAGAGATGTTCTATGAAAACAGCAACTTCTTCAACTCACAGTCCTAACACCCCTGCAGATGCCTTTCCTAGGACATCCGATGCACGTGGGTACACAGCAGGGTGTTGTGTGTGTGCTTCCCTTCATCACACACAACATTAAAGAGACATGCACTCAAGGGCTGAGATGCAAGACAATGAATAACTTCTTGTTTCGTCAAGGACATCCTTAAGCGACACTGGCTTTCTTGTTATTTCACTGCAAGGGCCTGGCGGTAAGGAATCCAGTGACTTCTGGTACAGTCTGGTGCCACCGCCCTGACCTGTGCTGAGATGCCACTGGCTTTACTCACCGTGGTTGTTGCAGCGTCAGGGAAATGTCAGCACCCTGCAAAGGGCAGTAATGTCTCAGTACGGTTATGAAATAGCATTGACTGCACGACCCCGGAAAGAGTCTTGGCGCCCCCAGGGGCTGCAGACCACACTTGAGAACTGGTGGGTCTGAATTACAGTGGTCATACAAACATGGTAAAAATTGACTGTTTCCTGGGTTAACCAAGTAGAAATTTACCGTCTTTGCATTTTTGGCTCTAGGATTCTTATAATCTTGCAATGGAAAGTCTGTTTAAAAATTAAAATCAAATATGTAATTGAGAACCAAAGAAGAATAAAATGCAAATTTAGCATTAGAAAGAAATGAAATCCATAAACTGTTGTATTTAAAACTGAACTTGAGGGGCCGGCCCCATGGCTTAGCGGTTAAGTGCGTGCGCTCCGCTGCTGGCGGCCAGGGTTCGGATCCCGGGCGCGCACCGACGCACCTCTTCTCTGGTCATGCTGAGGCCGCGTCCCACATGCAGCAACTAGAAGGATGTGCAGCTATGACATACAACTATCTACTGGGGCTTTGGGGGGGAAAATAAATAAATAAATCTTTAAAAAAAAAACAAAAACTGAACTTGACACTCAAGTGCATGGACCTCATTTTTATTTAGGAAATAGTTGCCTTGTGTCTTACATAAATGTTTTCTTCACATTTTCAAAATCTCTGGTTCTATTGCTTCCCTTTGGTAATTGAATCTTCTTTAATCTGAAGAAATGTTATGTTTTCTTGCATTAATTATTTTGGATAAAAACTACATTTTTGCATTTTTATTGAGACTCTCCCTGGATGAGTACTTAAAGGCAGTATTTCTAGTAGTTTGTGTCAAACGGTTTTTTAAAAGTACACATTTGCAATTTACTGAGTCAATTTCTGGAGTAGAGGATGCACAAGATAGGGACCCACTATGTGCGCCCCCATCTCGGGAGACACTGAGGTTGTACTTTTCAGATGAGATCCTAGAACTTCAGTGTTTGAACCTGACTGATTTCCCACTGCCTGTGGGCACACTGAGAAGGATAAATTTAGGAATGCTCTGAACCCTCCATGAGGACTTAAGGCAAAGTAGGCAACTTGCATGTATCCTTGAAGAATTTATTTGGACATGGAATTAGACCTGTGATTAGATAAAACATTGACCTATTCTCCAGTCAAAAGAGGGGGGACACCGGCTATGAAATGTGACTACAGCAGTTAGAAATGTTCACTGACATTGTATAGTCCAGAGGTGGGAAACAAGCATGGAAACCATAGTTTGTGTTTTTGCTTACAGTTCTAATACAGAAAGTATAATTCATATACTTCACAGCTGTGACCTCATCCAGACCCATGGTGAATGTTAGGACATTGTCAAAAGTGAAAGCAGGTTGAATTAATGCCAGTAATTAATGCCTGCCAATTTGTCTTTTTTGTGTGTGAGGAGAATCAACCCTGAGCCAACATCTGATGCCAATCTTCCTGTTTTTTGTTTTTTGTTTTTTTGTTTTTTTTGCTGAGGAAGATTGGCCCTGAGCTAACATCCGTGACCATCTTCCTCTACTTTATATGCGACACTGTCACAGCACGGCTTGACAAGCGGTGCATCAGTGCACACCTGGGATCCGAAGCCGCGAACCCCGGGTTGCTGAAGCGGAGGGCGCGCACGCAACTGCTTGCGCCACTGGGCTGGCCCCAGGCCTGCCAATTTGTATTGACAAAGTAAAGATGTCCAGACTTCTGTGAACATGAGGTAGAATTCAAGCTTAAAAGAAAAGAAAGAGTTGCAGACATTATGGAAAACAGTATGGAGATTCTTCAAAAAATTAAGACTAGAACTACCATACAATCCAGCTAGTCTACTTTTGGGTATTTATCCAAAGAAGACAAAAACACCAATTTGAAAAGATATTTGCACCCCTATGTTCCTTGCAGCGTTATTCACTGTAGCCAAGACTTGGAAACAACCTAAGTGCCCAAAAATAGATGGGTGGATGAGGAAGATGTGGTATATATACACAATGGAATACTGCTCAGCCATCAGAAAAGATGAAATCATGCCATTTGCAACAACATGGATAGAACTTGAGGGTATTATACTAAATGAAATAAGTCAGAGAAAGTCACATACCACATAATTTCACTCACGTGTGGAAGATACAAAAATGACAGTAAACACACACATAGACAGAGATTAGGTTGATGGTTACCAGAGGGGGAGCGGGGTCAGGGGAGGGTGAAAAGAGTAAGGGGTACATGTGACAGATGGTAATTAGTCTTTGGTTGGTGAAGATTGTGTAGTCTACACAGAAATCGAAATATAATGATGTACACCTGAAATTTATATAATGTTCTAAACCAGTGTTAGCTCAATAAAAATTTTTAAAAAAGAGAGTTCTTGAAACTTGACAGCTCTTAGATGAAGAACCAGCGCCTGGTTTTCAGTTTGCTTTGGGATATGTAAGAAATCATTGAGACGCAAGACATTGTCTGTTAAAAATGGCCAAATATCACATTGTTTTTCTTTCCCACGGATAATGCCAAAAGGACAGGAAACCTTAAGGTTTCTGATGCTTGTGTACCAGAGGCATCGGTGATTCCATGCTTATCTTTTCTCTTTCCCAGCTCAAAAGCTAGATGTTTGCAGTTTGGGAATACATTTCTATATGTGTTTAAGTGCAAGAAGCAGTCCAAACAAGATAGGTGGATGTGTAAATAGAGAACTTCGTACAGTAAACGGGTCCCTATCCATCCGGAACCATAAGGAGCTGGGCTGTTCGGAAGCGTTGACTATCTCGTTGACTCAGAGCTGTACTTGATTTGCTGCTTTTTAAGGAACGAGAAAATGTATTTAACATTAAAATTACAATAAATGTAATTTTCTCTGACTCTGAAAGCTGTTTGGAATCCTAAGAGCTCATTAAGGTTGTCATTTGTAATACTTATTACCAGAAAAAAAATTCATTTATTTTGCTTTCTGGTGGTTTGATTGAGAATAAATGAGAGTAAATAATATTTGAGTTTACATGGGTAACTGTCTTTTCTTCTCCATGTGTTTCAGTAAATGTTGAAGCTCTTGGAAATCAAGATCTCTTTCACTGAGTTCTTACGTACTCCTAGATTCCTATTTGTCTACTGATGATTTTGAAGCAAGTTTAATTTTAGCTTTCTTTTACAAATTGAGATTTTTATTTTGGGCAAAAACAGATTGAGTGAAATAATGTGACTTGGAGCCTAGAGGAAATGGAGACTAGAATCCTAAACCTCGTTGTTTTTGTAGGTTGCCAGGTGCTAGAAGCGTCAGGGGTTCGTTTTCTACAGCATAAGCTGGGCCAGGTGGCAGCTGTGTGCAGCAGACAATGCTTATTCCCTGAGCAAAGAGCCAGAGCCACCAGCTCTCAGAACAGGGATAGACAGCGTGACCGAAGGTCGCAGATAACTCCCAAATCCAGTTTGATTGGTCGTTTTATCCATTCCCCGTTACCATCCCCCACATTTCTTTGCACAATTACTAACCTAAAAAAAGATGGCTTAGTGTTTTCTCCATTGATTTTTTTACCCTGCCTGGAATCAAGAAGTACTAATGAGTACCAAAATAGCCTGAAGCAGACAAGGTGGGCAACAGTGATTTGGTTAATCAGTCTCTCCTGAATAATCAAGAGGCTATAATAATATCTGTGATAAATCTAAATGGTGGAGAGTGTTTTTCATTGAAACAAGACTTCATTTTATCTAACCAAAAGAGTGTACGTGCTAATTGACTTTGTGGCCGGTAACGTCCTCTTACAAAGGACGTTAAGGATCACTCTCCACTGTCCTCTGTAATCACCGAGCATCTGCCAGAACTTCCAAGCAGGGTGAAGCAGAGAGGGAAACAGTTGTCTTCTTCAAACCCTCTTCTCTTTCAGGGACACTGCACCGTGCTCATTTGTCATCTGCTTCCCTGTCCACTCCTGTCTCAGTCCTCCCTCTTACCTCCCTACCTTTGACTGTGGGCTTCCCCAAGACTTGTGTCTTTCATTTTCCTAATACTCACACGAGACACGCTCCATCTGTTGGTTTCATTAATGCCTTCATGCTGGTGTAAGAGGCTGACTTCAAGTCGACGTCCCTAGTCCTAAGACCTCACCCAGCTCTAAGCCTGTCATTTCCCCTCGGGTTTTGAGGTCCCAGACTCCAAACCCGATAGTCCTCTCTGGTACGTGCTTCCTAGTCCCCACCTCTGATCTTCTCCCTCGGTGCTGCCTCTCAGAGTCCTCTCTCCCACTCCATTTCTGTAGCATCCACTCCGCTCGGGTCCTTGCCATCTGGCAGTCGTGCCTGACCCTTGTCATCCTCCCCATGCAGCCTGGACGGCCGAGGTGGCCTCCTGACAGTGGGAGTCCTCTCCACCTTAGCCTGTCCATCACACTGAAGCTGCAGCGATGTTTTCAAAACATAAGTCAGGTCGTGTCCAAGTTTCCTCAAAACCAAGGGAGAATCCCATCTAACCTCCTCGCCTGGGCTCATCACACCCCATGTGAACTTGTCACCCCCGGCTCTCTGACCCTCTTCTCCCTCTCACACGCTGCTCTGGGTCATTGCAGTAGACCGACAGTTGGTCTTTTTGTCTGAATGCTCCTTCTATATTCCTTCTTTCTTTGTCTGTTAGATCAAGTTCATACTTCCCAGTCTGGTTGAAGAGTAGACCTGGTATTTTTCACCTTACTCTCCATTACTCACCACGCCCTTACTCAGCTTCATAACGTCCATGTCTTCACTGTCCTATTCCTGTCGTTCATTCCATCCCCCTCCCCACGTCTGCATGCGCATCTTAACGTCGTGCTCTTCCTCGCTTCCATGCCCCTTCCCTCATTCTGTCCCCCACCTGCAGCACCCTTTCTGTTCATTTCAGCGAAGTCAGAATTGACTGCTTTTCCTCCTTCCTTGAATCTAGCTTAAATGGGTTTCTCTTTTTAGATTTCTTTTTGGTTTCTCTTTTTTAGATTTTTACTGTATGAATTACCTCTGTTTTATAATTAACTCTTTTTTGGTGTATTTTTATTTACCAGCTGTTTCTAGCATGCTTGTCAATTCTCTGGATATTTTAAGGCTCTCAGGGGTAGAACAGGCTCTCATGTATGTCTTCTGGTAAACATATTATTTATTGTACAAGTAGGCAGATAGTAACTGTTAATTAGTTGATTTGGAATTTGATGAGTGTTACATTTTTTTTCAAGCCTTTGTCTTTGGAATATTGAAGACTTGACTGTTTTTTTTCCTTCCTAGAAATTCATTTTTTAAACAACACTCAACTATGTGAACCTGAAGAATTTCGACCATTCCAAGTCTTAATGCTACACCACTACTCCAGCGATATATACTACGACTGGTAACAATGACCAGAAGCCTGAAGAATTAAAATGCCAACACCAAACCTTACCTTAACAGCTCTGGTCTATACCGTTCCCTCGCATTTTAATATATTATTTTGTTTTATAACCACTTCTAAATATTCTTGGTTCTTTCTTTTCCTTTTTTTTTTTTTTTTAATTAGGGAGTTTTGTGTTTGGTTTCTGTTTACTTGGTGTACAATTACCTGCTTTTTATGACTCATCTTGATCAATGATAGTGAACAAAGCCAGCCCGGGCTGGTGAGGTGCCGTTCACTTGAACCGGTGCTGTTGTGCGAAAGGAAGCTCTGTGACTTGTTCCGATACTCCGCTTCTTCCAGACCCTCCCCATTGAATTCTTGCAGCAAATATTGACAGTTTTCGGATTGCAGTAAATATACTGTATGAGAAAATATTAATGCAGATTAAAAGCATTTCTTACATCTTGAAAATTTTCTAATATTTTAGAATCTCATTGGGGATATTTTTTATACTGAACACTTTTGACTCTCCAGTCCTGTGACTTTGTACTTTTAGTAGAAAGTCAGAGAAGCTCCAGATTGGAGACGTGGGAAGAAGTTCTCGGACCACACGCTGTGTTCAGAGACCCTCCGCACCACAGTGCCAAAGCTTCTCAGACACAGGCTCTTCGGCAGCATTCCAGAACCAGGAGGGAAGAGAAGAGAGAACGGTTTCTTCCCTTCTACTAAAACATTCAGGCAGCTTAAAACCTTAGTGCTTTCTTTCTTAACATGTCCAAATTGCAATACTTCCCATCATTTGAACACTTGTGTAGAACACTTGCTTTGTATTAAACCTCCTTGTCTCCATGTAAAACTGACCTTGTGTTATTGAGCAGGTCTGTCTCCTTCAGAGTTTGATGATTCACGAGCCGTGAGGACACTGGGAGGGGCGCTGGTGGTTTTGATGGTTGGGAGAAAGCCGCACCGTGTAAAGCTGACACCAGACCTGATAGGACTTATTAACTGTATTGAACATTTTTTCCTCTGCTTTGACCCTATGTATAGTGATGATGCCAGATTAGATTTATAGCAGCTTCAAGTTGTATTAAATGATATTTTGCTTTCTGTAATACTGTTATAAAATAAAGTTTGTTTATTCTCTAAACTTGTCACTTCTATTTTTATAAGGGTTTAAAAAATAAACTAAGTGATATTTTCAGCCAGAAGTCCTAATATTTTATGGATTGTAGCATTTTTTAAGTCTGGTATTCATATCTTTTATGATTTGGTGCTGCTGCCAGCATCACTGATGTCAGGTGGCTAGGGCCGTGTTGAAAGTTTGTAAATCTAATGTTGAGAATGTCAGATTCCTTCTGCCTGGTTACATAATCCACCCCAGCTTTTACATATTCTCCAAGGGATATTTTTTGCTTATTTTCTTTGTGTATGTTTTGTTTGCAGGAAATGCCGTATGAATCCTGCTCCTCTGCTCCGTGTTATGCTTTCCTGTCCCCAGGGCCTCAGTGCGTCAGGCAGAAGGGGCCCTGCTGCGGGGCTGCGGCCCTATCTAATCCAGATGGTTGGTTATGAAGCTTTCGCTGAGACACATCAGATTAAGTGCTGGATTTTCTCTTCAACACTGAAAGCATTATTCACAAATGACCAACAGGGTATATTCCGTTTAAAATGTTAGGTTGAATTTCTTTCCCTGGTCATTGAAAGTGAGCGTGTTAAATAGAATTCGCATAACTGTCTTTGGAGACTGTTCCCACTGAATTCTCTCTCACGTTGTGAAAGGTCTTTCTCACTTCCTCTACAATTATTACAAAAACAACCTCTCCTCTCTGGAGAAGCCTATCTCAGCACGCCAAGCCTTAGAAAGATTACGGAACCAACTGTGATTCCGTAAATATATTTTTCATCAGAAAGCTTGCATGTATAACACTCACATTTAAATCAAAGGTTGATCTTGCCAGGGTCTTTTGAGAACCACGTCCTTCCATACTTCTAATGACAGCTGCAGCCACAGGAAGTCAGTGTGTCTAGGGCAGCCCCAGGGGACCAGGACCTGTGTGTTTGGTTGGGGCTCAGTTTCATTCAGCTGAGGCAGCAAGGAGAGGGCTCGGGGTCCCAGAGGCGTCTGGAGCATCTCTGGGGCTTAGTTCCCAAGAGCAGCTGGAAACAGTGTCATTTTTAATATTTTGTATTTCTTACAAAAATATTTCTCAGGATGTTATAGTCGCACTCTCTCAACTGAGCTTTCAAACCCCCAAGTAATAAAATAGGTCAGCCAGGTTCAGAGATGAGACCTCCAGGTGCTGTTTATCTTAAGTCAAAAGCAATGTAATTTGGGGGTGATAAGCAATAATTCCTTTTAGTTACATGGAGTTTTTATGGATATGATTTCACATAGGAAACAGCAATGCATTTTCCACAGGCCACAGCAAAATAAAAAATAAGGTTATTTTTAAAATGCATGGAGTTGGTAGATTTTTGGTGTTTCACTGTTGTGAGTCACTTCTATTTTCCTTTCTGATATCCTGTAACTTGACTCATTCTGTAGACCATAATCCATGGAAACATTATCACCAGGACTCTGGCAGTGAAGCAAACTGTAGCCGTAACTGCTGCCCAGCATGGACTTCATTAAGTATTGTTTCCCTCATTTATGGATAAAGTTGTACGATGTCTGAGAACATCATATAGTTGTCTGAGAATTCAAAATAATACGATGGAGAGGAGAGAGTCATGGTTTAGATGAAACGAGATGGGCCCTGAGTTGATAATTGCTGAAGCTGGGTGATGGTAGATGAGGGTTTATTATGTCATTCTGTTAAAATATTCCATAATAAAAGGCTAAAAAACCCCATAAAGCCTCATAAATTAAGAAAGAAAAAGTTCTTTCTCCATGTGTTGTGAGAGAATACCTTGTTCTTCACTGAGTGCTGCTCTAGTCCATTTCCACAAGTCACACACGCTTGCACTAGAGACTAGGATGTGTGAATGTCACTGCTGAGACAGCAACAATAGGGCACATACTTCTGATTATTTTCACAGACGTCAGTGTGGCCTTGCCCTGATCCTTGCACGCACCTGCTCACATATTGATTTGCTGGGAATAGGCCACAGTGGAGAGAGAGTTGGCCCAGGAGAGCATGTGGCCAGCTGGCAAATCCTAGGTGTCAGTCATTCTGACTTTTGGCCTCAGGATCAAAAACACTGACCCTATGTATAGTTATGGTGCCAGATTAGATTTGTAGCAGCTTCAAGTTGTATAAAATGATATTTTGCTTCAAAAACTGGCTTCAGTATCCTACACGTGGGCATTTGAATCCCCTACTCTGAGTAACTGAACTATGTGAGTTTAATGAAGGCATTTAAACATCTGTAAAGTGAGGGTGGTAATACATCCCAAGGGAGGGGTATTCTGGTGGTTAGATGAAATAAAAATGTATAAAATGCCTAGTGGAACTCGGTACAAGAATGTCCTCAAAAAATGGTAATCATGAGTAATAGCACTGTGCATCACTTAACCTACCAAGGGCAAATTTATGGAGGATATTGCTGGTCTGAGCTGTGTTCTCGTGAGGGCTTTCCATAATAGAATTCTGTGCTATTATGAGGCTACTTGGGAAGTCTGCTGGGAAGGTTTTGCCTTTGGAGCTGTGTGGACCTGACTTTTCCTGTGAGCCTTCCAGTGTCAGGAACCCCTTGTGCTCTACTCATCCTCTGCTGTATGGAGGCAGCTAAGGTGGCTGCTGTAAGAGGCAGCACAAGTCCTTTCTTGAGACTCTGGCTGCAGGCTTTCTAACCACAGACGCCTGGAGAGATTCCAGGGGCTAGGCTTTCCCCCATTATATGCAAAATCATGGGTATATGCATTTTTCCTAGCGATGAAGGATGATTCCTGGTTTCGTCAAATTCTCAAAAAGGCTTCATTACCTAAATAAAGTTTAGAAACCTCTGCTCTTGATAATCTGAGTTTGGGAATGTGGATTTGAAAAGTGGAAAGAGTATTTTTAAATTCCCAATCTGTTTGGTAGTAATTATAAATACAATTTTTTGAAAATATCTTTTCTCCTATGTTTATCACTCATCTGTGAGGGTAAATACCATTGTGTAAATTTGGATAAATGCAGAGGTCTCTTCTGATGAGCACACTAATTGTAAAGTCAGAAAGCAAGAACTTCAAGAGCATTTGTTCTGAAAATTCTTTTTCTAAACAAATCAGAAATTGGTGGCCTAAATGTGCTTACCAGTTACGAATTCTGATTTCTGAGAGACAGTCTTGCTGAAGAACTTAAGATTTCAAGGAAAAGCTGTTTTTGGTGTATGGGAGTGTTAATCTGTTCTTGATTTTCTGCTTGCTACTAAATTAAATCTAGAAAGTACTAGAGGCTGTTACCTGGTCAGATTAATTATAAGAAGTTTTTTTTTTTTTAAGGGTTGCACGTAATATTTCAGAGAACATAATGTGTGCCCTTCCTTGCCCAATTTTCTGTTTTATCCACTTGTTTAGGTTCAGGATGTGAAGGAATGGTCATGGACTTGCAGTTTCCCAACTGCAGATTTCCAAATTACCAACACTGTCAACAAGAGAGATGGAAAGATAATATTAACAGCCTTAGGTGAGCTCTGTAAAAAAATATATATTCTTTGGTAAATTTGCATTGAATAAGTGGCAACAGAGATTAGAACGCCCGTTAAAATATTTGATTAAAGGTCTTATGTTGGGGAAACAGAATTGGGAATTCTTTTAGATACTAGAACATTAGAAATAAGATTGGGAACTGTTAAGGTGAGACCATTTAGGGTGGTGAGAGCATTTTTGGCCCCTGGTGAAAGGCTTTGGAGTTTAGGATGGAACAGGATATAGGATAATGTCAGGAGACTGCCCGCCTGGTCTAGGGGACAGTGTGATGAAGAGGAGCCGAGCAGGCCAAGCTGGAGTGAGATCTTAAACTGGACCGTGAGCAGTCAAGAGCAAAGACGTGACTGCAGCTGGTGGGCTGTGCTCTGGAAGGATTCGTCGAATGGAGTAGCAGTGGCTTCGAGCAGATTACAGTGAAACACTTGGGACTTGCCTCTCCCTGGGAACACTAACATTTCTGTTCCTCTCTACGTATAAAAAACATTCATGAATCTGCTCATGTTTTCACTGGACGTTCCTTACTCATCTTAAACAGCAATGAAGGAAATAGGTCTCGCCTTAAACTACTTGGTTCTGCTTATCGCTGAAAGCATGTATGTTTAGAGCGCCTCCGTTACCACAGTAGCTGAGATGTGTTTTCCCTGGTGAGGGATGCATTTTCCTGAGAGGGTGGAATGGCATCTACCAGAGCCAAGAGTCAGGCTTCCGAAGTGCCAGGTTCCAGAAGGTGGAGCAAACGCTGGTGGCCGGACCACAGACTTGGCTGGCAGCTGGGAATACGATGCAACCTTTCACGCCTTCTGTTAAAGAAAGCGTTTTTACATAAGCTGATTTCCACCAGGGGCTAAAAAGAGATCCCTCCCAGAACTGAAACAACATCGTTATTCTTTCCATATGGCATGAACACTCATTCTAAATTACGTCAGTCTGAAAGCCCCAGCAGACATTTCATTGTAATCAAACGCAATAAAACACAGAAATGAGTGTCTTCAGTTGAACAGTGAGTTTTATATTATGCAAGAAGTGCAAAGGGAGACTAATAACTTACTGGATGCATATGAAGAATTTTAGAGCGGGGTGGGGGTGGGGAGAAGCAGAAAATATTTGGCACTGGTGGTGTGTTTGTGCTTTTGGTCATCCACACAGTCTTTTATATGATTTTGTGTCACTACAGAAATTGGTGCATTTCTTACAGAGGTGACCAAATTCTCTGTTTTATAGTTATCAGTCTAATAGCCTATTAGATTCAAAGCAAATATTGGAATATAACCAGACTCACACATAGGACATGTTAAGCATCCTTGTTAACGTTAACTAGAAAACGGGAGAACACAATAGTAATCACAATCTAACTACCACTTTGAATTAAATGTTACCTATGTTGGCTCTTTGGGGCTCCCACTGAAAGAATTCTGCTAGTGCAATGTTGACTTCTTTCCATATTTATAAATAGCTTGCTGATGTTTTGGTTTTAGAGGCAAAGGCTTGAATTATTCTCCATATGAGTTACATGAACAAACATTCTGTTCTTTCCTGTTCCCAACACCACATTGCTGGTATTTCCAAGTCATGTCGTGCTGAAAGCTACATTCGTGGTGATCCATACCTGGTATCGAGAGGCTCTGCTTGTTTTGTGGGTTGTCACATTGATGATGTGATTTGTGCAAGCAACTGGGAAAAGGAGAGCAGCAAACTCAGGGCCGGAAGTGCTGCCTGAAAAGGTGTCATTGAAGAGTTGCCGAACTACAGGAGGAGGAAGTGGGGAGACTCGCACGGAGGGGTCCACGGAGCTCTCCAAGTATTCCTCTGCATCCCATCTGATCTCTACTAGAGTTTCTTCACCTCTAGAATCAGAATAATGTGGGCTACTATGGGATTATGTAATCATGATGTTTAAGAATTTTATTTCAAAAATATACCCTTTGGAGGAGCCATATAAAAGTTAAAAAGTTAAATGTGGGCAGTCCCTAGAGCGCATCCAAGAAAATCTTATCTTCTTGGTACTCTCGGACGAACTGCTGTTTAAGCTGAGTCTCATAGAAGTCCTCTTGAATAACAGCTGCCACCTTTCAATATGGCTCAGAACGAGCATCTTAGTATTCTATTTTTGCAGTGGTTCTAGTTTCACCTGCTGTATTAGCTAAGCCATTGACCTTTGCTCTCTGACCAGTGGAAATTCCCTGTGCTTCAGCCATTGATCAGTCCCCTGCAGTCACGTTCGTTTCATTCTCCGGTACGGGGACGAGCCAGCGTCACAATTGTGTTGGCCGGGAGTCTGGGACAGTTCTTCATTAACTGAAAGGAAAAATATCAGTTAATACTTTGGAGACAGCTGCGTGCCATTGGTCATTTACTCCACATAAGTGCTTATTATCCAGCGTTTCTACACCGGTGGTCCCAGCAAGTTACAGAGTCCAGGTCTTCAGAGCAAAGCCTATTATATGTCTCTCCTTACCTCCTCGACTGCTCCCAAGAGAAATGTAGATGCTTATTTCTAAGGAATGTTCCCGGCTAGGGTGGATAAATTACCACTGTAATGAAAATTGTTATATGATAAGTATATTTAATATTTAGCAGATTAAGTGTGGATTAAATTTAATAAGACCCCCCCCCCACCCCATTCAATAAGCATTTTTAAAGCATGTCTGTAGACCAGGGCCTGGCGATATGGAAATAAGACAGGGCTTCTGTCCCTGCTCCTCCCTCCAAAAAATGTGTTTGGGCACTTAAACAGTCTTTAGATATGTCAAATTGGTCTTCTCTCTTTTACCTTTTGGTATCTTTTACTGAAAATTGGCAATTTCAACTTTTCACCACCTACATACTCCTTAACCCCTTAAAATACAACTTTACATAAACCTACTCTAGTGAAATATTAACACTCATCAGTGACGTCCTAATTACTAAATCTAGTGGCCTTTTCCAATGCCGAGCTTCCTTCCTCTGTAGCATTTGACCGAGCCCCCGTGCCCCATCGTTCTCCTCCCCTTGGCTTTATTGGATCTGCTCCTATTCTCTGCCAATACCAAATTTGATCTTTAGCCCTGATATCTCTCTTGAGATCCCAGCAAGTATCCCTTGAGATCTTCCTGTACATCAAAGAAATACATCTCTCTTCCCGACCACCACCAACACACACAACTGAACCTGCTTTTACTCTTAAAAGTTCTATTTTCAGAATTGTATTTAATCAAATCATCCAAGCCAAAGACCAGGAGTTTATAATCTCATGGGAGATGGTACATGTTTATAGAATTGAACATGAAAATGTTCTCTTTGGCTCCCACATCACATCCAAGCAATTTACCCCTTGCCAGGCGCTTTATATGCTGTGTACCCCAGGACACATGCAGTCTCCCTATCTGGATTCTTCTAGGCCTCCAGAACTGCTTGTCATCGTAGTCAGGAGATGGTACATATGCATCAGATGGTGACAGGCTGTAGGTGACATGAGCCTCAAAATTTAACAGCTAATATTTGTCAAGCACTTGTTGTATGTCACACACTGTGGAAGCCCCTTGCGTGCCTTACCTCATTTAATTCTTGCAATGGCATTATGTTGTAGTCACCGTTGTTATTCTTACTTTACAGATGAACAAACTGAGTCAGAGAGAAATCAAGATGAAGCAATTTGCCCAAGATCACAGGCACTGATAGATTCAGGGTTCGATCCCAGGCAGCCTGACTCCAGAGTCCACATTCTCAACCACTTGGTTACACTGCCTTTCCTCATAGATTATTGCTAGTTCAAAGGTATTGCTTGAGATGGCCCATAGCTTAGATTATAAACTCATTGAAATACGAGTAATTTCTTCCCTTTTATTCTTAATTATCAAGACGTAACTGCCCAAGTGCTTTGAATGAGGAACCAGGATACAAATTGTAGAGCTGAAGATGGGTGACCCGAATAATGAGATGGAAAGAAGAGAACTATGAGAGTGGAGAACTAGAATAGAGAGAGCAAGAGGAAGCTCATCCATCTACAGTGAGTTATCTCTCCAGTAAATAAAGTGTCTGTGTGGGCACAACGCAGAGAGCAAGAGAAACAATTTACCCTTCTGAAAGAGCTTGAAATTTGGCCATTGTTTTATTTCAGTGGGTCTATTAAGGAGAGTGCAGAGAGAGATTAGACAGGTGAGATTAGGCAGGTGGCCTTGAAAACATTTGAGTTTGCTACTATGGAAAATTCTACAGGCAACAAAGTTTTCCAATAGGTGAAGAAATGTGATCTGCTTGACTCAGGGCTGAGTATGCTGAGGAATCACCAGCATCAATAATTATTCCTGTTATGTAAAAAGATGGATCAAATCATCGCAAAGCTTTTGTAAAATTCTTGCCTTGTTTAAATTCTCCCACAACTGGCTTTCATGTTGGTGATAATTTTATTTGCGTGGGCCAAAAGGATTCATCCATTCAACAGATAGGTAGTGTGTTGGCTGAGAGGGCTGGCTCTGGAGCCAGCCAGCCAGGGTTTGAATCTTGTGTCTACCACTTTCTAGGTGAGTGACCTTGGGCAATTTACTTAATTATTCCAAGATAATTTTAATAATAGCTATTGTTACAATGATACAAACACTGCCTTCTTGGAATTTAGAAGCGAGCAGAGGTATTAATGACTAATAGTTGTTCAGAACAGGCACTGTTAAGAACGTTATATGTATCACCTCACTTAATCCCCTCAGCAACCCTGGAGCTATGTCCTGCTATTATACTGTTTTACAAATGAAGAAACTGAAGCTTCAAGAGGTTGAGTGGCCATTGTTACAGATGTGGAATTGGAACCCCGTTTGGTTTGACTCCAGAGTCTTACAATTTCAGTCTGCTAACAAGTTATTCTAATTTTTCCAAATACTTATCTTTTCCCTTTTTGATTGCTAACTACTAAAACATGTATTTGAAGTTCAGTGAAAGATGCCTAGCCACCCTGTACATTTTCAGTACTTGAGTTGTCTGTTTCAGAATGTAAGTTCCTGAGGGCCAGAACCTAATCACTTACTTGACCTTATTTTGGATCTAACTCCATCCAAAAACTTTCAGGTATTCAATAGACACAATTTTTCATAAGACTAATGTTGGCAATGTTGGTTATTTTAGAGAGCATTTGTTCTTTGTCTGGGTGATGGTATTTGGGGGCAGGAGGGGCACTGAATGCAGAGGTTTAGGAGTCTCAGGACTTGGGGAGAGAAGATAATAAAACTTACACCCTAGGAGATGTGAAATGGCCATGGCAGGGGTTGCTGAAGGTTTTGGTGATGGAAAGTTCAAGACTTAACCCTCCACCTCAAGAGCTACCCCTGAAGGCAATTGACACAGATTGAAGAGTACGGGATGTTAGAGAATTTTCCTCTTCCTTTGTGAGAAAGTTGATGTTCTCTACATACTAATTAAATTTACATGCACCATTACCTCCTAAGGCTTGAAGTGTAGGGATTAATGTGAAATGATTACAATACCTCCACATGCTTTCCATCACATCTTAATATGCCTCTCTTATCTGATGGACTAGGATGGGTGAGGCAGGCAAGCTGATTCTCAGTGTCAGAATGCAGGGGTTCTGTGAACACAGAACTGGACAGAACCAGTTCATCTATCAATGTCCTTTTCTTTACAGGGACAAAAGAGGAATGATTACACTTGCCATAACCCTGGTTGGAAGACTAATGACATGACATTTGACCATCTGTTTGCAGTTTTTAATTGGGATCTGCTAAATGGAGATACAAACTGGTGATATTTTATTTGAGGCCAAGTGATCTCTTTTGCCCTCAAGCTGGAGAGAAGATATTACTACTTACCCTTAGGAAAGTGGCTAAAGAAAGAACTATATTTTTAAAAGCTACATGTTCTTAGAGTTTTGTTTTATTTTAAGAAGACTGGAATTAAAGGGATTAGATCCACATAAAAATGAAAACATACTTAGTCTAAGGTTGTCTGCTAATGTTGGAAACGTAATCAGGAATTATTGCAAAAAAGCCTGCACAGCTCCCATTTGGGAGATGAGGGAAATATAAGCAAAGGATGGTTTGAATAGAAAATTCTTGAGAGAATTATACAGTACAGGCTGCTCCTAGCTGCCATTGTGGCCAGGTACCTGTAAGGGATAGCACCCAGGGCCCCCAGTTCCCCACCCTACCATGCTTGGACCAGTCTCAACAGAATGAAAACTGGCATCAAGGAAGACTGCTTTGGTCCAGTCAACTGGGCAGTTGTCTCTTGGCATCCTCTAGCTGGTTCATTGGCAGGCCACTAGTATCAGAGGGCTTCTAGTCACTAGTATTCCTTCCAACAATAAACTTCAGGTGGGACCCCCATTGCATTAAGTGACCGATGTGCAGATTTTGTGTCACCATATTAAATACTAGCTCCTTGTACCTCTTCACTCACTCCTCCTGTTCTCCTTACCTGTAGCCCGGAAGCTCCAGGCACACTTAAGAGAGAGACAGCAAAAGTAGGAGACAGTGGCGAAGAGCCACAGAAAGTGGAGGCTTATTACATGTCTGGGGCACCCCTGAGCTGTTTAGAGGGTCCTGCCTCAGGTGGGGGTGCTCAGGTCTAACTTCGGGACCCGACTTGAGAAGGGGCAGGTCACTTTTACAGCCCTTTGACAGACATCTAAAGAGGCCAGAGCCAGAAGCATACAGATTTGCAACGTCTCTCCTCCAGCTTCTAAAGACTTTGCCAGATGCCTATTGTGGTTTTCTAGAACTGGGATTGTTTTGTCTCAATCCTGAAAGCCCATAGTAATAAGCTGTTCCCTATCTAGGACAATCCCTGGTATACGGTAGATTCTCAAATATTTGTTGAATGAATGAATGAATGAGAACTCTTCCTATCCAGAAGTATAAGGTGCAAGTTTGGAGACAGCCTCAAGGTTGGTGAAAGGACTCTACCCAGAGAGCATTGACCCTTGACATGTGAGGCTGACCTTCTCATATCCCTTGGGTTAAATGCTATGTTGCAAAAAATAGAGACTGTGAGAAGGAAGGAACAGACCCATAGTTTGGGCAAGTCTACCAGACAAGAAAAGCTCAGTAGTGGATCAGAATTTGGAATGAAGAAGAGAGAAGGCTGTGTGAAGACAGAACAGGTCTTGGGGGCCCTCTGCTCCTTTCACTCAAACGCTTCAGGAGCAGTTCCAGTTTTATTGAGCTATAAACTTAAGGTGAAAATTGTTGTCAGAGACTTAATCTCTGGACAACCTACATGGGCAGGGATGTGTGAAAGACGGAAGGGTGTCTCTGTGTGATGATCACAGTGATGTACACGCATCGAGCACTTCCTCTGGGCCTGGGACTGTCTGTCATGATCACAGTGATGTATATGCGTTGAGCACTTTCTCTGGGCCTGGTACTGTGTGCAGCATTTTGCCTGCATTTCCTCCTATATCAGCCCCTGTGATGCCAGTCCACAGACTTTTCCAGGGCATTCTGAAGGAAAGTGATTGATATGTTTATACCTCAATTTTATCTAGATATCTAAGTAAAATACTGTAGACCCGTTTAAACTTTACATATTATAGATGTTTTCCCCCAAATGCCACCCTAGGGATAACTAAGGCTATAAAACCAAGATTCTTCCTTTTTGCAGTGTCTGTCCCAAATTCTAGGTGTCCTGCTGAATGATCTGACCTATTATAACAACTAATAAGTAGAGGCCAATAAGAGACTTTGGAATCCACGAGCCTCTCTTGGCCTATTGTTTGCCTCATTTAATGCTTGATATATTTTTGAGATACTAAAATTTTTATCTAGCCAAAGAGGCAGCCAGAGGTGAAACTTGGAAGTGACGTGAACTATTCAAGTCCCTGACTGTGACACCAGCATCCTTTTACTGCTTCTCAGGGTGCTCAGTGTCAGTGGGAGGCTGGCATGCATGTGAATGACAGTGGCCATTGCAATAGATTTAAAAGAACTTCAAAAGGGAAATATTTGCAGGGGCTAGGCATTAAACTGATTTGGAAGACTCTGAAGGGATGCTGTTGTTAGGATCTTGGGTATTTCTTTTTTTCTCTTCCTTTTTCAGAGGCTCTTTTCCAGGGCTCAGGGTGAATGAATGGCTGGGTGGCAGAACATCCAGCAGACTGGTCTGGAGGCAGTGGAGGACAAACTAACTTAATAAAGAGAAGGATTTATCATATGAATGCCATAGATCAAGACAGAATACAGCTGGGTCACTCAACAAGAGAGTTCATAAAAATGAGACAAAAAAATGAAAGGCCAGGGGGACATTTGAGTATGTTACGATTGAAAACTTATGATTCCATAACATACTCTCTGTCCTCTAGGATTTCTTCATGCTCTAACTCTCATCTTAGAAATAAATACCCCAAATTGTACTTCTATTTGATTTTAGGTCATATGTGATAGCATTCTTCACTCAAGATCCTGAACATCTGATTTGTATACTGTAATAACATCCATGAAGGCATTGCTTGGACTTGGCAAGTTTTTGCAGGAGAGGAGAGTTGTTTTTTAGTACTTTATGACACCATCCAACTTAAGAAATGTTACTGGTTTTTATTGATATTGCTAAAATAGCTGTTAACCTCTTTGATATTAATCTAATGTTTGCTGGGTACATTATTAACACATAGTCTATCAAGTCACAGTCCAGTTTCATTAATTTCAGTTACAGCAGAATAAACAGTCTCAGTCCAGGGCCCAACTGCTCATGTCCAATCACTTTAAGCTTCCTGAGTTTTTTTTATTTTTTTGCATCTTAAGCCTACAGTCTAACGGAAAGTTTACACCAAGCCATCAAATATCTATTAGAGGTTCACATTTGTCAAACAATGTGATAGCACAACGGTTGGCACATTTCCTGAATAGAAGTTCAGTGGATGAGAAGAAGTGTGTGTGCACACACACTCATGGGCACATACAAACACGTATCTGATACCTGTCAGGTGGGGAAGGCAGACCGTGAAAAACGGTCCAGTGTCTGTGAATCTATTGCCCTGACAGACAGAGACAGGCAATCCCATGTCAAAATTGCTGACTCACAGTCTGTCTGTGAGCGGCTGCAGTTAAGGAGCCCCCCAGCAGGCCTTCAGAGCCTTGTGCACGATCCACACGGCTGAAAGGATCAGACTTTGCATGTTCACCAGTGGAGATATCTTGAGAGAGTGCTTATTGAGAAGTACCCGGAAATCAAAGAGATATGTTGCTCCAGGCCTCCCAGAAACACTGACCATGCGTTGGCTTGTCCCAAAGGTGTGCTGTGGGAAAGGACTTCTCCCCCTGCCTTGGGTGGCTTCACACTTACCCTCCATCAGCTTGATCCTGAAGTAGGCGATGAGGAGGAGCAGCAGCAGAGTCACAGGCAGGAAGACCGCAGAGAACAGGAGCCAGCCGGGGACCTCTCTCACGAAGGCCGACAGCCCAGGGCTCATTGCCAATCACACAGGGACCCCCTGGGCCGGTGGGGTTCCCACGCAGGATGAGGGTGGCTCTGCTCAGAGTCTGCACTTGTCTCCTTCTGGGGCTCTGGCCTTTGCTCAGCACATCTCGGTGGAAGTTTTTGTGGACTTTGCTCTATTTAAACAGCCCCATGAATTCTGAGAGGATTGCTGGCGGGTTACTCTGTAACTCAGGTGCAAAGTGTAGACGAATTGACAGGTGATTCTCCCACACTGTTCCAGAGAGGAGGATTTACTTGGCAGGACTGGGAACGACACCAGAAGGCCTAGATGTCTTTGTATTCACTTTTATTCTGGAATGAAAAGTTTCTGACTTCGAGTAAAGCTCATTGTTATATATATTCTTCCTATATATTCCCAAACATAGAAAGAATTTTTCCTACATTTTCTAAATTTCAGAGTTAAAAACTACTTAGTAGCCATGTTAATGCACCTATGAACCTGTGTCTAGAAAAAGAGAAGTTTCCATCATACGTAGTTGATACAACCAATATTTAGGAAGGAGGAAAAATATTCTTCCCATGTATAAAAACTCTTCCTAAGATGTCCTGCTCTGAATACTTTCCTGAGAGTTGCACTGGTTTATTCAGTTATTCAACAAGCATTTAATTCTACTAGAACTCAAACTCTTGACTAGATGCTGGGTGTACAAAGAAGAGTAAGTCATGGTCCCTGCCCTCTGACAGTGGAGACAGACACAGAAAGAGATAATGCCCACAATAATGGAGGTAATGTGGCCCCTCTTCCTTCTCCCCTTGGTGCATCAGTTTTTGCTTGCTGCAGCAGTAGCTGGCACTCTCAGCTATCTCCTGCTTAGACATTGCTGTGGCCCATCATTAGCAAGAAAAGGTGAGCCCTGAATGATAGTGATGTGGGTTGTAACTTTCCTTGCAAAGTTTCTGGGAAAAGAAAGGGCAATAAATTATGTTGACATTGACTTGTAAGTTGAGCTGCCATTGACTGCTTTAGTAAAGAATTTTTGAAGATACTAGTCTATAGAACTAAAATCAACTGAAAGAATCATTTCCACATTGAAAGGACTGCCTGGAGAATTTAGAAAATTTGGGGGGCAGTTGGTAGCTACCTTCTTGAGTTCATGCCTCCTCTTTTGTTCTAACCCTGTCTCGCATCCCCACTTGGCAGTTGCCTTGGTGAGTGGCTGGCAGAGTCTATCGAGGACATGCCACTGTCAGTGCCTCCTGAATTCTTCCATCGAGGGTTTTGTATTGCCATGCAGAGTCTTTGTCCCAGCTGTAAGTGGGCACCCTAATTTATAAAGTAATAAGAATGGGGAGGGTTTCAGGGATGCTTGCCTGGCATTCCTAAGCAGTGAACAGTAAACAGCTTCCTCTCAGAAGAGAGACATCTTCATTTCAGAAGGAATCATTTAGAATACCCAAGATTCAGTCAACATTTGTTGTACTTTATTTGCTTCTCTTCTCCCACTCCTCAAACCCATGAGCCGTGTTGCTATTGCTCTCATGTGCCTCCCAGTGAGATGGCTCTCTGGTGCTCTTTCAGCTTGAACAGGATGCTAATTTGTAAAGTGTCAATCTACAAAGAACTTCCATGAGCAGGTGACATTACCAGGGAGATGTCAGGCAGCTGTTTGGCAGACTGTGTGTCATGTTCTTTCTTTCCATTTCATTCCATTCAGCAAGGCTTCACTGACTGCTTAGACAAAGGTAAGTAAGAGGAACAGGCAAATATATAAATTAGAATAATGTAAGCTCCCAGATTGACGTATCAACAAAGCGCAATGGCAAAACTGAAGAGAGACTGATTAATTCCAGTTAGGGAATTGGGTCAAGCTCATTAAAAAGATAGCAGTTGAACTGAGCCTGGGCATAGAGAGCTGAGGAACACCCTCCTTAAACTCACGACCATAGGGCAGCTGGGATTTGTGGAGGATAGTGAAAAATTAAGAATAGTTAAATAATATGGGGTTCAGGCTAGAGGGTGTCTTAAGAGTTGAAGGTGGAAAAGTAGGGTAGTGTCAAAGCTTACAGACTTTCGAATACCTTGCGAAGGACTATGCAATTTGGACAAGGTTAACCAACCAAAGGTCTTTAATCGTGAATGTACGTGATCTGACCTGGGTTCAGGAAGCACTTAGGTAGCACTTGAAAGAATGGATTGCAGAGAAGAGAGATCAGAGTAGGCTTTCTCAACGTGGTATTGAGATGTAATGAGTCTGAGACAGGGGATGGCAGAGGGAAGGAAAAGAAGGGGACAGAGAGGCTGCAGAGGTGACATGAACAGTCCTCAGTGAATAATTAGATGAGGAAAGGTAGATGTCACCAATGATCCTAATAATCATCCAGCGTTGACTGTGTGTCAGCCACTATATAAACACTTTATGTCTATCATCTTATTTAATCTTCACAGTAACCTTACGAGGACGAGACTCATTATACAAAGAAACGAGGTGTAGAGAGGTAAACCCAAGACACATATCTAGTAAGTGAAAAAGCTAGGGTTCAAATCCAGAGCCCGTGCTCTCATCCATGATGCTGTGTCTGGCTTGGGTGGCAGGGGAGATGGTCGTGCTACAAACTGAGACCTGAGCAAGGGCTATGCAGCAGGTTTGGATGGGGGAAGATTTATAGTTCTGCCCTCAGTGAATTGCAAGTGGTGTAGAGATGTTCATTGGGAACCTGGTGGAAATGTGGAGTTCAGGAGAGAGGACAAGGCTTACAATATAGATCTGGAGTTATTAGTGTGTACATGGTGGCTGTTATGAACATTTTTGTATGAATGTGTATATGGACATGTGCTTTCATTTCTCCTGGGTAAATACCTAGTAGAATGGCTGGATTGTGTGTTAGATGTATGTTGAACTTTTTAAGAAATTGCCAGACTATTTTCCAAAGTGGTTATCCCATTTTATATCCCCACCAGCAGTCTATGAGAATTCTAGTTCCTTCATATACTCACCAACACTTAGTATGGTCAGTCTTTTTAATTTTAGCTGTTCCAATGGTGTGAAGTGGTATCTCATTGTGGTTTTAATATGCATTTCCCTAATGATGTTGAATGTATTTTCATGTGCTTATTTGCCATTTTGGATTTCTTGTTTGGTGAAATGTCTGTCCTACTCTTTTGCCCATTTTTTAATTGGATGGTTTGTTTTCTTATTGAGTTTTGAGAGTTCTTTATTCTAGATACAAGTATTCTAGATACAAGTTGATTATCAGAAACAGGATGTGCAAGGATTTTTTTCAGAGTCTGAGTTTTGTCTTTTCATTCATTTAAAAATGTCTTTTAAAGCAAAGAAGTTTCTAATTTTAATGAAGTCCAATTTATCAATTTGTTTTTCTATGGATTGTGCTTTTCATGGCATATCTAAGAAATCTTCCCCTAATTCAAAGTCACAAAGATCTTCTTCTAGAAGTTTTATTTTTAGGTTTTATATTTAGGTCTATGATCTATTTTGAGTTAATTTTGTTTATGGTGAGAGATGGGGGTTAGAGTCCATGTGGATATTCCATTATTCCAGCACTATTTGTTGAAAAGACTATCCTTGCTCCACTGAATTGCCTTTGCACATTTGTCAAAAATCAGAAGTCTAATTATGTGTGGTCCATTTCTTTCTTTCTTTTTTTTTTTTTTTTTTTGTGAGGAAGATCATCCCTGAGCTAACATCCATGCCAATCCTCCTCTTTTTGCTGAGGAAGACTGGCCCTGGGCTAACATCTGTGTCCATCTTCCTTGTGTGGGCCTATTTCTGTATTCTCTATTCTCCTCCACTGATCTAATAGTTAATCTCTGCACCAATACCATTCTGTCTTAATTACTGTGGCTTTAAAAGGAGTCTTGAAATCAGGTACTGTTTTTCCTCCAACGTTGCTCTTCTTTTTAAAGCTGTTTTAGCTATTATAGGTCATTTTCATTTCCACATGTGTTTTAGAATGAGCTTGCCAATTTCTATAAAAAGCCCTGCTGGGATTTTGATTGGGATTGCATTGAATCTATAGAGGAAGAGAGAATCAATATAAGGAGAGAATTGATATTTTAACAATATTAAGTCTTCTCACCCATGAACATGACATATCTTTCCATTTTATTTGGGTATTCTTTAACTTTTTTGTAACAATGTTTTGTAGTTTTTGGTATACTGGTCTTGAACATTTTTTATCAGATTTATCCCTAAGTATTTAACATTTTTTATGGTATTACTTTTTAAATTTCAATTTCTAATTGTTTGTTGTCAGTTTTAAAGGTTTTCTTAATTTACAAAAAATACTGCATCATAGGCCAGCCCCAGTGGCCTAGTGGCTAAGTTCAGTGCGCCCCACTTTGGCGGCCTGGGTTTGGTTCCTGGGCACAGACCTACATCACTCATCTGTCAGTTGTCATGCTGTTGCGCTGGCCTACATACAAAAAAAAGAAGACAACTGGTAGCAGATGTTAGCTCAGGGTGAATCTTCCTCTGCAAAATAAATAAATAAATAAATAAAATAAAAAAATTACTGCATCACTGGGAACTTCTATAAGGTTAAATATTAGAATTTACTAAAACATCCTTCAGAGCTTGAGAACTTTTATCTGTAAAGGCTTTTATTCCAATCCAAACTGATTGCTTAGGGTCATAATTAGCAGGTGTAGCAGCTATAGAAAGATGGAGACGTTTGAAACACTGGTGATCTGTCTACTCGATTTACCAGAATTCGGGGTGGGGTTCCATAGAGAGTGTGCAATTTGCTACCATAATGGCAACAAATTCTTTACCATGTGGTGGGAATAACCATTAATACCATTGGAAAATATACATCCGTGAAAATAGGTGGAAGTGTTACATTGGGGATTAATCTATCCTGTTGATTTCCTTAATAGTGAATGCTCCCGTTGTTGATTTACGTGACGATTTAAGAACACGTGACTGCAGATGTTGCTATTTGGGAGTAAAATTCCTAGAGTGTTACTCTGACACCGCCTACTATACTCTTAGTGAGAGCTGGGCAAAAGCCTACCTCGGATAATTGTCACCTATTGAAGGTAATTCCAAACCCACCAGGCCTCTGATCTGGACTCTGCATTCACCCAACTGAGCCAAAAAGAATGACTTATTCCAATGACATGCCGTAGAGCAATGAAAGTTCTGAAGTCCACCAGTGGAAGGGGCCGAAATGCCATTGACTGATATCTGGAATATCAAATTATGTACAGCTACCAAACCAATTCCAAAAATTAGACACAAACAAGACTAATGAATTTCAAATGAAGTGCTTTGATTTTAATATATGGATGATGTTTTGCTGAAATGAAGCATCCCTCACAGTGTGAGTGCAGTACTGACTGCTCCACTTGGAACCATTCGAGAAGGAAAGCCTGTATTCCTCTGCCCGTTAACTGCCCCTCGGAACCTGGGTCATTAGCTTATGTCCATTAAAGTCGTATCACTTGGCACCAGTACTATAGTCAATGCAAAAATCAGGGCTCTCAAATCATGTGGCTGTGGCAGGTTTTAAGGTGCTCATTCAATTAAAGAGATGGTCATGAAAGTGACAATGAAGAATTTAAGTTTTTTGTGAGCTTTGACAAAAAGCCCATAGACCTTCATTTGTTCATATTTGCAGGTAGCATTTATTTATTGAGGAATTAACATGGGCCCTGGGGGCACTGATTTGGGGGCTGTGAGCATATCCGTGGGTAAGACAAAGTCCCTGTCCTTATGGGACTTACATTCCAGTGGGGTGGACAGACAAGAAGCAATAGTAGGTTATCAGAGGCTTGTATTGTTCCGGTACTTGTCCAAGCACTTCACAGGTTCTATCTCACTACAGCCTCATAACAGTGTCGTTGACGTAAGTACCATTTCTATCATACCATTTTACAGATGGAAAAGCTCTTGGAGCTTGCATAGCTCATCAAGGATTACACCTCTAGAAAGTGGCAGAGCCAGGATTTGAACCCAGAGCCCAAACACTTATCCACTATACCCTACTATACTGCCTCTCAACCTCCTAGAGATATGCATAGATGATGTCAAATAGTCAAAAGCGCTCTGCAGAAAAATAAAGCGGAACAAGGAGAGAAGAGAATAATAGGAAGTGCTAGTTTTAGGTGGGCTGGGCAGGGGAGGTGTGTTAGCCTGCTAGGGCTGTCAAAACAAAATACCGCATACTGGATGGCTTAAACAACAGAGATTTATTTTCTCACAGTTCTGGAGGCTGAGAGTCCAAGATCAGAGTGCTGACATGATTGGTTTCTAGTGAGGACTCTCTCCTTCCTTGTAGACGGCTGCTTTCTTGCTGTGTCTTCACATGGTCTCCTCTCTGTGCACAGGTGCTCCTGGTGCCTCCTCCTCTTCTTATAAGGACACCAGTTAGATTAGATTAGGACCCCATCCTATGACCTCATCTAAGCTTAATTACCTCCTTAAAGGTCCTATCTTCGAATACAGTCACACTGGGGGTTAGAGCTTCAGAAAACAAATTTTGGGGAGGGACACAATACAGTCCATTACACAAGGTTTCTCTGAACAGCTGGCTTTTGAGCAGAGGTTTAAATGAAGTGAAGGAACAAGTCATGAGCACATTTGGGGGAACCGAGTTCTAGGCAGAGGGAAGAGGAAGTACTGAATTCCTGGGATGGGAATGTTTTTGGCATGATGGAAGATACACAGGAGGTCTGTTGTAGCTGGAGCCCATCGAGAAAGGGGAAGAGTGGTAGAAAAAACTCTTTTGAGAAACATTGATCTAGAAACTCCACCATACTGACAATACGCCAAGAAAACGTGCCCACAATATGGTCTGTGAAACTCTAATTCTACCACATTTGATTAGACATTGCCTGGAAAACATATAAATGTAGAGAATACTGGGGTAAGTAGGCTTATTTATGGCAAGGTTTCTTAGAGCCTTTAATTTGGTAAGGCACATTGTTTATTCCCAAGAAGGATACAGCATGAGCCTTTCCCAAACTTACTGGACTACTGAGTCCTTTTTGCCAGGAGAATCTCAGTTTAGAGTCTGCAGAACATGCTTTTGGGTATGGGCCACTAGGTAAGGAGATTCGTCCAGATGATCTGAATATAAAGCCTGCCCTAAGTACCAACATACAGGTTTGGAATTCTTAGGTAGGGAGCAGTGGATAGGGAACAAGTTATTCTAAGAAATTATGGTGGGTTTTTTTTTTTTTTTTGGCTTTTGTTTTTGTAAATTCTACTAGCACAGACTGGTCTCAACAATTCAAGAAGCATCAACATTGTCTCATTCATGAAATTCTCCAAGTGTCAGCTCATCCCATGTTGCAAGGTTATTTTGTTTCTAGGAAAATGATCATTGGAACACGACCACCTGAACACAGATTCCTGTCATCCCATCCTATCTGGGGTGGTGATACAAATTAGATGCTTCTGGTCATTAACATAGACTGTAACAGGAGTGGGTGGCTCTCTGGGAACAGTATAAGGGTGAATGTTTGCATTCCAGGGTCCCCAGAGAGCTGAGGCCACTTTCATACACCAAAAAGTTATTTGTTGCTTGAGCGGATTTGGAGTATCAGAGATCAAAGTTCTGCTCAATACAGCTCTTCTCTCCCATTGTGCTTCAGTCAATCAACACGTTTATGAAACGAGAGATAAGTTCTCTCCTGCAGTGTATACAATTGTAAACACAGTATACATTTTGGTGTTAATAGGGTAAAATATAATTTGTCAGAACTCGTGGGGCTGATGATAAAAACCTGTAGCAGTATTACTACAGTGAGTGATCTCTGTGCATGTTACGTATTTTACAGATCCCAAAGTATTGGACTACATTTTAGTGCGCATAATGGATCTTGTCTTGACAAAGTATGGTATTTCTGGGCAAAAGAGCACCACAGAATTGCTCCTGGCAGAGCAGGGGCCTGAAGAAATCCGTGTTCCAACAACAAAGCTATATGTCTTTATGAAAGTTTTGATGTATGTAATATAAGAGGAATTTAATTATATGGTTATATAGCAAATATAATACCAATTTAAAAAGACATTTAATTCCTCTTGGAGTGCCTTAGTTTCAGATTAGTTTCATGTTTTTCAAAATTATTGATTATACCAAAATTCAAATACGATGAGAAGGAAATTTCCCAGTGGAGGCCAAAATCACAAACTGAGGGATTGACAGAAGCTCCAGAATGTAAAAAAAATTGTTTATTTGTTAGCTTTTTAAAATTTATAATTCGTTATTTTTTTAAGTCTATGTTAATATTCACTTTCATATAGAATTTTGTTTGCAGTTTCGTATTCTTTTCTCTTAAATAGGGATCCCCAAAATGTATAAGCTTCAGATTTGCAAAACCTGGATCTGCTGCCGGGTAAGAATAGAAATTTTCCACAGGAATAAAGGCTGACAGAAGTCCCAGAGAGGCTTGCAGACCATTTTGTAGTTCCTAAATTCTCTAATTTCTGCTTCTTAACATGATTCCGAGAGGCTGCTGACCCCTTCTCACTGGCTATTTGGAGGCTCCGGAAGGCACTTCTAGTGCAGTGGGCCCTCGCCAGAGGGCCGCTCACCAAACATGGCCGTATTCAATAGGAAAGGGGGGCTGTGTGTGACAATGACGCACAAGCTCTGTGCAAAATGTCAGAGAGGAGCTTTAACTAAGCAGGAATTAAACTTAACCCAGATGTCATCACTTGATTTTATGTTTTTCTTAATTGGGAGTTAACCTTTTCCGCAATACAGTACTATTCCTGAATATATGTCACAGAGAAGATAATCCAGCATAATGCCATTACACAGACTTAGAGCTGACCTTTGAAATATAAATTGGAATTTTCTTTTAAAAGACCACAATTTCATTTCCATTTCCCTTTAGAAAAAAATCCTTGGGACTTCTGCAATATCCAGACAGTAAATCCGCAGTATTCACTGGCGCCCGAGTGGTTGCAGATGACCGACGCATCTGTCTGCTGGTTTGCAGGAGCCCGGCTTTCTGCTGGAGGCCGGCGGGTTAGAGATTCGCGGCTTCGTACAGGCTACGTTCTCTCATTAGCAGTCGGTATAATGCACAAGTCTGTATTAATCACTAGGGGTAACCTACCAGGCCATTACTGGAACTTTTTGCCAAAGTGGTAACAGGAAAATAACAGCTGTTTGTATAAAGAAAGTGGAAGCTCATTTGCCGGCTCCTGGAGGCACTAGAGAGATTAATGCATGTTGTCAGCTCTGCAGGTTTAATTTGACTTGCGCTAAAATAGCATCAATACACATCGCCCCTTGCCATTCATTCCTCCTGAATGCTGATTAATTTACTCTCACTCCACCCTGAACGCTGCCAGGCAGTAATGATTTGCAGCCATCTGGCAGTCCTATTTTATCTTCCCCACTGCCTCTAAGAAGCAGCAGAGATGGGGACATCCTTTTCACCGGCGTCCAGCCAGCTGCTGAGGTCCCGGTCCTCCTCTCGGGGAACGCGGGGCAGATACGCGTCCAGACAGCGGATTCCTGAACTGGCACACGGTTTCTGTGTTGGGGCTGGTGAGCGAAAGCTTCCTCATTTCAGAATTGGGAGGGACGTATAACAGAGCCCATGTGTCCGAGTTAGCCGTTGAGCCGGTAAAAAGAGATTTGTGAAGTACAGAAGCTGCTATAAAGTGGTATTTTGTAGATACTTAATAACGCAGAGTACACAGCGATAAGGCTCTTTGTAGGCGTATAAAGCAATATTGCTAATATTGTTTTAACTCCTAAAAGAACAGGAAACCATCTGGTCTCAGTAATTGCTTCCAAATATAATTCTTTTCTTTCCATGATATTTTCAGAATAATCAGACATATTACCTCACTAAGGGTAAAAGAATAATAAGACTGACATAAAATTTGATTCTATTTCAAGGATACTATTTAAAAAAAATCAACTTTATTGAGGTATAGTTTACATACAATAAAATCCACCCATTTGAGTCTATATTTCAATGTGTTTTGACACATCTATATACTCATGTAATCACCACCACAATCAAGACATAGAATATTTCTATCAGCCCAAAAAATTGTCCTTGTGTCCCTTCCCAGTCAATCTTCCCCACTCCCCGAACCAGGCAACCTCTGATATTCTTTCTGTCAATGTAGATTAAATCAATCTTTTCTAGAATTTCGTAGAAATAGAATCTTACCGTATGTATGCTTTTGTGTCAGACCTTTTGCTTAGCATAATTCATCCAGGCTGTTGCATTTTTCAGTAATTAATTCCTCTTCATTGCTGAGTGGTATTTCACTCCATATTCCTTCCCTATCACTATAGATAAGCCATAAATTGTTCATCCATTCACCTGTTGATAGACATTTGATTTCCAGCTTTCAGCTATTATGAATAAATTTGCGTACAAGTCTTTGTGCAGACATATATTTTCATTTCTCTTGAGTAGATACTTAGGACTAGAATTGCTGGGTCTTATGGTAAATGTATGTTTAACTTTATCAGAAGCTATCGAACAGTATTCCAAAATGGTTACATCATTTCACCATCTTACCAGCAATGTGTGAGGAGGGTTCCAGTTGGTCCACATCCTCACCAACACTTGGTATTGTCATCTTTTAAAAATTTTATCCATGTTAGTGGGTATGTAGTGGTATTTCATTGTGTATTTAATTTAAATTTTCCTGTATTTTAAAATACAGATATTATTATTTCGGTACGGCAAGGACACAACAGATCAGGCAGGATCAGGGAGGGCCCAAGATGTTAAAGTGTCAAAAAATACAGACTAAAAAGGTATTATTAATACACCTGATGACTAACAATGTTGAGCATCTTTTCATGTGTATCTTGGCCATTCATATCACTTCTTTTGTAAAGTGTGCCATTTTTGTTCTTATTTTTCTTTTCTGTTGCCTTCTTGTTGAGTTCTAACTAATTAAATTCTTTATATATTCTGGATGTAAGTCTTTTGTTAGATATTTGTATTGCAAATATTTTCTCCCATTCTGTAGTGTATCTTTCCATTTTCTTTTCTTTCTTTTTTTTTTTTTGAGGAAGATTAGCCCTGAGCTAACATATAAAGCCAATCCTCCTCTTTTTGCTGAGGAAGATTGGCCCTGGGCCAACATCCGTGCCCATCTTCCTCAACTTTATATGGGATGCTGCCACAGCACTGCCTGACAAGCGGTGCATCAGTGTGTGCCTGGGATCCGAACCAGTGAACCCTGGGCCACTGAAGTGGAGCATGTGCACTTAAGCTATGCTGCCGGGCCGGCCCCTTCATTTTCTTAATAATGTCTTTCAAGGAGCATAAGTTTTTAATTTTGACGAAGTCCCACATATCAATTTTTTTCTTTTATAGTTCATGCTTTTTGTGTTTTATCAAAGAATTCTTTGCCTGACCCAAGATCATGAAGATTTTCTCCTATGTTTTTTCTGGAAATTTAGTAGTTTTAAATATTGTATTTAGGTCTATGATCCATTTTTAGTTAAATTTTTGTATTGCCTGAGGTCAAGGTCAATTTTTTTTCCCAGCCATATTTGTTGACAAGACTTTCCTTTCTCCCTTGAATTAAGTTGGCATTTTAATTTTTATTAAAACTCAATTGATCATATATATGTGGGTCTATTTCTGAATTTTCCATTCTGTTCCAGTGATCTGTAGGTCTATCCTTCTGCCAAAACCCCACTCTCTTGATTTCTGTAGCTTTATAGTAAGTTTTAAAGTCAGGAAATGTGAGTCATCCAGCTTAGAATTGTTTGGCTATTCTAACTCCTTTTTTTCCAAATAATTTTAGAATCAGATTTACAGAGAAAAAGCCTGCTGGGATTTTGTTGAATCTACAGATCAATTTGGAGAGAATGAAAATCTTAATAGTATTGAGTCTTCCAATTCAAAAACATGGTCTGTATTTTTGTTTATTTCGGCCTTTCTAATGGTCTTTCAGTAATATTTCTAGTTTTTGGAGTACAGGTTTGCACATATTTTTGTTTAATTTATTCCTAAGTTTTTCATGTTTGGGATGCTATTACAAGTGGAATTAAATTTCAATTTCCAATTCCTTGTTGCTAGTGGATAGAAATACAATTAATTTTTGTACATTGACTCTGTATCTTGAGACCTTTCTTAACTTGCTTATAAGTTTTAAAAGTTTTTTTGGAAAATTTCTTAGTGCTTTTTATGTGTCGTGTTTATGTAATGAGAGTTTTATTTCCCTTTCCAATCTGCATGCTTATTTCTTTTTCTTGCCTACTTGCACTGGCTGGGGCCTCCAGTACAACCTTGAATAAGTCATAAGAGTGGGCAATTTTTCTTTCCTTAGAAGTTATTCTGTCTAGTTACTTGGGATTTCAACCTTGCATGCACAGATTTGTATTTGGCAAAAGACTCAAGGGGATCCCTATGCAGATTTTTGGAACTCTTTCTCAGCTTAGTTCCTTCTTGGGGATGCTGCCCTGAAAA
The DNA here is from genome assembly GCF_057802395.1 of Ceratotherium simum simum. Classification (NCBI taxonomy): domain Eukaryota; kingdom Metazoa; phylum Chordata; class Mammalia; order Perissodactyla; family Rhinocerotidae; genus Ceratotherium; species Ceratotherium simum. Next base: position 50,366,992 of record NC_141918.1, on the reverse strand, counting down.
TTCTAGCTGCCTTGTCTTCCCCACTCTCCAGTCTCTGAATACTAAACTCAGCAAGATCCTCAGGCTCTGTTTGGGTTCCCCCTCCCTGTCCTGCCATCTGGAGATTGTCTCCTGTCAGAAATCTTGGGTAAGGGTAGGGGTCCCCTTATTTTTTACCCTACTGTTAAGAATCGCAGTTCTCCACTGCTCAGTGTGTGAAAATAGTTTTTTCCTATGTTTTGTCCAGTATTCTAGTTGTTTACAGCAGGAGGGTAATTCTGGACCCTTTTACTCCTTTATGGCTAGAAATGAAAGTAGATGAAAGTGAAATGAAATGAAAGTAGAAAGTAGATTATTATTGTTGTTGTTGTTTTTAATTTTGAAAATTGCTATCTGATTCAGTCAGTTTTGTTCTGATAAGAGAAGGGAGATTTTAACCAGTGGTTCTCTGCCTGCCTCACATTAAGCTTATTTGAGAGCTCCTAAAACATAACCACATGCAGGCTGCTCCCCTAGACATTCTGACTTAAATGGCATCTATATTTTTTAAAAGCTCTCAGGTGATTATAATGTGTCACAGAGGTTGAGAACTACCAATTTACTCTCAGAACCCTACAGAACTTGCCAATATGTGTTTCGTGGGACCCTGGTGTGACCAAAATGGCCTCCAGGTGTACTGAGTTACAGACTCTTCATCCCCGGGACAGCCTGTCTTAGCCAGAGCCCTTGCCCTGCAGTAATCAGCACCCCCACGTCACCCCAGTGTGCCACACAAATGCCATCATTTCCTGCATGTGTTGTGACTGGAGATTGTTGGAGCTTGAGAAGTAAATCCTCCTTTAGTCTCAGCTTCAGGTCCCAGCTCAAATGTCACAAGACCTTTCTCTGTCCCCTCAGGGGCCATCCTTTTTCCTTCCTATCCATTCCCATTGCAACACGTGTACCTCTATGACAGCAATATTAGAGTTGTAAGATCTGTTTCTACTTTAGATTTTAGTCCCTGGAGGGTAGGGGCTGATTTCTTTAATATCCTCTTGTCTCTCCTATTGCCAAGTAGAGTGTTTTGCACTTAATATTTACTGTATTTGAATAGGTCATTTTGGAGCTTAATGTTTGAAAATGTTCTGTGGGCAAAAATATTTCCTGTTCTATTGAAGATACATTCTGTCAAAGTATGTTTTCAGATTCTCCGTGAGTCAGTTGGATGGGAGAGGAATACAAACCCCGTATTTTGTTTTACATTCCTTATAGTGGTGCTTGAACTCATTTCATGTCTGTCATCCTTTGTCACATGTAATTAACTTTGTCCTTTAGGAAGAAGAATTTGGAGGTGACTTTCTACCTTTAGGCATTTATACTTCAGAAATAAAATTGTTTGATTTTGATGAATTTTGGTATTTGTACCATTTTTAAGTCCATAAATCTTTATTAGGTTAGGTTATTTTTTTCAAATTAATTAATAAATAAACTGAATGGAAAGTGAATTTCCGTAGGGATAATGTGGAAGAAAATACGAATGTTAACTGATATTATTACTGGCGTATCTATTTAGCCACATCACACCTAGCTTTGTATGTTTACTCAATTCTTTTTTTACATTAATGTTGACATGACCAGGATCACTCTGTCAGATATGGTGTCTTCGCATAAATTAGAAAAAGTCACACCCTCCTGAGCGTTACTTGGTAAACAGAGCCAAGGCTTGAGTATAACCCCAGTCCCCTCCTGAGTTAGGAATCTTTGTGCAGGGAACAACATGTATCACCTGACATGGTGGCTCTATGATGATCTCTGTACTTTTAGGACAATTGTTTGTTTCTGTACAATTTGGCATATTTCCAGGAGGTAAAAACAGATTTAACATCCTCCACTGAGTATAAGACAACGTGAATACTAATTGTGCAATTATGTTGGAGGGAGACATTAAGGAGGACTTCCCTAGAATCATCTGAATCTCAGTTGCGTGGTTACTCTTGTGGAAAAAAGCCCAAAGGGAATCAAAGGTAGAAAATAAGGTCAATGATGTTTCCCTTCCATGACCCACATGGTAAGACGGGGTGAGTGGGCTTGTGGGATAGGAGTCGGACACTGAAAAATCTTTGGCCAGTGTCTTCCCTTAATGGCTTGTTTGGGTTGGCTAAGACACCAAGGAAACACCACATTCACCAAGTGGATGACCGTGTACCCGCTTAGCCTCTGGCCACAAAGAGAAAGGCAGAGTCTGTCAGCTGTCAGCAAGGAAGAGCCGGGGACAATGCCAGAAAGTGCCAGAGTAATAGTGGGAAGGACCACACACTGAGTTAGTTTGTGAACTAATTACTCTGAAATCTTGAATTTCCCATCAACCATGAAATTTAATTTTGGTTGGATAAGTGTATTGCTTATCTACTGACCACATGCTCAATGACTTTGGGGCCAATTCTCAAATTGCATGCAGGGAAGGAAATGGAACACTAACTTTTATTGAATAGCCATGTTTGCTTTCACATACATTGTCTCATTTAAAACAATCCCGAAATGGTTCCATTTGACCTAAAGAAGAGGATATTGTAACTGGCAGAAAGGATGCGTTGGATGTTTGTGTTATAGATTTTGCCCAATGGAAGTGATGAATTTCACTTAGGCTTGACTGTGTATTTTCTAGTTGCAGATCACAGCGAGTGATCATTCATTAGTGCACGTGTTCCTTTCTTTTTCCACCTACCGGTCCTGATTCTATTTTCTTCCTCCTGCTGATTTTCTTCATCTGCTTTGCCCCTTCCTTCTTTATTTTTGTTAACATCGTGATGTATCGGGCTGTTTCCCAAGCCCTCGTACCTCATTTATTGTAGAGTGCTCTCCTCCAATCACGGCCTCATCAGAGGCTCACACTGCTCCCTGGGGTTCTTATTTAATGGGCTACAATCAAGGACATTAATAAAGATCTATTCTGCAATTGTTTTTGCATATTTTTTCCTTTTGTTTCTTAAAGGGTAAATATCTTCACAGAGAAATACAAGTCTCATCCTCTCTCCTGGTTTATTATTCTTGTTAAACCTGAGTGTGAGCTAACAGATATTCATCTGGGGGATTAGGTGAACAATGTAAGGGAAGAATATTATGTTTGCTCTTGTGACTGATTTAATCTGTATTGAAGAAACAGAATAAATATAAGGTGCTGCTCAGCTCACACAGGTGATGGAGGGCCCGGCCTGCAGGCCTATAGCAGCTCCCATCTCAAGAAGGGCTTATTTGGGTCTTGGGACTTGGCAGGTGCTGTGCAGACCTGCACTGGACCTCCACTGGCTGACTATGTAGACTTATATACAAAGATTCCCAGTGCAAAGTCATCACTTTACACTGTGTGATCTTGAAAACCCTGGGACGTTCAACATTAGGAGATTATTTAAAATACTCATCTCGGGTTCTTTGTCAAGGGCAATCTGCCTTCATTTTTTTTTGCTTCTTTACGTTTAGATCTTTGTGTATCCAAGCTTCAAAGGTGAGATCTCTCTTCTTGAGGAGCAGACAAACAATTTAAATACAAAATGTTATAAAGGTATTGCAGAAACTACAGTAGGGAGGAGTGTATTAATCATCCCTTTTTATTTTCTGTAATGCTGATGCTTTGACTTCTTGGGGCCTTGCTGACCCTGGAAAGACTGCTGTTCCAGAGCTAGCCAATTCCTAGAGATAGTGGACAACTCACCCCCCAGGGAGCATGCCTTTCATACATAAACTCACCAATCCAGAGCCCACACACCTCACCACCTCCTCTACTGGGCGTTCACACTCAGGGCCAAGATTCCTCTGCCCTAATCACTCCAGGGCCAGGTACCAGACAGCTAGAGAGAGCCCCTACACCTCAGAGCCCACTGAAATTATTCAAGCTAACCAATTCTAAGCCTACTTACCTAGCCTGGTCTTGCCTTTCCTGCAGACACCACAATAAAGGCTCATGCCCACGTTTTTGCCTCACTCCCTCTGCCTCCTGTTGACCCTGGTGCTTCCTCGTGTGCCCCTGTGTGGCATGGCCTGCCTCCCCCTCTCGGGAACTGTGAAGAACAAACTGTCTTCTCAGTGGCCATCATCTCCTGGTCTGTTGGCCTCACTATACCTGGATCATAATAAAACCTGCATTTTAAAACAAGGGGCTACACTGGCCTGGAAGCTTGGAGAAGGCATCCCCCCGGCAAATCCAGGGTTTGAAAGGAGGTTGAGTGTCAGGTGACTGTGATGTTGCAATGGAGATGCAGGAGAAGGAATGGAGGGGATCCAGACAATGTGAACAACACATGCGAAAGCAAAGGTGTGCTGTATTCAGGGAGTGGTGAACACACGGGTGACACGAGGGTGGGACGAGGGGAGAGGTAGGAGATGAAGATGGAAGGACTAGCTGTGTTCCATTGCAAGCGCCTTGCTGCACCTGCTAAGGAGCCAGGTTTTATCCTGTTTGAGGCAGCAGATGTGTTAATCATGGTAGCGGCGTGAATAGGTACGTGTTATGGAAAGATAACTCTGGCAGCCGCATGGAGGATGACTGTGAGTGGAGGAAAGATGGGAGCCGGGAAGGGTAGTTCAAGGCTGTCATGAAAGTTCAAACACAAATGTGAAAACAGGGATCAGTGAAAGTTGAAGATCAGACAGGCCATTAGGAATAGAATCAGGAATAGCGTTTAAATCTCCGTACTCTCCCATGTGTTGTCTGAGGCGACATTAAACTTGCTGGCTTCAGAAAAGTCTTCTCCGAAAGGAGTGTGTGGATAAGAATACTTATAAGACTACCGCACATTACTGGAGTGCTCTCTGATTTTTCCTTTACTTGTCTCCAATTGGATGTGGAAATTCATGACAACCATTTCCATGAGTAAAGTGAATTAGAAATGTTGATATGCAGATCTTCCTGGGCTCATGATGGGGTTACATCCTGATGAAGCCATTCGTAAGCTGAAAACATCATAAGTCACAAAAGCATTGTATTAAATGCTAACCTACTTAACCTACCAAGCATCCTAGCTTAGCCTAGCCTACCTTAAACATGCTCAGAACACTTACATTAGCCTACAGTTGGGCAAAATCATCTCACACAAAGCCTGTTTTAGAATGAAGTGTCGAATATCTCATGTAATGTAGTGAATCCTGCAATGAAAGTGAAAACGATGGTTGGATGGGTACAGAATGGTTGTAAGCGTATCGGCTGTTCACCCTCACGATCACGTGGCTGCCTGGGAGCTGTGCTCACTGCTGCTGTCCAGCATCATGAGAGAGGATCGCACTGCACATTGCTGGCCCAGGAAAAGAGCAAAAATCACAACTCAAAGTCCAGTTTCTACTGAATTTGCGTCAGGACTTTGTTTTCACACCATTGTAAAGTCAAAACATCGTTAAGTTGAACCATTGTTAAGTCAGGGACCATCTGTATAAGAATCTAAGAGAAAAAAAGTGTTTTACGTCTTGATTGTCTTAACTCTTGTGTAAGACGTGATATTCTTCTCTTCTTTTTTTCCCTTCTATTTCTCATTCTCCCTTTTCCTCATCCTCCCTCACCCTGAAAGTATTTATTATATTCCCATATTCATTTGCTTTAGAAAAAGTTGTATTTCTTTTGAGGTAAAAACCATCTTAGCTGCATATATTTGATGAGCTCAATAATGCCTTCTTCAAAGCCAAAAACATTTCACAGCGCACAGGAAAAGGTTTTGAGTGTCTTGACAACAGATATGTAGAATTGTCTGCTTTTATAAGTCTAGCATCAGGTGCCATGACTGAAAAAGAAAGATCGATGAATATTGGTCATGGTTTGCCAATAGGGAGGAGAGAGTAAACAACAGAATAATTAATTCTCTCACTATCGACTTGTCTTATTCAAAGGTTTCCTGGCTGAAGAAGGGCTTATGAGGTTCTTTGTTATAGTGCAGATAAAATGACGTATTGGATTATTCACACCAGTGCTGAAAATTGATTTTATTTCTCCTACTTGCTGAATTCCAGACTAATGAGATTTGACTGTTACACAATTGTAACTGTTGTCATGTAGCTTTGCAATTACCAGAGCTACACTCTTTTATGAAAAACCAGCTGGTATACTGTTCTTTACTATTTGACATATTTTTCTTTCTCTGCTCACTTTTCTTTAACCTTCTCCCAGTTATGTTCTCTTTCTTCATCAACAGTATACCAAATAAATAACAAGGATTTTCCCCATAAGGAGATGGAAAAAAAAGAGGCATTAAATATTGATATTGCAAATGTGATAGTACAAATGTTTTCCTTCTGAAAGATTAGTAAGGATTAGTCACTTTCTGTTTTAGATTAAATTAAGTTAATATAGCACAAGCCCCCCACAGCATTTTATGGTGTTTATGGACATCCTATTTAAGTGCAGAAATTCGCAGCTCCTGGAATAGTGGCTGACAGTGGCGTATACATTTGGGATGCCCAAAGCAAAAGTTTCTTTGAGGCATTTTGACCCTTTGTTAACTGCAGCATCGTCAGGTCTCCAGCTTGCTTGTCAGTTTCTCTCCTTGTCCTAGTCCAGCTTGTTCTTGATAGCAGTGGTGCATTTCTCTTTGCAGACCACAGCTATGTGGATACTTTGCTTTTGTCACGTTGTGTGGCTTGCTGACCTTCAGCAGAGCCGAGGTTTGACTAAGCAAGGAATTCTTCACAATGTCATAAAGCCCTTGAAGACCAGGCCTGTGTTTTGAGATTCTTTTGGATACACACACCCTGTCTAGTATACCGTCCACGTAATGTGTGGTGAAGATGGGCGTCACGGTTGGTAATCCTCGTGGATTAGGGGATGTTGCAGAGAGCCTATGGTCCTCTGTGACTTGAGTGCTAATCTTGGGGTTGTTGGACTCTTAAGCCTTCTGAGGCTACTCCAAGGTAATTATGTATTTGACAAAAAGTGTATTAAAGATTAGTTTCTCAGACTGTCTGGGTGTTTATTTTCATGAAGGAAATTAGTTTATATTTATGATTTGCATACATAATGCAAAATCAAATATAGGCTATGGACCGAGGGTACAGTGCCTTGCTCAGCGCCAGGCACACAATCAGCTCTAAAGAAATATTTGTCAAATGGAAATATATTTGAAACGTAATAGATACGAAAATGGGAAAGCATCCGTCTTTTGAGTCAGTAAATCCAGTATCTTCATTGGTTGCAGTTTCTATGAGTCTGTATCTGCTGGACAAGGTTAACTCTTTGAGGGAACTCACCTGCAGTGATGTGTAAATTCAATGTACTGATGAGAGAAGTATAACTGTCTGGATGCTACAAGGAAATAGCCTACCTTACATGTTCCCAATGAAAAGTCACCTGTAAACAGGCATTTTAGCATTTTCTGAAAGCATGTTGAAAAGAAGAAAGGGGCCATCACAATTACAAATATAAATAAAGAGTAGATGGTTAACATGGAAGCTAAGTCTAGGGTCACAAGACTCTTGAAGAGAACTTTCGGGTCATCTAGTTCAACCCCATCGTGGTAAAGATGAGGATACTGAGAGCCAGGTGACCACTGCTTTCTTGGTGTTAGGTAGGTACTTCAATCTTTCTTTCTCTTTGTATCTTTCTTGCTCTTTCGTCACTTCATTTACTCCATAAATATTTTTTAAATACCTGCTCTATGCCAATCACTGTCCATTGTATTAAAGAAATGAAGAAAATGGATAATTTTTCTAAGATATCCAGAATCTAGAAAAAGGTGAATTAATGCAAATTACCCAGATAGGCAAGCAATGGCCAACCACACCTGTAAGCAAGGCCAACTTTACTCCTTTTGGGTACTTTAAATATTTAGCTTACTCACTGCCCAAATGGATTCTGTGACTGGTCATGGAGTCTCGGGGCTAAAGCTTTAGGGTGTCAGGGAGTGAGTCATGATGTGCAACTCTTTGTCACATGAGCAATGATCAGGTGGTGTGATTATAACCTACTTAGAGATGTTCCTCGGCAGTGACTACAGCCAATGGTGAATGTTATCTGTGGATTAGCTCCCCAATTGCTTGAACATGGGAAGCTTGACCAGGGGTAGCATCTAAAGGCATAACGTGTTTGCTGATCTCCCAGACTACTATTACTTTGGTTTGAAGGAACTTACAATTTAGTGAGACAAGTAATTTTAATGCATGGAGTGTTTTTGCTTAAGGGAGGGCCACTTCTCATAGCTAGTGGATTGAGGAGGAGATGACTGAGAAGACTTTCCGAAGGATCAGACGGAAGGATGCATGAGAGGTGGCCAGATGAAGAATGAGGGGAAGGGTGTTCTAAGCAGAGGAAACAATATAAGCAAAGTCATGGAAGCACAAAACAGGAGGGTGGTATAGGAGACTATAGTTTGGTGTTAATAAAGTGGGAAATGCAAGGCCAGGAGTGCTAGGAGATGAGTCTAGAGAGGTAACTATGTATTGTCATGAAGAACTCATAGCAACAGACCTAGCTAATGGAGGATTGATCAGGATTGCGGAAGTAGGAATAGAGGAGATCACTTCTACCGATGGAGACCAAGAACTCCTATTCACAGTGTCAGCAGTTCAGCTGGCAAAAGATGTAGGTGTCAGAAGATGTCAACCCAAAAATATGCCACTTTGGCATGAGGATTATTTTGAGCTGAAGACACTTGAGAAACAGCAGATTTCAAACAAGCTCTCCCCTTTCTCTCATTTGCCTAAAAGCAGGACATCGATTTCCATGTGTAAAGGTGTCTCACCCGGCTATGCCAGGGAGAGGAGAATAGCTTTTAGATTCTTCATCGAGGGAGACAACTCTAGACTCTTATGAGCCTAGAGAAGAACTGAGCGGAATCTATATAACAAACCTTACTAAAATAACCCTTTTTTTCCATTAGTTTCCCCTATATATATTTACCTTCCCACTATTTGCTGCCCCTAAAAACCTAAACTTCTTTTCCTTTGTCTTGTCATTTCTCTACAAATTTATTGATCTTTGTTAAGATGCTGTATAAGCCCCAGTTCTAACCACCCCTTTGAGTTACTCCTCACTGAGGAGTGAGGAGTATGAGCATTGCACCTGTTAATAAACTGATTGTTCTTCTCTTGTCAATCTGTCTTTCATCAGTTTAATTTCCAGGACCCCAGCCAGAGAACCTGGGAGGGTAGAGGAAGAGATTTTTTCCTCTTCTACAAAGGCAATGTCTTTGGAATAGCTCTTCTTATTTTGTTTCAGTCAAACTTGGCGCTTAACCAACCTCAGAAAGAACGAAGCCAAAGCAGTTCATTTAAAAATGTACACTGGAATTCAGTGCATCCATTTTACCTAACCCAAGGCTAATAACTAAAGGAATATTTGGGAAGGGCCATGGAGCACCTCTCCCCAGACTGTGCACTGCACACCTCCAGAAGGAGCCATGCTGTGGGTGCAATATGAATGATGCCTCCTGGAGCTGTGTAATGCAACTGCCTCTGTTTGGAACTGAATTGACTTTAACATGACGAGAAACCAATTAGGCACAGAATTTCTAGCACTTTTGATTTCCTTCGAAGCTTCAAAATTTACCTCTTAAAAACACTAACCAGTCGACAGAGACATGGAACTGTTTCATATACTCTGTCTAGTTAGCTCAATTTCCTCAGTAAAATGATGGTACTGTCTAAGATAATCTCCAGGACCTGTTGTTTAGAAGAGTCTATATTTATGGAGCTTGATGTCTTTTTTATTGTTCACAGTTAGAGGAGTTACAGTTCAGAAAAAAGCAAAGCACACCTTCCCTTTCCCTCCTGCCCCACTTCCCCCCCAAAAGCTGAGAATTTATAAGGAATTTCTCTAAAAATACAAAACGTGGTATCTTCAGACCATTCAGCCCGTTTGGGAAATGTAGCGGTGGGCTGTGTGGCCGTGAGGAATTGTCACGCGGAAGATGCCTGGGTTGGCTGTTCAGGGTGTAACAGCTGAGTTGCCTGCGGCCCCCTGCCCGAGTCCTGTCCTGACCAGGAGTTTCCTGGCTTGCAGCGATGTCACTGTGGAGACTACAGATCTTTATTTTATTTGAGGAAGAAAACCACATGAAGGGTTTCTGGTTCGAGGTGGGTGCTTTGCAAAGAGAGTAGAACTTGTCGTGCAGGATTTCTCTTTTCCCTGTGGCCCGTCTAACAGCCGTCCTCTGGGCGAGCGGGGCGGTCCCGTCTGTCCCGAGCTGCCACCTGGAGAACAGCATCCAAGGCTGGTCGTCTTCCTGGCCACTTCGTTTTCTTGTCGGGCCATGTTTTCAAATCATTTTTCGAAATGAGAAATTCTCCTCTTTTCTTAATGTTTCAGTTTAATTTTTCCTCATTGTCCTGTTCAAAGTGGAGAACGTTCCCTTGGCCCGTGTTACTTTACACTCTGCCGACAGGATGAAGAACACTCGACTGTTTGACTCGGGGCTCAGACGTCCCCACCCCAGGCCCACTGGAAGGCCGTTTGTCTTTGCTCCCACTCCTTCCCAGAGGGATGGTGGGCGAGGTGATGCTTTAGAAGGAGCTCACTTGGATTTATGAATGGGCTTTATTCTTCCCTCTTTAATAAAGGCATTAATGCCATCTTCCTGTCAGAGTTCTGGCAAGCCCTCCTGCTCGCTGATACGCCATTTCCCTTGATTGTGTGTGGGTAGCAGTGGGGGAAGGGAGGAGGTCATATGTGGTTGTTATGTGGAAATAAAATGGCAAATTTTCTGTAGGCAAGAGCAAATTTCTGTGATAATCAAGTTAGGAATCACATCAAGTTAGGCTCACAAAGTTGAGCCATGAACTAACCGAGACTATATGAAGACGAGGAAAGAGCCCCTCTCATTACAGCTCTCCACTGATTATGAGAGAAGTGAGTTTCATGATAGCTTACAAGACCCTAAAGGATCTGGTCCCATGTTACATCGTCTCCTACTCCTCTCACCTTTTCCCCTCAACTTCCGCCACCCTGGCCTCCTTGTTTTTCCTTGGACATGGCAGGTACACTCTGCCTCACGACCTTTGCACTGGCTGTTCCTACTGCTGGAATTCTCCTTGCTCACGTATTATCTACCTGGCTAACTTCATCATTTTCTTCAAATCTTTGCTGAAATGTCACTTTCTCAATGCCACTCTCCCTGACTACCCTCTATAAATAGCAAGGCTGCCTCCTACCTCTCACTCCCAATATTGCTTACCCTACACTGCTTTTTCCTTTTTCCATAGCACTTATCCATTATAAATATTAAATAATCCATTTATTGGGTCTATTATTGCCCATCTCCTGGGTAGGCGGATCCCACATGAGAACAGGGATCACAACCTATATCGTTCACTGATACATCCCAGGTGACTGACACAGGGCCTAGCATGTAGTGGGCCCTTGGGAAATATTCGTTGAATGAAGGAAATACATGAGCCAGGAAGCCTTTTTACTGTCAGTACTTCCTGTTCGATCCCTACCCCCTGCCTTGTCCTATACTTGTCCCATTTCTAAACATTCTTTTTCACTTGAAACGACTTATTTGTTGTCAACATTTCCCCATAGTCTGCAGACTCCCCAGAACAAGACTATATCTATTTTCTTTTATTTTTTGTATCCCCAACATTTGCATAATACCATGAAAACAATAGGTACTCAACTAACTGTTGTATGAAGAAACATAATGTGGATGTTGAATCATGATGACATTTATCATCTATTTCCTGGGTAAGTGATTTATTTCACAACTTTATTTTAGTCTCTAAGTTATATGCTATGGCCGTAACTCAGGGTAATTTGCATTGTCCCTTGCAGGTCATTAAGTATGTGTTGATGATGCCCTAGACCAGATATCTGGAAAAGCTAACACCTCACTTACACCTTAAAACGACCTAAAGAAAATAATCTCTAAAGTGCACATGGAAAAATTGCTTAACAAGTTAATTAATTTGAACATAATAGATATTTTTTTCCAAATGGAAAAGTTTCCGTGGAAATACTGGAAGAGGTTAAATAGAGTCTCCCTCACTCTCTAACCTAAAGTCACTCTTGGTGATGCTTTCACATTGTCTGTTCTGTTTTCTCAATGCACTTACCTCTCACTCTATTACACTTTCTTGTTAGTTTATTTTGTCTCTTCCCTATGATGTAAGTTTCATGAGAGGATGTATTAGTTTTCTAGGGCTGCTGAAGCCAATGATCACAGACTTGGTGGCTTGAAACAACAGAAATATATTCTCTCACAGTTCTGGAGGCCAGAAGTCTGAGGTCAAGGTGTTGGCAGTGTCGAGTTCCGTCTGGAAGCCCTAGGGGAGAATCCTGCCTTGCCTCTTCCAGCTTCTGGTGGCTGCTGGCGTTCAGGCATCGCACGGCTCCTAGACGCATCCCTCCAATCTCTGCCTCCGTCTTCATAATGCTCTCTCCCCTGTGTTTCTTCCCTGCATCTGTGTTTCTGTTTCCTCTTCTCTTCTAAAGACGTATCATTTGACTTAGGACCCATCCAAATCCAGGATGATCTCATCTCAAGATCCTTCACTTGATTACCTCTGCAAAGACTCTTTTTCCAAATAAGATAGAATTTTTAGGTTCCAGCTGGACATATCATTTGGAGGGCCACCATTCAACCCACTAAAGGGGGGAAGAGTCCTAGGAGATATAGTGGATGCTCAATAAATATTTATAGCATGATGTAAAGAAAAAAGGGCATAAAACATAATGAATCCTTCAACTTCCTGGCAAATACCAAATAAAAGGCAGTGTGGCTGTTAGAATCCCATAAGGCGAGGCAGAAGATCTTTTTGAGCATGTCAAAGGGCAAAGTCCTTTAAAGCCAAGCTAATTCAGTCTTTGAAATTTGAACCCCTCAACTCACCTCTCTTCTTCCCCTGTTGCTTTGGTTCTCAAGGAGGAGAACCACCAAGAAAATCAAAAGATGGTCAGGTGCCAATGGTAGACTGTTGCTGGGAGAGAGATAATAATTGCACACAAGGAGAGAAGGGGACAGGCATACGTAGAGGCCTTGGGTTCTGGGTTGCCCTCTCTGTAGCTGCTGCTATCTGGGCTCACATCTGCATCAGCCACAGTTAGGTCATGAGGACACGGAATGTGGTTTCTGTCCCAGGCAACTTCCGCTCTAGTTCTAAGACCAACATGTGTAAAAGAACCCCAAATGCTACTAGTTGCACATACACTGCGTTGTGTGGCAGAACCCCAGTGGAGGAGAATTTAGAGAAAAGGTTATAATGAGGACAGTAACTTCAGAAAACGTAGGGCTTTAGCTGGTCCTGAAAGGACGGGTAAGATATAGCTACATGAAGACTTTCCTGAGGAGGGAAGGTGATGAGGTAAGACACGAAGGCAGAGTTGTGCTCAGTTGTGGCTCTGCGAGGAAACAGGTCGATCCAGAGAGGACAGGGAGCTGGAGTGTGTCATGGGAAATCAGGTTAGACATGTGAGGTGCAGAGAACGGACAGCAGATTCATTTTTACAAGTCAGCTTGCTCTCTAGCTGAAGAGGATCGGAACTCATTTTTTGCCTCAGCTTATTCCTTCCCCTCTTAATATGCTCTCTCTGACAGAGGGCAGCTGAGGAAAAAAAGAAATGTCTTCGCTTGTCCTAACCAGATGAATCCTCCTGTTTTGCCTTTTGTTTTTTTAAGCCATGACCATTGAGTAATATTTATCTGTTAACTTTTCAGCATTTTGCCCTCTAAATAGCCTCATAGGTCACAGTCTGCTTTTTATCTCATGAATTTTCCCATTTCTCTTGTGATTCTTTTTCCTCTCTCAAATGTCCATTTTATTAAATGCAGTCATGTAGCAATTCCTGTTTCTTGTCATATCGGATTTAGTTCCTTAAAAATATTTGGCCACAACCAATTCTAGTTCTGAAAATTTTTATAAGGCTTTAATGATCCTTGAATGGATTTCTCTCTAGTTCATTACCTGCTCAGTAGCATCATCTTTGAAACAAATGAAAACTCTTTATTATATTTCCAGATCTTAAGACATCTCTGGCATTAGGTTAACGGTAATTCTCTTCATATAGTACCTTGGAAGCTAAGTTTTTCAACTGCCTATTAATTATGTAAGCACTGGAGCTGAAGAATAATTCAAAGGGATATTCTGAACAAGCACTGAATCTTTGGGTTTATTTGTTATTTCAGCCTCCTTAAACTTTCAAAAGAATCTGGAGTGCAAATATGGTAAGAATCATTAAAATAAGGTTAAAAGTACAAGAGCCAATTAAGAAAATGATTGGAGATGATTGTATCTGGAATTTAGACTAAAGTTCATGTTAAAATTGAGTACAAAATGGAAGCCAAAGCAAAATGTAACAAAATAAAAAATATAGCTCTCACCAGATAAAAGGAAAAACTAACCAAAAAATCTCTTTAATCAGGAGAGATGGATTTTTGTCCTGACGCTAATTTATTGCCTAAGTCAAGGAACATTGAACATTTTGGATGATATATCAGTAATTTCTTAAAAGATGCAGAAATATTCTTCATTTGGCCATTTCTTATGTCACCAATCAATAGAAACCAATGTTAAATTCCGTGTCAAATGTTTTTATATTGAAAGAGAAGGAGACTAACATTTAATAAAGTTGTAGCAGACAGTGTTAATTACCTACCAAATGTCAATTCTCCCTTTTTTGTAAAACAACCCAGGGCAGTGGGCCCAGCTGAAAAACTAGATTTTCCCCTTCTACTTAGCACTTAGGTATGGTCATTTGACTATGTTCTGGTCAATGAGACGCAAATGAAAGTTACTTCCCGAAAGGCTCCCTAGATGGGAGGGATGAATTCTTCCTCCATTGTGCCCAGCAGCCATCTTAACCATGAGGTGACTTTAAGGATTGAAAATCAGAGGCATCTGGGTCCCTGAAGATTTCTGGAGGTGTCATACCAGCCCTAAACTTGCCTGGATTTCTTTTCTGTGGGAGAAAAACTCTTGTATGTTTAATCCACTGGAGTTGATTCTCTTTTGCTGTCAGCCAAATTAAATTACTAACTGATACCCTTGCCCACGTAGTGTCAGTTGTTTTTCAAGTGTTATGTCTAAGTTGTTTCAACTCACCTTTGAGTCATATATTACTGATTTAGAGCGTTTGAGGACCTGGCTAAGGTCATAAGACTATTTAGGAGAGTTAGGATTTGAACTTATACACATTGTCTATGACCAACTTCCTATGCACCAGCTGAATCAGACAGTGAAGAATGTGTGAGAATTTAGGAGATACTGTGTGCTGACACGTTTGTCACAATAATCATTCCAGAGTTGTAGGGCATTTGAGGGGACAGATATTAAATGCTTGTCTGGGGCAATATTGCCTTAATGAGAACATTTGCGCATTCTCACAATTGTAGTTTCCTTCTCCTCTCTACTTTGGTGACCAATAATACTATTGTAAATGTATTTGGTTTTTTGCAGTTCACAGGGTATTAATATATTATTGGTGTGTTATGTAAATTTAAAGTCATAAACAGCATTTATTACCTTGGTATAGCAACAACAACAGCAACATAAACTCAGATCTGCATGCATTCAAGTGCTAAAGTTTCCAACACACTTATGATCTGACTTGAAGTCTTGCTGCAGGGGTTGGGCTTAGAAGATCTGATGTCTCAAGCTTGTTTTGATTCTTAATTGTCCTAGTGTTTCTTGGCAGTGCTAAGGGGAATCACGGAAAGAGCTTTGTCTGGTATAATCAGATCTTAAAGGGAGATTCCACATCCCTTGGGACCCATGTGTCGGGAGCATGACAATCAAAAAAGAAACTCTCAAAAGGAAGAGGAAATGGAGGGCGATAACATCAGGAACCTGTGCATTAGCATCCGTTCTTAAGCTCTGTAATAAGCCCTGGAGAGTCTATGTTTTATTTTGCTAAGTGAGGTGGTATTGCTTATATATGCCCTACCTCCTCACCTCTAAGAAAATTGTATTGCCTGGCAGACTGATTGTTAAAAAGGCATGAGGGAAGAACAGGGATGTGGCTAAAATTTGCCTGTTAGAGATCTGCTTTCTAAAGTCCGTGACTCTACTAAAGGAATAATGGTCCATACCCTTCTTCCCACATCACCCTCATTCCCCGATGGTTTCCTGAGCACAGGCCTCAGCCGTGCTTGCCCACCTCATTGCAAAGACCTAGCTGGCCTCCCTCTGCTGATCCTTGGCCCACTCCAGGCAGCTGTGTGCACCTGCTCTGGAGGCCCGTTTTCCGACAGAAATAGGAATCTCTTATTCCCCTTCCTTGCAAATTTCTGATAGATGCCATTGCCTTCAGGGCGGAGCACAAACTCCTTGGCCTGCCGTTTTGTCCTTTAATCCTCCAGTTTCCTCTTCTGTACCTCCATCCCTCCATTCTAACGTTCCTCTCCCCGTGGGTCACGATGAGCGTCCCCTTCTGCAATGGGATCTTTGCACCCAGCCAGTATCAGGCTAGCTAGCTCTGACAATCTACTGGTAGCGCCAGGCTATTTTTGAATTTAATTTACGCC
This sequence comes from Ceratotherium simum simum, assembly GCF_057802395.1. Taxonomy (NCBI): domain Eukaryota; kingdom Metazoa; phylum Chordata; class Mammalia; order Perissodactyla; family Rhinocerotidae; genus Ceratotherium; species Ceratotherium simum. The sequence continues at coordinate 50,350,604 of NC_141918.1, read as the reverse complement.
GCTCATTTGTAGTGTGTGTGAGTCGCGCATCCCAAAGGTCTTGCCTTTGCTGTAAAGTTGCCAGTGTTAGCTTTATTTCTGCCTTTCCTCCCGTTCCTTAGTGATTTTAACAGAGGGCGGTGGCTTCTCACTGTGTGAGTTTCTCTCTCTTGACCCGGGGTTCCATTTGCAATGTAAGGGTGTCACTCAGCAGCCTTGAGACTGCCTTCTATTCATTTTCTCCCAGCTGAGCTGGCAGTTCTGCCTTTTTGTTATTCCTTAGAGAATTTGTTTTCTCAGTTTATATGTAGCATGCATTTTCTTCTTTTTTCGGCAACTCAGCTTCATTATTTATTACCCCCTTGCCAAAAAATTTTTTTTCATGAACTCTCTAATTCTAGTAATGAATCAGCTAAAGACTGCTCTAAATTTAGCCTATTTGTGGGACTGAGAGGAAGTGTCATTTTGAGGGCATTCGAGTGCCCTATTGTGCCCCCCATGTCCTCTAATTCAGGAGAGCTTAATCTTTTTCGCTTTGGATGTACAACTCTCTGGGGTTGTTTTAAATATTTGTGGAAGGAGAATGAGCCCAGAGCACTCATCTCCTCTCGTTGCTTCTCTAATGCTCCTCTATGTGGATAATTTCCAAATCTGTCTTCTGACATCTGTATCAGGCTGGCGATGCCGATCTCACAATCGACTGGGCATTTCCACCAAGATATCCTGCTGGGACTTAACATTTACTGTCTAAAAACAAACTCTTGACATCCCATACAACAAACGATCCATCCTCCAGAGGGACATAGATCTACCAACGGTGCCATCTTGGTCATAATTATCCAGGCAATTTCATTAGCCTCTTCTGTGTTCAAAAATTACTTACAGAGTGGAAGTTAAACTCATGAACTTGATCTTCAAAGCACTCTACAGATTGACCCTGATATCTTTCCAACTTCGTGCTCCAGTATTTCGCCCACCAGTCCTTCACTGTGGTCAGGCACGTATTCCCTGCTACACAGAATATTTCTTACTGTTTTTGTTTAAGCAATACTCCTGCAGGAATGTCCTCCTTTCTCTAATCAGAAGGTTGCAATGATTGCTGAAAGCTTGGCCCCTTCAGGCCGCAGAGTTGCCCTCACTCCTTGAACTACTCCTTTATACTTGGCGTTATGTACCACTCCTTTGGTACATGTTATATACATTATAGAGAATTTAATGTGACTTGTAAAAGTTAACACAGTATAAAATTAACGATGAAAATGAAAACCATTTATAAAGAGCAGGACGAGATGTTAACATAGAATCCGAAGTGAAATATTTGCTATAATGGGTCACAAATGTGGCTGACTTTCCAAGCAGCTGAGCCAAACCGCAAGACGCAATGGGTTACATCATCCTCATTTTATGGTTTAATTTTTAGAAAGAGGAAGCATATGAAAAAGCTCTGTGGAAAGCAACATTTTTCTAGAATGAAACCTCACAATACATTTACAGTGTGAGTCTTTTCTCATAGGGAAATCTAGTTTATGATGAAAAAGGGACAAAAGTGCATCTTGCATGAAATCTTCCAGTGTCAACCCTTTATAAAGAATATGATGTGGAATTGAAGAGCTGAGATAGATTCTAGAACTGCACTTTCTGTTGATCTAACAATTGCAAGAGAGAGCTTAGGAAACCTACAAGAATATGTGGTTCGCTTGTCCATGAGACTGTGTAATACTGATGTAATAGAGCTTTTGGATTGCAGTCGACTTCTCTGACAAGTGCTTGTTCTACATGAAGTCTCTGTTGCTGATAAAAGTGAGAACCATATGCTTAGAGACCAGATGCACTGAAGGCAGAGTTGTCATCCTGTTGTGAAAATTTAAAAGCCAGAGTTGTATTCCACCTAGACAGTCCCACCTACTTTATCTCAGATGACCAGAAATGGAGCCAACTTTCTCCTTCTCTCCAAGAAAGCAAAAAACAAAAAACCTACATTGTAAGAACATGAGATTGTACTTATAAAATTATTATGACAACAATTTTACATATAAGTGAGTCTATGTAAAAAGACTAGAAATGGAGATAGAAAAAATTAAAATTTTTATTGAATTAAATTTTATTAAAATGGTAGAATTATGGAGTCAATGATATCTGGTCTTAAAATTTGCTTGGTAGTTAAGATAATGCTTAACAACAAATAAAAATGTGAAAAGAACTTTCCATCTTCTCCAGCTAAGTTGGTTGGGTAAGATCCAGAGTCAGCTTTAAGGTCTTTAGCAAAAATGCTTCCAGCAACAGCTTGTATTTGACACTCATGTCTCTTTGCCTCCCGTGGAAAGAGTGACCCAGGGCAAACAGGGAGTGAACCAAGTTTGTCCTCTTCCTCTCTTGCCCTCTAAATAATAGCCTTTCCCTAGTGAAGGCACTCATATTTTTGCAGGATCTGATGCTGGAGAATCCTTTCTTCTCTCTACCCCAGGGCTCACAGGCACATATACTGTGTTTTCTGGCTCTTTTGATATAATTTAATTAGCAATAACAATATTTAACGCCCTAATACCATCATCTGATGTCCTAGAGTTAATCTCTATGCTTTCTTCGTTGTTTCTACCTCTGGAGATATTACTGTGTTGGACATGATGTGACAAGACTGAGAAAACACAGTGATGTGGTATGTCCTACAATTCATTGTAAAGTTGATGAATATCCATTACTGAGGAGCTGAGATAAAGTGATTCTGGGACTATGCTTCCTGGTGATCTAACAAGCTAAGATGGATCCAGGAGAACATAAAATGTTGGATAGCTAATTATTTTGCTCATAGGACTCCTAGTCTTAGTTTCTCTTAGATCTTAACTCCAGATTACTGGGAGAGGATCTTGTAGACCTCTCAATTCTCTCTCCTTCTTCTGGCCACTTGGACTCCCTCTGTCTTTGAGATAGGCCAGTCATTCCTTTGTCCTATGGTTTCGTCTGTCTGGAACATTCTACCCTTGGGTACCCGTGTATCTGATTTTTTCTCATCTTCCAAGTGTCAGTAATAACGTCACCTCAGAGATACTTCCTACAGGCATTAATATAAAATACCCTTCACTTTTGCATGCCCTGTCCGATCATCCTATTTTATTTTTGCCATATCTAAGAGCATACATTTATTGCTTGCTTCCTGACTGACTATCTCTAACCCCTGACTAGAATGTGCTATTTTCTGTCTTGTTCACTGCTGATTTCCAGCTCTTATAACAATGCCTGGCAGATGGATGGTGCTCAATAAATACTTGTTGAATGACTGAGTGACCACATGAATAGAGGAGGCTCACCTAAATGGAGGCAGCTCTCAGATAAGGGGAAGTTTTGAACTGGGCAGACAATGCGAGAGCTGTATTTTCATCTCATTGGAGAAGGTTCACAAACACTGTAATACTAGTATTGTATACAAGGAGATAAAGAATAAAGACGTAACTGGGGGGAGTGCAGAGGATTCTGAAAAGGTGCTTTGTGAGCATGTGAATAGGTGCAGGACAGGAGAAAGATGATTTTATTTAGAATATGAAATAACTTACAGAATAAAAGCTAGAATACCAACCAACCTGGCCCAGTAGATGTCTTTTGAAATTTTTTCTCTGTTAATCTTGCCCAGGCCCTTCAATAAATATTCGTTGAATGAATAAATTAACAAAAGAAATGTAAGAGGCATGAAATATATACTTTGGCACTCTTCCTGAGAGGTAGGCAGGCCTGAACTCAACTAGTTATGGACTTGGTCTTTACAATGAGTCTGTTCAGAGCTTCCATGGTAGTGCCCACTTTTGGCCAATCCTTCTAGACACTGTCCCAGTTCTTTTCTGATCTTTCTTTCAATACTTTCTTCCATTCAACAGCTTAACACCTGGTTGAACCAATGTGGGGATCAATTTTTGGGGGGAGGGGACATGTGTAATTATTAACACTTCTTCGATTGTACTGTGAAGAACTGTCAATGGTCTAAGATCTCACCCTACTTGCAAGCTAACAAGTTAGCCTGTTTCTGTTTCATGGCTACCTTCTGCCAGGGCAGAAGACATGAGACTCCTGGGTCAGAGATAAAAAACCTTATTATTCACAGCAAAAGCAGTAGCCGGAGCCTCCTGACCCAGACATACCACATTGCTGCACAAGGGAGGGGCACAGGTGGACCTAGATGGATGCCTCACATGCAGGGGGTTGCATCACAGGAGAGGAACACTGCACTTGGGGGATCTGCCACTTTCCTAGTAAGTGGAAGCAAACCTGCTCTTTGTCTTAGGGGAGATGTTACCTCATCTCTCAAGGTTGCAAATACAACCCTGAAAAACGGCTTGGGTAAGGAGTGGTCAGAGCTTTGCATTCCTGGTGGGTCCAGCAAGAAAATGCTGGGAAGTTCAAAGCCAATAGTGGATTGCATCTCCCAACATATACCACATGAGGTGTGAAGAGAGCTGAGTTTTGATAGACATACAGGGCAAATAGAAGACAGAAAGGTTGGATAAGTGACACAGCAAAGGCTGAGAAATGTTTAAAATTCTTTTTTAACACCAAGTAGAAAGATATTTGAGCGTTCAGAATCTTGTAATTCTAAACGGTATTTTCTATACTCAGATTCATAGTGAGAAAATTTTCTTTAGCAGAATTTCAAAAAATCTAATTCCTGAATATCCTAAATTCAGATCATGGCATTTTCTCCAAATCTTTCAATTTATATTTTTGTCATTGCCCCTCTTATAGATCTACTAAAATCGCAGAATAAACATATTCACTTCTTTTAGTATTTGGGGTTCAACATTATGTTATCAAAGGTACCCAAGAATTGGCAAATTTACCAAGTTCTTTTGCTTCATGAAGAGGAGCTTCAGTCCTTCTTTGATGTCTTGGCGTCTGCCAACATCTTATCTGTTGGGATCTCGTTGATCCTAAGCACGCGTTGTTTTGTGATGCCAATTCACTACTTAAGAGGAATTCTTGTGAAGATAATAACAATTTCTCATTATAGACTATTTAAACTATAAGTGTTTAGAATTGAAAAGGAACTTAGACATCATGTAGAGTTCAGCCTTCCATACACTATAATACCACTCAAAAGGTTATTCATATCTGCTTAGACCCCTCCAAAGAGAGTGAGCTCACAACTTTGTGGGGTGGTCTATTCCACTTCAGTAACTGGAAGATTCTTCTTCATACCAAACCAGAATGTACTGCTCTATAACTTTGGCATATTGCTGCTATCTAGATGTTCCATGTTACCTCAATTCTATTCCTCCCTATGTTTCCTAAAGACTCTGTGCTTCATCAAGATCTCTTAAAATGTTCTTCTCAGAATCAAACAAAATAGGAAGTTGTGGTCTGGTTAGCACAGAGTATAGAGAAATTATCTCTGTTGGTCAGCACAGTATGCTTTTTCGAATGCAATCTTAGTTTGCATTTTGGTAGCAGCTATATCAGACATGTTCATAAGAAATCAAGTAAAACCACTAAGTCTGTGTTTACAGGAACTATTGTCAATACTCCCTCCACCTGCATTCCATGATGGCGGGAACTTCTGTCTGCTTTGTTTAGTCCTGTATCGTTTCTGGGACATTGGTGCTCAACAAATATTTATTGAATGAATAGATACATTTGCCCAGTTATAGTTTTGAAATGGACTGAGAATTTTACATTTTACATACTAATTCCATCTGGTTCATTTTTTCAAAGTCTAAAGTGGGCCCTGGAAGCAGATTCTTTTCTCCTTAAATGAGAAATGTACTTACTTAGAGATACAGATTCAAAAAATATGAGTAAAGCTCTAATTCCTCTTCTAATGCCTCTTGTTCCTCTGACACCCAGTGGGAAAGAAAGGGACGGGTCCCTGACTGAAGAAGAGAGAACAAGGTTACACTCTCTCACCATTCTAAGCAGGGTTTAGTGCACACTGATGATGGAGAAATTTGGGGAGAATCCTCCTAAAAGCCTGTAGGAAAAGCCTCAAGGAAACTGGCTTCTTCCTTGCAAAGGTAGGGGAGGATGGCACTTTAATGATCAAGTCTTGGCAGATGCAACAGTGGAAACACCAACTGGACATGTATCCTGCTGCCCAAGGCTGTTCCAGGGCAAAGGCCATCAGCTCCCTCTTTTTGGGGCCACCTGGCTGTGGTCTGATTCCCACAGAGACCAGGCATTCAGGGCCCAGGCTGCTGAGGCAGGCACTACACACCCAGCATTCTTTTCAAATATACAGCTCAATGTCAACCAACATTCATGTTTCAAATGGCATTGGCACCTAAACCTAGGTATGTTGTATTTACTCATTCCCTTCGTGAAGGCTGTGGATCAACGAACACCTCTTAAGTATTTTTAAGACTCCCTTGGCTCTCAAAGTCTACTGGTTTGGAAGATAAATTAAACGGTCACTGTATCTCAAGATAAACTGCTACTTTCTAATTGCATTGCATCAGCCAACTCTACCAAGACCTAGAGGCTTCTTGAAGGGATATTCTTGTGAAAAAGAAAGTTTTTTACAAAGTGACATTTGCTTTCCTAAAGACCCCGTGCTGCGTTAGAGCCCAGGATACAGGAGAAGGGCATTGCCCTGTGAATTCCTACTAAAACTAAACCTGTTGTCCAGGTGGAAAACTCTTAGAATTCTAAATGCGCCATTCAACAGGTAAACATTTGCTGTTATAGCTCCATTACATTCTTCATAATGGCAAAGGAACTGTTTCCACAGAAGCAGAGGTGCTGTAATCCTTTCTCTCAGGCAGGTGTCCAAGACAGTTTGCATGTCAGCACTGAGCTGAGGGAAACTTCAGGAAAAGAAAGAGATGAGATTGCTCAGGACCCAGGTTAGTAGTAGACGTGACGGTCAATTTTATGTGGCAGCTTGGCTGGGCTATGGTGCCTGGATACGTTGTCAAACTTTACTCTGAATCTTTCTGTGAGGGTATTTTTGGATACAAACGTATGAAGACCCATATCTATCTTGTAGTATTATAAAGAATGGTTTCACTGCTCTAAAAATCCCCTGTGCTCTGCCTATTCATCCTTCCCTCCCCTTAGCCTCTGGCAACCACTAATCTTTTTAATGTCTCCATAGTTTTGCCTTTTCCAAATGTCATAGAGTTGGAATCATATGGTTTTTAGCCTTTTCAGATTGGCTTCTTTTACTTAGTAATATACATTTAAGGTTCCTCCATGTCTTTTCAAGTCTTGATAGCTCATTTCTTTTTAGTGCTGAATAAAATTCCATTGTCTGAACGTGTCACTGTTTATTTTTCCATTCACCTACTGAAGGACATCTTGGTTGATTCCAGGTTTTAGTAATTATAAATAAAGCTGCTATAAACATCTATGTGAAGGTTTTTGTGTGGACATATGTTTTCAATTAATTTGGACAAACACCAAGGAGTATGATTGCAGGATTGAATGATAAGAATATGTTAATCATATAAGAAACTACCAAACTGTCTTTCAAAGTGGCTGTACAGATTTGCATTCCCACCAGCAGTGAATGAGAGTTCCTGTTGCTCCACATCCTCACCAGCATTTGGTGGTGTTAGCGTTCTACGTTTTGGTCATTCTAATAGGTATGTAGTGGTATCTCATTGTTTTCTAAATTTTCATTTCCCTGATGACATACGATGTGGTGCATCTTTTTGTATGCTTATGTGCAATCTGTATATCTTCTTTGGTGGGGTATCTCTTCAGCTTTTTTGTCAAATTTTAAATTGAGTTGTTTGTTTTGTGGAATTTTAAGAGTTCTTTGTATATTTTGGATAACAGTCCTTTATCAGACATTAAGCCTTTTTATATGAAAATATCTGCTTTATTATTAATCTTTTCTTTTGGGTTGTGTGTCCCGTTGATTAATTATGATTGAACAATGTTGGGAAAAAGGGAGAATCCGCCCCCCCCTTCCCTTAAGGTTCTTATGGCTGGCCAAATAATTAAAAAGACAGATTAGCAGGAGAAAATAAAACAAAGTTTAACAACATGTATACGTGGGAGTGACCCAGGGAAACTGAGTAACTCGACAAATGGCAGAGGTTCTCATCTTAAATAGCATCTTCAGGTAAAGACAAAGGAGGATGTTGGGGGTGGGGGGAGTTAGCTATGGGAGATTACCAGAAAGCATAGTAAACAAGAGTATGCAGATTTAAGTCCTCTCCTTCTTCACTAAGAGTTTCTAGAGATAAGGACATCCCCCCTTCTTCCTGGTACAGAGGGGGAGATACCTTTACAAATGGAAATTTCCCTTATAAATGTAAATGTCACTTACAAAGGGTAACGTCTACTTTTACTTGGTTGTCAGAGCTTTGATAAGAATTGGCTTAGCAGGGACCCTCCCAGTCTATCGATACCCAGAGGTATCTATGGTGATGTCCTGTCCTGGGGACAGGCCTTCTATTTTAAATTCTTTTAGGCAGTTAGTTGGGGGGGAGGTCAAAGTTTCTCTCAGAGTCTTTTGTTCTTGAAAATAATCAAGGTAAAGAGACATATCTTGAGGTGGCCAATTATGATCCCCCACAGCAACAGCCTCAAGAATGTCAGTGATGTAAAAGGGAGGTAAAGCTGAGTTTGCCAAATTCAGAAATGTTTTGCATAACAGGTTGTGGGTATGGTAAAAAGTTGGGTGAACAGGGAAAATAAAACAACTTAGCTTCTGAAAAAATGTCACGTTAAAATAAAACTGCCTCTCTAATGAAGCACATGACACAGCCTTTTTTTCTGTAACATTTGAAAACCACAGTTTTCTGTCCTGATTTAGATTGGGTCTTTTAAATTCTTACTAAGGTATTCTCAAGACACTTTAACAAGGGAATTTTTGTGAAGCAGTTTTTTGATCAGCTTGCGAGATGAGTTTTGCCTGAGTTTAACTAGGTCATGCTTTCTCCTCCATCTCAGCAGAAACATACTTTATCAAAAGCCAAAACAGACCAATGTGGGATGTGCTTTTTGAAAAAGATGGGTCTGGGATGTTAACAAACTAGTTTTATAATTTTAAATAGTTTAAATTTAAACTCCAAAGTGCTTGAGTGATTGGGCTATCCCTGAGATCACTGGTCCACTGTGATTTCTCTCTCTTCTGAACACCTGAGCGTGTGGGGTCTGTAGCATAGATTTGACAATTACAATTTAATGATTTATTTTCACAGTATATTGTCGTCTTGTGCTGTCGTTTAACTTTCCAAGTTTTTGTCTCCACAACAGAAGGAAAAGCCCTTGTGCATTAATCAGGGCTGTCCAGAGACACAGAACAGATAGGCTTATCTACATACAAACAGAGATTTATTTTAAGGGATTGGTTCACGGAACTGTGGGAGCTGGCAAGTCCAAAGTCCGTAGGGCAGGCTGGGTGACTGGAAACTCAGGTAAGAGTTGATGAAGTCTTGAGTCTGAAATCTAGAGCATGGGCCAACAGGCTGGAAACGCAGGCAGAATTTCTGTGCTGCAGTCTTGAAGCACAATTCCTTCTTCTTCCAGAAACCTCAGTCTGTTCTTAAGGCTTTCAACTGATTGCAAGAGGCCCACTCACATCCTGGAGGGTAACCCGCTTTATGTAAAGTCAACCGATTGTAATGTTAATTGCATCTAAAAAATCTTTCACAGTAGCATTTAGACTAGTGTTTGACCAAACGACTGGACACCATAGCCCAGCCCACTGACACATAAAATTAACCATCACACCTTGGAAACAGGAATTATATATTCCACTTCTTTGTGTTTACCACAGTGTTTATTGTCTATTGAGTAAATATACCCTGAGTAAATAGATACTGATTAAATGAATATTGGAAATAAATATTACTATAGTTTGTCTTCTGAAAATTACATATATTACTTTATAAATGAATATGCCAGTGGTATCCAGATATATATATATATATATATATTTTTTTTTTTTGTGAGGAAGATCGGCCCTGAGCTAACATCCATGCCAATCCTCCTCTTTTTTGCTGAGGAAGACTGGCCCTGGGCTAACATCCGTGCCCATCTTCCTCCACTTTATATGGGATGCTGCCACAGCATGGCCTGACAAGTGGTGCGTGGGTGCGCGCCCGGGATCCGAACCCGGGCTGCCAGCAGTGGAGCGTGTGCACTTAACTGCTATGCCACAGGGCCGGCCCCCAGATATAATTTTTTTTTTTTTTTTAAGATTTTATTTATTCAGTTTTTTCCCCCCAAAGCCCCAGTAGATAGTTGTATGTCATAGGTTCACATCCTTCTAGTTGCTGTACGTGGGACTCGGCCTCACGTTGGACGGAGAAGCGGTGCCTCGGGGCGCTCCCGGGATCCGAACCCGGGCCGCCAGCATCAGAGCGCGCACACTTAACCGCTAAGCCACGGAGCCGGCCCTTCCCAGATATAATTTTTAAATAGCAAATGTATAGATAGGTAATACCAGTACTGATTCTTTAAAAATTAGCCTCAAATAAGTTCAATGGAAAGAAATAGCATTTTAGGCGACGGGAACGACGTGAGGAATTGAAGAGGTGAAAGAGGTTGGTTTATTGAGGGACAGCGAGGAGACTGACCAGGCTAGAGGGTGTGGGAGGGCTCTTAATAAAACTGACTGTGTAAAGGATCACGATACTGTGGAGGCCACTGGAAATCAAGTGGAGAGACTGTCACTTAAATGAAGGGTGGCCACTGAAGGATTTTGAGCAGGAGAGTGACGTAATGACAATGATTTTTCAAGAATCTGCATCTGATAACAGTTTTTGGACCAGTGATAATGAGGCAAACTGTGTCAGTTCAGGTCCTCTGAGAAGCAGATGCTCAGACTGGATTAGACGTGCAGGGGTTTTTGGAGGATAAAGGAGCAGGAGTGGGCAGGAAGAGCTGTGGGACCTGCACTGTCCAATAGGGTAGCCACTAGTCACATGGGACTATTGAACATTTGCAACGTGGCTAGGTTGAGTTGAGATGTGTAAATTTCTAAAATGCCCCCCTTAAAACCCAAAACCATCCCCCCCTCAAAAAATCCCTCACAAATACGAGAATGTAAAATATCTCCTTAATGACTTCGAAAATATTGACTAGATGTTGAAATAATATTTTGGAATGAATAAATATATCATTAAATATATGAGTATATGGTTAAATATATTTAACCATATATTTATTCCACCTATTTCTTTTTACTTTTTTAATATGGCTACTTGAAAATTTCAAATTATATATATGGCTCATATTGTATTTCTACTGGTCAGTTCTGCTTCAGACTGCAATGTGGGTCTGACACTTGTGAAAAGAGAGAGGAAGGAGGTTTAGGTAGGAAGAGGCAACTGTGCTGATCTAAGAAACTTTGGGCCAGGCTGATGGGGAGTCCCTGAGAAAAGGCTGGCCTTTGGGAGAGTCCCATGTTGTGCAGGAATGGGTTGGCACTAGTACCCACCATGCTCAGTCATTGGATGGTGCCATCCTGGGGCAAGTATGGCCTGGCTGTGATGGCAGTGGGAGATTCAATGGGGCGGCACCCAGAGGCTGTCAGTCAACCATGCTCCCCACAGCAGATTCTTCAGAAGTAGATGTGAGTACTGCACATTTGTGGCTCCTTGTAAACCAGTGCTTGTCATGGTAATTTAGGCAGACATCATCTGGTTTATTTGCCAATGCTGTTTGGCTTAATGCCATGACTTTCTAGCTGTGTTCCCAACATCTGTGGGCTATCTCGTCTGACCCAGCCCTAATTATATGGAGAGCACCAACACTGAGCCCTGGATCAGACCCATCCTGAGAAACTGAAACTTCTCTCTAAGCTTGTTAACTTTCTAAGACTCGGTAACAAGAAGGAAGTCAACCTGACTCTGAGGTGGGTTAATGTATTTGGTATTGAGTGCCTCTCCTGTGACACTTGCTATTCTGGAGCCTTTACTGAATCAAAACCAAAGTTGTGACTCTTGAAGTTCTTATTTGGTCCATGCTCTCTAAAAAGCACAAGTGAGCTGAGAACATTGTAGAACTTCAACATTTTCCATTCTAAGTTGTCCATTCTGGGGAAGGTTATTCCCATAAAATGTATGCAGACTTCACCATTGATAAGCCAATCTTGTATTGATAGTTAAGGTCTAATGAGAAGTGGTTCTGTCCTCAAAGAGAGTGCAATTAGGCTCATGTGCAAATGCAAGGGATGCAGCTTTCTCTGAGCCTGACTGTCTTGTGAAAGAGCTGAGTGATTTCAAAGAGGAGAGGAGAGATTTAGATGCTATGTTTTTTGATGAAATGATCAGTCGTGTTAGGAAGGAGATACAAAATATTTTGGAATGTAACTGTAATCATCCTTAAGTTGCCCCTGAATTATCATTCTTTCTGTATGTGTTGACATTAAATCTTCAAAGAAGGAAAAAAGAGTTTATGTCACAGATGAGAAGCCTCAATAAGTGAATCCCCCTCAATGAAGTCAAGGATTCTTCTATAAGACCACAGGGGCTTTCCTAGTCATTAAATACTTTAAATAATAATGAACATGGTGGGTTATGAATATTGGTGGTATAGAGGACAAAAAAAATCCTTGTGTATATTTTCCACAAATTTTAAACCTGTCAACCTCTGTTTTACTTTATAAATAAGACAGTACCGTGTAGTGAACAATTAAGAGTGTAGACTTTGAAATTCCATCAGGATCCATCACTTACCTTTGGCAGTGTGGACTTGAGTAAGTTACTTAGCCTTTCTGAGCCCCAATTTCTTCCACTGTAACTTGGAATGTTCATAGTACTCGGCCCATACAATTGTTGTGAGAATTAATTGAGATAATGCAGGTCAATATCCAGCATTGTGCCTAACACATACTAATACTCAAGAAATCCTTCTTTTTTTTTTTTTTAAAGATTTTATTTATTTTATTTTTTTCCCCCCAAAGCCCCAGTGGATAGTTGTATGTCGTAGCTGCACATCCTTCTAGTTGCTGTATGCGGGACTCGGCCTCAGGATGAACGGAGAAGTGGTGCCTCGATGCGCACCCGGGATCCGAACCCGGGCCACCAGCATCGCAGCGCGCGCACTTAACCACCAAGCCACAGGGCCGGCCCAAGAAATCCTTCTTAATATTACTTGAAGAGACAGGAACTGCTCCACACCACCAGCTATTCAAGAAATGCCGTATTGCTTGTTTTTCTAACTCAACGAAAAGTTTCCACCTGCTTAACAGGAAAGTTCGATATAAATCAAATGTCAGGCTCCTCTCCTCCCTCTGTGTTGTACAAGAACCTCCAGAGCTTATGCAGTACAGGGAAATGTGGACGGTCCCTGGTGTACCATGGGCTGTGTTACTGCATTTGAAAACAGGCGGCTCTAGTAGCAGCTCCCTTCCGTCTGTGGCCAGTCTCCCAAGACTAGGGTGAGCAACTCTCCTTAGTTTGCCTAGGCCTCTCCTGGTTTTACATTGGAAGTCCTGGATCTTGGGAACTCCCCAGGAGCACACCAGGACAGTTGGTCACTGCAGGGCAGGGACCCAAGTCCACTCACTTGCAGCCTCTTGGGAGTGGCTAAACCTGAAATGGACGTGGTCATGTGAGCCTTTAAGGCCTGGGTCCCAACCTATGCCAGAAACCAACAATGCCACTGGGACTAGGCCACACCCCTCTTCCGTCCATTCCCTCCCGTTTCTGGCGGTCCTGTTTAACGCCTCATAGACCGAGGATATGAAAACAACAGCTGATTCGAGAGGTGCTTTCCTGGCAGGATAGCCCTCGTGACAACTCTCTGTTATGTTCTGAAACTCCACAAAGAGCTCTTAACATCCCTCATGTCAAGGACTCGAAGGCCTGACTACATTCTAAAATGTGGGTGTGTGGGTATGGGGTGCAATAATTCTATCGTCGGAAACAAGATAGATAATTTCTCAAGAGGCTATTCTGCCACATGCACTTGTCGGATTCTCACCCTGTTGTACCACCACTACCATTATCTAAATTAGCCTTGCCCATATGTGTCAATCTAGCTTATTAACCCAAATCACCTAATAATTTCTGTGGATTTCCACTGTTCTTTGATTTTGTAATAAAAATCCTAGTTTTGTTTGCTGCAAATACCCCAAGTTTCTTCCAAAATGACTTCCCATCGAAACCCAAGAAGGAAGTGAGAAGGAGTAGACTATTGCAATCCTAACTTGTTTCCTCCGGCTCTTCCTTCTCTAACCCCTGGTGCGAGAACATCGGATTAAGCTTCAGTTTTAAAACATTGCTGTCACCACGGCTATGAGTTTTTTTTTTAAGTTTATGGTTACATTTTGTTGGGGTATGAGGAGGAATCCCTCTCTGCCCTTTCCCTTAAGGTTCTTATGGCTGACCAAATAATTAACAAGACAGGTTAGCAGGAGAAAATAATACCAAGTTTAATAACATGTATACATGGGAGAAACTCAGAAATGAGCAACTCGTCCCTCTGTCTAAGCTGCTTGCTTAAGTATTGCAGCTAAAGGCAAGGAACGTGTTGGGGGTGGGTAGTGGTCTGGGACTTCAGAGGGCAGGAAGACAATTCTTTTCAGGGTCATCTATAGATAATGTGGTCAGGGAGAGACAGAGTTTTTGATAAAAGGGGCTTGGTGCCTTTCCTATTGTAACCTCTATCCCACATTATCTTTACAGCCATCATGATAATAACTCCTTCTTGAAACAGATCTTTTGTTTTAAATTCTTTAGGCAGTTTGGGAGGGGAAACTCAAATATTCTTCCTGAGTTCTCTGAGTCCTTATTGTCTTCATCTCGAAATAATCCGCATACCAGAGTGGTGCCTCCTGGGGTAGCTTGCCCTGAGCACCATCAATTTCAAATCTTAGCTTGGCAACTAAGGGCCTCCACATACTGGCCTTAACCTTTCATTCAAACATCTCTCTTACTATTCTCAGGATGAAACTTCCAGAGAGACAGACAAGTCCTGCTGGCCTGGCCGTGCTCATCCTCATCTCAGTGGCTAGACCGCCTTATCTTTTCCTCCTTGTACAAAATGACCCATCCTTCAAAGAGGAGTGAAGGCCACCTCTCCCTGAAGGCATCTCTGACCTTTCTGTTGCTCAGGGGTCTCTCTCTCTCTCCTGGAGCTGGTGAGACAAGAATCAGAGATTCCTGACCTGGAAAATGGAGCAAGTCTGGAGAGGAGGAAGAGATGTCAGGCAGAGTTGAACAAGTTGGTGCAATATTTATGTCTCTTTGGGAATGTTTCCTGGTGAAGATGGTATTACTTGGCACTTTAAATACTCAGGAAAGCCACATGCCTTCTTGCCTTGGCACTTGAACTTCAGTCTCAAGTCAGAGGGGACATCATGTTGGTTACACGTTGTCATACCCAGGGATTACTGATCATTCGCATCTGATAAATTCAATGTTTGTCATCCTCTGGCTTTTCAATATTCAATTTCCATTTCCTAATAGCATCCCAACTGCTGTTTGGGGAAACTCCCAGTATGCAGTCTTGGCCGCAGTTAGTGCTCAGGAGCATGTGACATAGCTTAGCTAAATGAGTGCTTTCTCCTGGAACTTCAGTCTTGACAAGAGGACCTGGAGTTGATTGGGATTGGTCTTTCTCAGGAGCAGTGGTGTGTGTGGTCCAGATGTCCTGCTGCCCCATCTGTGCTGTGACTACGGCAGTCCAGCCCCCAGGACCTCTGCAGCCCCATCCTGTTTCCCAAGCCTGGTCCTCCTGCCTCTTCCATTCTGTGACACCAGATATTCCAATAATCTCTCTTTTTTTGCTTAAGATGTCCAGATTTGGTTTCTTTCACTTATGTATGAGAATTTTGGCTGATAATAAATATAATGGTAATATTAATTACCATTATTTTTGTAACAACAAGCTAACAATTACTGAGCACATTCAATACACCAAGTGCTGTAAGTGTTTAAATGTGTTAACTCCCTCATCCTTGTGACAGCCATTGAGGTAGGACTGTTATCCTGATTTCCAGATGAGGAAAACTGAAATACAGAGAGCTAGCTTAAGTTCACATAGCTATTAGATAGCAGAGCCGACATCTGAATCTACATGGTCTCTTAACTAAACTGTCCAGAAACTGGTATCAGGAAGTGGAGTTTTAGGTAACAGATCTTCAAGGAAATGTGGGGAATTGGAGACTGGTTCTCAATCTGAGATAGAGTGGAAGGAATTGAGTGTCCTGTTACTTCTCTGGGTTGCTATTCTAGAAATCCAGGTTTGCAGTGATTGATAGGACAGTGAATTAAACAATTGCGTGGGGACATCTGGAATCAAGGATCCACTGAGGACAAAGTTTGGGTGGGCCATGTTGTCACCATCATAAAAACAGTATGAAAAATATGAAAAATTGATGGGTGGCTGCTTCTGATAAGACTGAATGGCTTAAAGCCAGAGAGTGATAACGTCAAATTCCTGAGTTTTCAGTTTAAGCCATGGGATGAAATTCAGTGATGTTCTATAACTACAATGAAAGAATTTATTATCTTGCAGCTGTAAGGCTGCAATAGCCAAAACTCAGAAGCAGATTTTGATCCTAAAGGGTGCCAAATTACGTCAATTGAATAAACTTTTCACTATGTATGTCGCCTTCATGGAAATGTAGTCATCAATCCACAAGAGTTGGCCCCTGGGCAGTGGGTTGGGGTCCATGAAAGCACTTCTATCTGAGTCACCCAAATCTCCACTCTATATGGAGTTTCTGTTCCCAAGGAAACAATCACCTCCCTGCTCTGATGACATTGTTCTTCTCTTGCTTAAAGACTCTTTTATTCCTTCGCCTGAGGAAAAAGGTCTTCGTGAAGAAGACACCTATTCTCTATGCTCCCTTCCTGCCTGACACCTCATTTTGCTCAGAGAAGTAACTGGAGTTAAATGTCAACATGACTTGAGCACAAATTACAAAGTTGTTCCTTGGATGAGAAGGTTCATATACCATAAGAATGCCAGGGCTTTGATAATTTTATGGGAGAATATCTGTGGAGTGTGTGTGGGAATGACTGATGGTGCTTGACCAATAGGGAGGAATATCATCATATAGCTGGCTGAATTTTTAAATGTGGACGTGCTTACCAATATTTTGCATTCAGAGCAAGCCTGTGTAATGTATATGGTTCCGATTATCTGTTTGACTGATTAACCCAAACCTGGTTTCAACTGTAGACCACAAAATATTGAGCCAGATGAAAACCTTTCTTGGCATAGAGTAAAGGAATTAAAAACTTCAAGGAATGGGAAATATGGAATGATCTATTGTGAGCATCTTGTGCAACTACACAAGACATCTTGTGTAGTTGCACAAGATGTCTCCTAAATTGTCTTACAACCAACCCCCTTCAACCAGGTCTTCAGACATACAGTGGTAAAGGAAACACGCTTTCTGGAACGCGCTATTTTCTGAAGACTGGGGATTCTGGTAGGAGACCACACAGTAGATACGGACTACCCGATTTCCATGTCATCTGGAGAGTCCGGGGGTGGCAGAGGCCAGGCAGCTCCACTTAACTAGCAGAGACAAAATGGGCATTATTTCCATAATTGTCAGCAGGATCAGCACGGTAATATAAATAGTTTGACCCAAAGAGAGTTTTCATAGAGATTATCAATATTAGGGTCGGAGAACTAAAGGGTAATTACTCCTAATGATCTGCTTGCAATTTTTTTTACTTCTCATCCCTGCATGCTGGTTTTAGCTGGTTCAAATGCCTTAGCCTCAAGGTAGGAATGCTTCCAACTTGGATACAGTAATGGTATTAGTGAATTGGGTGTCACACTGCCATTTGGCCAATTCAGTTTCCTCATGCCCTAGGACGATCAAGATAAATAAAGACCACTGTGTTGTCAAATTAAGAAAGAGGTGTTGGCTATCAAAGAAAAATAGAGTTTTGATCCCAATGGTGGCAGGGAGGAGCATGGATCAAAACCATGTGAGCCTCCTCATTCTACCATGTCCCTCATTAATGCAACATTATACATAAGTTGTGACTCCAACCACCTGTGCCAGCTGACGCGAAGGGAACATAGAATGTGCCAAGGAAAAGGAAAGTCAAAAGTGGATGGGTAGGGGCTGGGCTCTTGGCCTAGTGGTTAAGTTCGGCGTGCTCTGCTTCAGCGGGCTGAGTTCAGTTCCCAGGAGTGGACATACACCACTCGTTGGCAGCCATGCTGTGGCGGTGACCCACATACAAAATAGAGGAAGATTGGCACAGATGTTAGCTCAGGGTGAATCTTCCTCAGGAAAAAACATGGATGGGTAGCTGCTTCTGACAACAATGTATGTGGAATATCAGCAATAGCTTCATGATTATTTGCAGAAATAAGAACTACAACCTCTACTATACTGGATTTTCTACTCTATTGAGTGTACATAAATATTTGAATTGGTATCTCTTCTTTCTCCTCTCTCTTGCACCTGCTTTATAGGGTGGATTATTTGTGGTTATATTTAGGCCCCACATTGCAGATATGGGGAAAAGTGTACATCAACAAGAGGTCCTGGATTAAGAGCTGGAATTCAGTAACTACTTAATTTAGGTGTTTCTCTTTGGGTTGGGGATGAGAGTGTTCTCAGTTCTATTAGGGTTTTTGGTTTGTGTTGGCAGGAAAAAATTTGTGGACCCAAAAGGGTAGATTGTAGTGAACACATAATTTTTTCACTATTTGATATTTAATAGTCGTTACTGTTCACACCCCACTCTCTTTTTAGGAAGTCCCTGATCGTTTGTAGTCTAGGTGGAAATTATCTTCCCCTTTGGAAGCTAAAGGGATCAGATGCTCCCTCTCCTTGCGTTTCACGCTAGGGAATTGCATGTGACTCCAGATAGGCACTCTCTCTGGAACTTTCAACCTTGAAAAAATGACCCAAGAATCTGGACAGGGAATCGATTCATTTATTTCAGTAGCAGTGGTGGTGGCCTGCGGCTTGCAGGATGCTGCTCTATGACCAGGGCTGGGATTCTTGCTGCCCCGCAGGAGCGCTGGGTTTCTTTTTGTTTTCCAGATCCAATTCACCAGCCTTGCTGCAATTCTCTGAGCCCTCAATCTTTCCATTCAATTTTACTTAAGATTTAGTTTCTGCTGCTTTACCCAAAAATGCCGTTATATAAATCCAAATGATAATTTTAGTTTTTAAGCTTAAAAAAATTATTGCAGCTGAAAGTAGCTCTCTGTCAAAGTTGAAAACTTTATTTTCTGCAAAAAGGTCTTCAAGTACTGTAGAAAATCGAGTTATCTGAGTTCAGTCGAATGCTAATTTATATTCCTGGAGTTTGTTCATGTTACCAAATTTCACTTTCTCAGTCCAATATCTCACTCATCAGAGAGTCAGAAGTGCAGAATATCACATTTTTGTGTGATCACACTGTTGACAAAATTCTTCCCCAAAGGTATTCAGAAAAGAAGAAGCCAAGTGTTATTCACTTTGAGTTCTAGAGCCAGTGTGATGACTGGCTCGATCCTGGTGATTTATAATCTCAAGCCCTAATACTTCAGTTCAGACTACTAGGCTCATGAAATGGGGAATTTCATAGTTTAATTCTTATCCTAAGCATATCCCTGATAATTAATGTTTTGAATTTTTAAAGAATCCATAGATATTTTTATGAATTTAATAAATGTTTCTCTACCCAAATGCATTGTATTAATTTACACCAAAAAGATTGTTTGAATTTTTATTTTGTGATTCCTTTCATATATCTTTTTACCCATGAAACGTTTCCCCTCTTTCCTCCCTATTTTAAGAATAAATGACAAAGACTTTTTTTCTTAGCTTTATACTGAAGCATCTTTGAGAGAAAACAATAGAGAGTTCTGCAATACTCAGAAGGATGACTGTCAACTTTTTGTGGAATGACTTGCTTTCTGTGCTCAGTCAGAAACCCATGGACACATAATGCCTGTTTTATGTTTGTTTATTTATTTGTTGTTTCTTTTTGCCTTAGCCCCCACTTCCCCTTCCTTCTTTTTAATCTTAAACTTCTCTTCTTATATTTACTAGCTTGAGCTGGCGAGGCCTGATCTCACTCAGTGCAGCACAGTGAAGCACCCTTGAAACTGGGTGGTGTCATACTTCTTTGGCAGGTCAGAACATTAGACAAGGGTCAAGTTTGGATGGGATGATGTGCCAACATAAAAACCATCTGACAGGACCTTCTGACTGTCACCACTATGATCTCTTGGGATAGTCAGGATCCCGAGTTTTATCTCAAAGGGAAGTCCTGGGTGGGCAGGTGTGGGCAAGGCCGAGCCCGGAGTATTGCACATGAATACTCCGCTGAGCCTGGAGTATTGCACATGCAGAAATGGGCTGCATGAAGGGCAGGCACACCTGTGCAGAGACCAGTCCGCAGAACGAGGCCTGGAAAGTTGTCTGCCAGGTGCGTTATAGTCAAGACACAAGACAAAGGAGAGGTGGAGGAAGGTGGCCACGGAGACCACAGTCAGAAATGAGAATGGAGACTCCTTATCAGAATGGGCAGGGAGGGCAGACATGGGACCCAGGCTGGGCTAGAGGGCCGATGATCCCATTCGATCCAATGTTGGAGCAAGGAGGGCATTGCCAATATTCCTTTAGCTGGAACCCCCAACACTGAGAAAGTGGAGAGGTAGAGGTCTGACACAGTGGTCAGGCTTATTGTCCAGAATGGCAGCCTGTCACTTCTTTCCTCAAAATCTTTAATGTCCACCTATTACCTGTAGAATGAAATCCCAATGAGTTAGGTTGGTTTTGGGGCCTCAGTTACCAGGTCCCCCCGACCTCATCCCTCTCTATGACCAAATCATAGACATTCCAGCCACCCTGTTCCCACAGCTTGACAAGTCTTTCTATTTCTTCTCCATCTTCAGAAAGTCTTACTTGTTGGAAAAGAGCCAGCTCCAATATTGTCTGCTTGATGACGCTTCTCTCTGATCCTCCTGGTCAGAATCTGGGTTAATGCAGTGCATTTTCCATTCCTGGCTCCCCAGCCTTGGCCTCTCTCCTTTCGTTCTTACTGATATGACTTGCTCTCCCCTCAATCTCAACTTCGTCCTACCTTAGGACAGATCCTGACCAGAATTAAGGGGGATTTAAATAATTCCAGCTTATCACTTCAGCTTTGACTGTCTGAGACTGGCACTGGATTTGGACTCCAGTTCTGGTCGTTGGCTTTATGGTTAGGTCCTAATACATATTCTCAAATGTATAGCCCAGTTCTGGTCATTGGCTTCCTGTCTTGTCCTCTGTGTCTCAGACTAGACTCTGCTAGAAGAGAGTGTCTATAATGTGGGGACTCTCAAGTTCTCATTGTATAGCAATCTGTTGCTCCCTTCCTATATTGGTGTCTGCCCCTGACCCCAAGCCTAATAGGAAGGGCTCTTCTGAGTGATGACAGAATGTGCTGGTGCCCTTATGGCCTGCCTCTTTGCTTACCTCTGTGATTATTGGCTGTTCTGGATTCCCCTATTTCTGCTCGGTCCAAAGGTAGGGCCACTGTGTTACTGAGTGTTGGATCTCCCGTGGTGAGATGGCTTATCTGGATTTCTTCCTTCAGTTGGTGGCTGTGCTGTCTGGACTCCACATTCTCTTTGCCAACCTGAACTTCCTCTTCCACCTGGAGCTGAGTCTGTCCTTTCAGTACGTCTCTATCCTAGCAGACATGTCTATTTTCAAGTTCCGGCTGCTCCCAGTGTGCCCCGTTTTTGGCCAGGCAGTACAAGATCATGTCCTGAAAGATGGAAAAACTTCTATATAGCATCTATTTTGTTCTAGCTTATATTTTGGTGATTTTCATGTGTTTTGATTTGCTCTTTGATAGCTGGATGCCACTCATTTTTATATACTACACAGTGCCTAATGCAGAGCTGCAGTCCCGGAGGCATTCAGTGTGTGATGTTAGGTGCTGTGGGAGTCTCTTGGCAGTAACTTCCTGGGAACTCGCTCTGGCTTCTGTTGCAATATCATCCTAGTTTATCATCCTGGCACGCTTTGATCCTGCAGGTGACCAGGATGTTTTTATGGGACTTGGTGTGTAGTCTCTCTTGCCTCTAGCCCGTCAGCCATATTCATCTTCTCCAAGAATATAGTTTGATTATGCTGACCCCCCAGACCCCTAGCATGTGGAAAATGACTTCCTATAACCTACAAAATTCTAAATTCTTGGGGTGACCTACACATCCCTTCAGAAGATGCCCCAATTTGTCTGTCCTAGTTATTTCTGACAACTTCCCTGTAAGTTCCTGGTGATAGAGATGGACTGAATGATTGGATTGTCCCTGAACACACTCCATATTTCCCACTTTCGTGCCTCTGTGCATACTGTTTCAGCCCACGCTTTTCACTAGGAAAATCTTACTCATCCTTCAAGGTCTGTTGCAAATGCTCTGATTTTTTAAATCTCTGCAATAAAGATGATCTCATTCTCCGTTAAACTTCATAATTTTCTTGTTGGACTTTTTTTGCATTCTGTCTTGAATTATAGTTATTTGTGTATTTTTTACACTATATTTGTATTATATGTGTGTTGTTTTAGATGAAGACTTGTTTGAAGGTCAGGGTGGTCATCAACTTGGTACTTAGCTCTTATCCTTGTCACTTAGAGACATTCAATAATTATTTGCTATTTTTATTATTATAAAACCACAAAATATTACTAGTTTTTCCATGGAGTTTTTCTCTCTAGTCCAAACTTGCATACTGCATTTTAAAATAGTCATATTTTAAATTTATCCTGCATAATAAGGCTAGAAAGGGGAAAGACAGAATTACAATACAATTTGAAAGCTTATGGTATTTTCATCTAAATCTTTCAGTCAAATACATCACCCTGACTTATTCTGAATCTTCTCTGAGTCTCTAAGGGAGAGAATGACTTAGAAATATTTGAATACTTAGAGAAAAATTTTATTTTTCTATTGAAAATACTTATATCCTATTATAATTTTATAGTGTTTTCTAGTGAGTTGTGTTGCTTTTAAAGTAACTTGCACATGATGTTTCTTAAAGAGTTTTAATGGAAATATTATTAACTGAAGTAGTAGCTAATCCATGACAAAGAATTCTCAGGATAATAACATGCACTCTTAACTATCATGTTCTAACTTGAATTAGTATATCACTTTTCATATAACGTAAGAATCTCACAATAGTATAATTGCATTAACACTTTCTCCCAACTTTTGTACTATTTTCATATTTTTAAGCTCTAGATTTGTAATATACCACAACACATTACTGTCATTTTTGCTTTAAACAGTCAATTGACATTTTAAGCCTGTAAGAAAAGAAAGAAAAATAGTCTATTTGAATATTTTTCATTTCCAGTGCTTTTCTTTCCTAACTCTAGATCCATATTGTATCCAGTATCATTTCCCTTCAGCCTGAGGAACTTTTATCATTTCTTGTAGTGAAGGTCTGCTGGGAGCATATTCTATCAGCTGTTTGTTTGAAAAAATAGGTCTATCTCACCTCCATTTTTGAAAGATGTTTTTGCTAGACATAGACTGTTTGATTGACAAGTTTTTTTTTTTTTTTTTTTTCTGTCAGGGTTTTAAAGATGTGGTTACAGTGTCTCTGGATTCTCCTTTTTCTTATGAGAAGTGAGCCATAATTATTATTGTCGTGTCCTTTATGGGACAAGTCTTTTTAAACTTTGGCTGCTGTTAAGATTTTTCTCCTCATCTTTGTTTTTAGAAGTTTCACTATGGTGTTACCAGGTGTGGTTTTATTTGTTTTTATCCTGCTTGGGGTTCACTGAGATTCCTGGATCTGTGGGTTGCTGATTTTCATCAAATTTAGAAAAATTTTAGTCCTTATTTCTTCAAATATAATTTTCTGCCTGATTCTCTCTCTCGTTTCCTTCTGGGACTCCAATGACATGTGCATTAGACTTCTTGATATTCTACAGGTAATTCAGGACTGTTTATTTTATTTTATTTTATTTTGTGAGGAAGATCAGCCCTGAGCTAACATCCGATGCTGATCCTCCTCTTTTTTGCTGAGGAACGTTGGCCCTGAGCTAACATCTGTGCCCATCTTCCTCTACTTTATATGGGACGCCGCCACAGCATGGCATGACAAGCAGTGCATCGGTGTGCGCCCGGGATCCGAACCTGCGAACCCTGGGCCTCCAAAGCGGAGCAGGTGTGCGTAACCACTTGCACCACTGGGCTGGCCCCCAGGTCTGTTTATTTTAAAAAAGCTTGTCTTTTTCTGTGCTTCAGTTTGGATAACTTCTAATGACTTGTCTTCAAATTCACTAATTCTTTGTTCTGTTATGGCCTATCTTCTTTTAATGTCATTCAATGAATTTTCTATTTCAAATATTGTATTTTTTAGTTCTAGTATTTCCATTTGTTTCTTTCCTTTCTCAAATTTTCTACAAATTCCATGGATCTCCTAAAATTTCCTATCTCCTTACCTATTCTACTAATCTTTTTTTATAGACTGTTAAATATTTTTATAGTTATTTCAAAGTCCCTTTCTGCTAATTCCAGCACCTGGACTATCTGTTGGCCTGTTTCTATTGACTAATTTTTCTCTTGACTATGGGTCACATTTTTTTGTTTTTCACAAGTGTAGTGACTTTTAATTGCATACTTGATATTGTGAATAATACATTATAGACAACCTGAATTCTGTGATCTTCCTCTGAAGAATGTGTAATATTGTTCTAACAGGTTGGTATGACTGGGAGACCACGTTGAGCCTGGGAAATCTTGGTTTTAGCCTTTCTTAGAGTAGGTTTATTTTAGTTTTGTCATTTGTCCTAAGATAAATCTCTTAGTCTGGGGATAAGTTCTTTTTTTCTAAGGGTTTTTTTAATAGCTTAATTGAAGTATAATTTACACACCATAAAATACACCCATTGTAACTTTATAACAATTATTTTTGGTAAATTTATAAAGTTTTGCAACTATAACCACGATCCAGTTTTTAAAAATTATGCTGAAATACATATAACATAAAATGGATCATTTTAACTGTTTTTAGGTATACAGTTCAGTGGCATTAAGTACATTCACATTGTTGGGTAACTATTTCCTCCATCCATCTCTAGAACTCCTTTAAGTCTTGCAAAACTGAAACTCTATACCTGCTAACAATAACTCCCCATTCCCTTCTCAGCCCCAGAAAACCACCATTCTACTTTCTGTCTCTGTGTATTTGACTCCTGTAGGTACCTCATATAAGTAGAATCATACAGTATTTGTCCTTTTGTAACTGGCTTATTTCACTTAATTTAATATCCTCAAGGTTCATCTATGTTGTAGCATGTGTCAGAATTTCCTTCCTTTTAAGACTGAGTAATATTCTGTTGTGTATGTATGCCACATTTTGTTTATCCACAATCCAGTTTTAGAATATTTCCGTCACTCCAAAAAGCTCCCTTCTACCTGCTTGCAGTTAATCCCTACTCTCACTCCCAGCCCTAGGTAACCTCTGATTTGCTTTCTGTCTCTATAAATTTGTTTTTTCTAACCATTCATATAAATAGAATCATACAATATATAGTCATTGCATCTAGCTTCCTTCACTTACAATGATATTTTAGAAGTTGAGAAGAGGTCTTTGCTCCTAAGACATGACTCTTCTGGGTTTTAATGGAAGCCTAAGACATTTACCAAACCCTTCTAATTTCATGAGTCTTGAACTCCAAATTCTCTATCCTCTATGGTGAGTGGCCACTGAAATCTATGCATAGGTCTGTCAGCTCTCCAGCTATCACTTTCCTTTTGAGTTCCTTAGAATCTTACTCCGCCCGAGTACAGTTCAAAGGTTAACTGAGACTTTGAGGATAGTTAATGCACAGATTTGGAGGCTCCCACTACTCTGACTCCTTTCTAAGATTTCTTCTCTCAATTTCCAGCTGCTGTGATAATCCACAAATACTCAGGCTAGGCTAATAAGATTAAGGCTCTCTACTGGAGATTATCCTCCATGACCTGGGGTGGAGTGTGCCCCCAAGGAAAAACTGAATAATGTGGGTCTTACTCACTTTGGTTGCTTCAAGTGTTGAATGGTTTCCCAATTCTGCCTCCTTTCTGTCACTCTCCAGTGACTTTAAACAGTTGCCTTTTACATTTTGTCTAGAACATATAATTGTAGTTGGTAGGATGGTTAGTCTGAAACAAGATACTCCACCATTACCAGAGTCAGAAGATTCTGCAACAAGAACACTTCATAGTGTGAAAAAGAGGAATTAAGAAAGAGGTTCAGGGGCTGGCCGGGTGGCGTAGTGGTTAAGTTCACGTGCTCTGCTTCTGCAGTCCAGGGTTCGCAGGTTTGGATCCTGGCCATGGACCTATGCATTGCTTATCAAGCCATGCTGTGGCAAACATCCCACATATAAAGTAGAGGAGGATGGGCATGGACGTTAGCCCAGGGACAATCTCCCTCAGCAAAAAGAGTAGGATTGGCAACAGATGTTAGCTGAGGGTTAACCTTCCTCACAAAAAAAACAAAGAAAGAAAGAGGTTCAGAGCCAGCCCTGATGGCCTAGTGGTTAAGGTTTGGCGCGCTCTGCTTCAGCGGCCCAGATTCGGTTCCTGGGTGTGGAACCACACCACTCGTCTGTCAGTAACCAAGCTGTGGTGGCAGCTCACACAGAAGAACTAGAAGGACTTAAAACTAGAATATACAACTATGTGCTGGGGCTTTGGGGAGGGGAAAAAAAAAGAGAGGAAGGTAGGCAACAGATGTTAGCTCAGGGTGAATCTCTCCCAGCAAAAAAAAAGAAAAGAAAATGTTTCCTAAGCTAACTAGGCAATTCATTAAAAAAAAAAAAGAACAAAGAGAAAGAGGTTTAGAACAAGTAGTTAAGATATCATCACTTCAGAATTTGTGATAATTCAGATAGGACTTCAGCCATAATTTCTTTAAGGAAATGAGTATTATAAATAAGATCACAAGAATAGTTCTTAAACTAGCTGGGCGGGGGGTGGGATCCTATATCCTTCTGGTCATTTTATATTTTTCTTCATTTTAAAACATTTAATTCTTTGTAATTAATATTTCTGAACATGTAACTACCATGCTGATAGTTACTGGTTAAATAACGAGAACAGCTAACGTTGTTTAAGCACTTATTATGTGCCAGGTACTGTTATAAAAGCTTTAAATTGTTAGCTCTTTTAATATTTACTAAAGAGAGTTTACCCAGCTAGCAGCAGCTTCAGGGGTTTGAGCCCAGGGCCCCACCTGTGAAGCCTGTCTATTTAACCATTTCACTATCAGAGGATGCCTCAGTGGGATGAGAACTGAGGCCGGGGGATGCCCTACAAGAGGAGAAGTTGTGCTCGCTCATGTCTGCTAATGGACCAGACCTGAAATGGGCTAATCATCCCCTCCCCGGTGCTTCTGGAGAAACAGGGCCTCTCCTGAGGAGGGTCTGGGCGAATGTGGCTCCACAGAATCCACTCACCCCAAAACTGGAGGGAAAAACGTACATTTTTTTCCTGCTATGAGTTGTGGAGTTTATCAAAACATCTAGACAGAACTGGGTGACCTTAAATCCTAGGAGAGAACTAATGGGTCAGTTTCTGATGGAACTCATTTATCAGCGAACTAATGGATCAGGTGGTGTTCTTTGTATGTGGGGAGGGGAGGCTGGTGCTCTTGTTAAGCCTCGAAACTTAGCTGCTCCATGTTTCCGCTGCCTCCTCTTTGGTCTGCTAGGGTGGACAGTTGCTCACATGTGTCATCCGGTTCATGCTTAACTGCTCAAGTGGCAGCTGCAGGCAGCTTTTCTAATTATCTCCTGCTGAACACAACCAATTGACCATGGACGGTTGTCAGTTAGGCAGAACTTGTGTCTCTAATGAGAAGGCACAGCTGAATGCTATTCTGATTATCCAGTAGAAGCATCTTTATTATACCCCAAACAGCCATCTAATTTAGTTGTGACAGAAGGGGAAAAAAAAAAATGAATAGAATATCTTGATGGGTCAAAATAATTCCAACATGCAGACCCATGAATTTGCTCACAAAATGAGGTCTTACTGGACATAGATATACCAATAATTAATAGAGGTTGCTTCTTGGTAGCTGGTCTATGCATGGTTTTTATTTTCTTATTTGTGCTTTTCTGTACTTTCTGTATTCTAAAAAATAACACAAATTACTTTTGGATTAAGGTTTTTAAAAAATGAGGGGTAGGGTAGTCTGGCACTCAGTGCCCTATTTTCAGCATGGAGCATGAGCGTGGCCCAGAGCCCTGCTTCAGAAAGCCAGAAACCATCCCTAAAGCTGAAGACCTTTAAAAAAATTCACACAGACCCAGAATTGTAATTTTTCCCTGAAACCTACCCAGCTACTCAGTTTCTTATAAATATCCAGAACAGGATGTATAATTTTCCATTTAAATCCAACATGTGTTGGGCCGGCCCTATGGCTTAGCGGTTAAGTGTGCGTGCTCCGCTGCTGGCGGCCTGGGTTCGGATCCCGGGTGTGCACTGACGCACCGCTTCTCTGGCCATGCTGAGGCCGTGTCCCACATACAGCAACTAGAAGGATGTGCAACTATGACATACAACTATCTACTGGGGCTTTGGGGGAAAAAAAAAAAAATTAAATCCAACGTGGTAGACGTCTGATGAATAAACGCATGGAACAATGAGTGAATGAATGAATAACATGCTTGGCCAGGAGTTTTTCAATTGCAAGTTTCTAAAAACCGAATATAAATGGGGCATCAGTGATCACTGTACCAAGAAAGGTAAGAGTCAAGCTGGATTCAGGTATATTTTTCCTTTGCTCAGCTGCCCATGAATTGGCTTCAGATTCTTTCTGGCTCCTTCACAGGTATGTTACACAAATGTGACCCTAGATACCTCTGGGGTTACATTCCTAGAGCTTTTTTTTTTGGTGAGGAAGATTGGCCCTGAGCTAACATCTGTGCCAATCTTCCTCTATTTTTTTGTGTGTGGGACGCTACCACAGCATGGCTTGATGAGCAGTGTGTATGTCCATGCCCAGGAT
This sequence comes from Ceratotherium simum simum, assembly GCF_057802395.1. Classification (NCBI taxonomy): domain Eukaryota; kingdom Metazoa; phylum Chordata; class Mammalia; order Perissodactyla; family Rhinocerotidae; genus Ceratotherium; species Ceratotherium simum. The sequence continues at coordinate 50,321,764 of NC_141918.1, read as the reverse complement.
CCGAACTGATGAACCCCAGGGTGCCGAAGTGGAGCCCTCGAACTTAACCACTGTGCTACTGGGCCAGCCCCACCTAGAGCTTTTAATTCTAAGTGAAAAAAGAACTTTGCTTCTCCTCCAATCTGGGAATTCCAGGTAAGTCTCTAACCGCACCACCGTGAGTCAATAGCCCACATTCTAGCCATCATAGATGGGGACTGGGACTTACAGCCCCTCCAAACCCCATGGAGCTGGGAAGAGTCTCTCAGAGGAAGAGAGTGGGAGGTGGAGGAGAAGTATGGAGGGAGACGGATTGGGCAGACAAAGCCAACCCATCCTCTAGAGAGAAGCATTATTAATAATGAAAATGACAACATTTGTAATAACTGCAATTTGTTATATGCAGGTACTGTCTAAGCCCTTCACATCCTTTATCTCAAAGCTGTTCTACAACTCTACAGGTTCTAAGGATCAGAGCCATTAAGTGACTGACCAAGAGCGAAGTAAATGATGGACAATGAAGAGGCTACCACTTAATGGTGTCTAATGGAAGGGTCCAGATGCATCGAGATGCTTTAAACTTAAACATACCCACTGATAATGTGCTTGACCTTTTCTCCTTTTTTTCAAAAAAGGAAAGAAAGTCCTCTGTGAAGAAAATGTAGGGCTACATTGCTGACAAACATTTTAATTTACAAATTTATGCCTTCACTGTGACTCTGGCAACCAAACATTCTAGTTTTTTATGTGATTTGATTCTTTTCAAGTTAAGGCAATTTATTAATCATATAACTGAACCATTTAGTTTTTATGGTTATTAAAAATATAAGTAAACTAATTTTTATTCAAGCAAATCCAGAAATCAAGAAAAAATCACTTAACTGGGCATGTGTTGTCATTTTGGGTTTGGAAAACACTGACAATATATGACTTACATTTGAAAATGATATCTTTGTGTAAGTCCAGTCACAGAACGGTATATGGTTCTGAGATCTGAGGCCAGATCTGGGTTGGAATCCAGGCTTCTAATGCTGCCTTATTACCTGTGTGACCTTGGACAGATTACCTAAGTGTTCTGTGCCTTGCTCTCACACGCAGAATGGAGCTAAGAATAGGTCCTCTCTTATAAGGTTGCTGTGTGGATGACAATGCTTCAATCCACCCAAGAGGTGAGAGCATTGCCTGGCTTAATAAACGGTAGCTCTGAATTTTATTAGTGCTGTCTGCATTTGTGTGGGGGCTCCTCGGTAGTACTTGTTTTGTTTCTGTTTTCGTTTTTATCGCAGATCCACATGGGAGAGGAAGTACAGTTGCCGTCCTCATTAGAAAGACTGCGTTCATCCTTAGATTCACAGCTGCCACGGCATACTGGAGACATCATTTCACAGGTCTGGGTTGCTGAAGAATTGAGTGTCCATACAAATATCAACTAATTGACTCTTGTTCCACAGTGGTGAACTCTCCGGTTGAGACTGACGCTCAGGGAGAAGATGAAAGGTGCCTATGGCAAGCACATTGCAAGTATCAGGTTTAGAGAAGGGAGGAGAGCAGAGTCTTCGCGCCGGAGCATTTACCGCGGCGCGGAAAGGAGGTGGCAGTTGGATAACTACGTGCTTCTGTTAAATCAAGAACCCCAAACAGCAAAGCAAAATAAGATAAAGTAAAATGCACCCTAAACCTACAACAAATTTCAAAGCAGGCACATTAAATGTAAACTTTGCGTATCTCAAGTTACTCATGTGAGAATATTGATGTGTAAATAATGAAAACATTATTTAATTGTATCTGTGTTTGCGTTTCAGTTCCTTGTTAAGAAGATAAAGGTCAGTGCTTTCTTGAGCTTTCTCTTCCTTTGCAGGTTAGCTGCAAGTCCGCTGAGATCAGAGACTCAGAAGAGGAAATGAACACAAGTGATGAACCAACACGTATTTCTTCTTGTATGCTGGCAGCTTTTCAGGTTGTCGATTTTGAGTAATGTAGAGCATATGCAGATGGTTAACAACATCAAGATGTGCCTAGAACCCAGAGAGAGGCGTGATAAAGTTGAGAACGCTCCCGTCAGAGAGCTAATGTCTGGTTCCAACGTCGATTTAGGTATCCAGCTTGTTCTTCCACCGGTCTTGGGTTTAATGGGTTGATTTCCTTATGATCCCAAAACTTTGAGGTGGAAATATGATCATCCTAAATTTATTACCTATTTTTATCATCCTATGAAATTGTGCCTTATTGGCTTTTAAGAAAAGAATCAGGTACTGATATGCAAAAGACTATCCACGCACATAAAAGCCAGGAAAAGGATAAATTTGCATTTTGAAAAAGAAAAAATCGAAAACATCTTTTGCTTTGAAATTTTTTCCCCTTGAGGTGAATATCCATGCTTTATAAATATTCATTCCAGGCCCTTTTGACTTTTGGCCTATATGAACATTCTTAAACACAACCTGGAAGTTTTAAATCTCTTCAATGAATGAAAAGGCTTCACTGTTCTCAGAGCAACCACAAATGCACCTTTGATCTTTTCGCACTTTTTTTTCTTTCTTTAACTTGGCCTGGGCCCAACTTCTGCCCTTCTCCCGAGAAATAGAGTGCATTCAGCACTCCAAATCCTCATGGCACTCGCCTGGGTGCTTGGATGGAGGTAAAATGAAGAAGTTTACATTCTAAGGTGGAAAAAGCTTAGTTTTTTAAAGAAACTACACTGCTCAAAATATCAGTCAAAATAATTTTGGAAGCTTTTTGGGAGGGGTCAGTATAACTAGCATTTGTCTTATATTTTATTTATCTAGTTCTATGAAAATATTTCAATGATAAAATTTTAGATTAAAAACGGCTATAAATACCAGTGTTGGACCACGTTTGAATTTTTATAAGCTTATAACCGATTTTTTTCCCTGTACCATTTCTTCCAAACGTTAAAAATCATGACTTAGACTTCTGATGGGTTAAAAATATATTCTGACTAATGTTCAGCCTTGAATTCCACCACATGCTCTCTATGAATAATGCCACCTCACCCCAAATCCAAGCATGCGAAATTTGCAATTCCCTCAAAGAACTGTAAATGAGCCCGTTGTCACCCTGCCAAAGTAAATTAACAAGATTTAAATTTTGCCCTACTATCTATCAGAAATTCAGATGACTATAATTAAAGCAATCCTTGCTCTCTTGTGACACATACAGAGTGACAAAACCATCCTAATATGTCACCTCTCTGCTTCTGCTTGTTTTATTATATCTAGTTGGGCACCAGGTGGCTTATTCCGTAGAGTGTCTTACAGTCGATTAAATTCTAAGTGTGAAATAGAAATAAAACATAATAAGTATTTTATGCTATGGGTGAATATATGTTCCTCAAAGCCATTCTGTACCCTTGAGTTTTATAAGAATAGCATTTTCTATAATAAAATATTTTGTTATCATTAGAGAAAAATTTAAAAAATACACAAGAGGGAAAGACTACCCATAAACCATCACCCAGAGATAATCACTTTTAATATTATTTTTGTGTATTTGGGCCCAGATACTTTGCTATATATTCTGAATAATTTTGATCATATGACAAATAAATTGTATAAATTGATTTTAAAACATTTTTTTCCGATTATAACAGTAATGTACCAATGTTACTGAACATTTAATAAAGTAAAGAAGAAGATAAAAATAATAGAATCCCATCCAGGGAGAACCACTAGTAATAGTCTGATTACCTCTAATTATAATCCTTTTTCTTTGCATATTTGTATATATTTAAAAGTACACAATAAATAGTGATTTCTCTGGCATAATGAGCAGAGCAATATTATAAAACTTTGTTGGAAGATGCTATGCAGAGGGACTAGTGACAGATAATATGTTTATTTTTCATAGAAAGACTCAATGATTCAGGTCATTAAAAATTAATTTTAAAGAAATAGGATATAAGTTTTCAGGTTACTTGTGATGAAAATGGTTCCCACTTTTTTCCAGGAAACTCTGATTGTGTGCGTTGAAAGGAGAGGAGACAGAGTCTGGAAAGAAGAAGGAACTTCCTGTTTAGCTGCTTCTGCGAGTCCAGCGTCGTAACTGCATGAAATCATGTAGCCACTGTCCGCAAGAGCTGGAACCAACTTCAGCAGGTGGTATTTAAATGATTATTAAATATAGCCAGCGAAGGATTCCAGCTGCAATCTGGGGTGAAGGATGGGGCTCAAGAAACACAGTTTCTGGAGTTGTGGGGGGAAAAACCGAGAAGCAGAAGAGAAATAGTTGAGAAAATCTAATTCCGTGACGATATGTCCCAGGCCATTGAATACTTCTGACGACACAGATCCAATTGCATTTCTGAGTTTGGAATTCAACCTAAATAAGTTAAGTCCCAAGAGCCCTTTTATATAGGTGGACTATTATTGAATTTTTAAACTTTTGATTCATCTTGGTTGGAGTATTCCTTTAAGTATTTTTTTCCAAGAGAGGTACATGTGTAGGCTTTCTGGGCATTTTCATACCTGAGAATATGTCTGGACATTCTTGGGTCATAACCCTTTCCTCAGAAATTCCGTAGACATTGCTCCAATGTCTTTCGCCAATTGGTGTTGCTGAGGAGACATCTTAAGTCAGTTTTTTTGGTGTATTTGTAAACAATGGGTAATTTCTGTTTGATCTCTTGTAGATATTTCCCCCCGTATTTTTCAGCATTGGTCCATTAACTTTCATTTGGATTCAGATATTGAAACTAAAGAACTGGCTTGTCTTTAAATCTCAAAGCATTCACTAGGGATTTATACACAACAAGACTCTATGTGCAGCAAGATCCAATGGCACATAAAGCACGTGTGCTCTCATGTCCAGATGTAATATCCTCACCAACCCTCAGCTGAACAGCTTCAGTATGCTGTGTTTCAGAGACAGGCATTGCCTATGCCAGTGACCTCTGGCTGGGGTGGGTTTCTAAGCCATGGTGAGACTCAAGTTTAATGATTTTTCTAGAAGATGACAACTTCAGATGGGTCTTTTTGACTGTTTCACCTATAGATTGATAGAATTTATGCCAAGATTGAGAAGAGTATTTTGCAGTGAAGTCCTGACTAACCAGTGAAGGAGGAATCCATCACTGTCCAAAACGAACATTTGAGCATTACAAGTCAAGCAAGAGCTGAGTGGAAATGTTGAGGACCACGAACAACTTGGTCTAACGACGTGGCAGGAACTGAAATGTTTACTCAGGGTGTAGCGCTATCATTTCATTGATTTGGCTTGTATCTCAGGAAACTCCTTTAATCGTCATATTCTCTATTTTATCAATTTCAAAAGAAATTCTTTAATTGTACCTTTACTGCTTTGAATACAGTTATTTTCTTGTCTCCTTCTCAGGAACACAAATATCATCTTTAAGAAACATTTTGTTTTTATGTTCCAAATAACTATTATCCTCTAATTTATATGAAATCTCTCTCTCCCTTTCCTTTGAGATCTGGGAGAACTCAAGTTTGTTCTCTGTTATCACTGTTCACTTTTCTGCTGTGCGCATTCTGCTTTTTACTGCCAAAAAGTACATTTTATTTCTGTCTTAGCCCCTTTGGGCTGCTATAACAAAGTACCACAGACTGGCTGGCTTATACAGAACAGAAACGGAGGCCGGCCTGGTGGCGCAGCGGTTAAGTGGGTGCGCTCCGCTTCAGTCGCCTGTGGTTTGCAGGTCCGAATCCTGACTCACCGCCTGTCAAGCCATGCTGTGGCGGCATCCCATATAAAGTAGAGGAAGATGGGCATGGATGTTAGCCCAGGGCCAATCTTCCTTAGCAAAAAAGAAGAGAATTGGCAACGGATGTTAGCTCAGGGCTGATCTTCCTCGCAAAACAAAACAAAACAAAACCAAACCCAGAAATGTATTGCTCACAGTTCTGGAGGCTGTAAGTCTGAAATTAGAATGCCAGCATAGTTGGGTGACAGCCCTCATCCGGGTCACAGACTTCTTATTGTGTCCTCAAGCAGTGGAAGGAGCAAGGGGACTCTCTGGAGCCACTTTTATAAGGACACTAGTGCCATTCATAGGGGCTCCACCTTCATGACCTAATGACCTCCCAAAAGCCCCACTTCCTAATACCCTCACCTGTGAGGGTTAGGACTTCAACATATGAATTTTGGGGGGACACAAACATTCAGACTATAGAAGTTCTATCTTAATTTTTTTCCTTGTACTTCTTTACCATCCCAGCCATCTCCATTTTCATTTCTTCTAATTTTCTTTTAATCTCAACTGATTTTCCATGACTTGGGCTCCTCTCCCATAGAGGCAGTGTATTCTGCAATCTACTGAGGATACCAAACAATTCTGAAAATGTTTGGTTCGTGCATTGTATGTTTGTAAAAGTTTTATCTCACTGTGATTCTTGAGGATGAAAGCTCCTTGCAGGCTTTTAAATTCATCCTTGAAACAAGAGAGAACTCTCTAGATTCAGGGTCCTTCTGCAGCTAGGGTAAGTGAATTCCCAAGGTGCGCTCACAGTCTCCTTGGATGCTGGTGGAACTCCCCTGTTATATCCACAGCTGGGGGCCAAGTCCACGTGTTCACCTTCCTACCTGGTGTCCAGGCCTTGGCGTATTATCTAGTACCAGGGTGGCTCTGTGGTGCTGAGATGAGACTTTTCCCTGGCCCTACTTCTTTCAACTTGATACTCTGAGCACAGAAAATACAAGAAAGCGTGAAATATATCAATACCAAACTTTCTGTTTCCGTCTGAACCCGCAGTACTTGCAGGAGCGGCTTCTCCCGGGCATCAAGCCCGTCTCCCCTGCTCCATGCCCTATTGCATCGAGGAGCTGCAGCTTCTGAATGGATGTGGACGTGAGGGTGAGGGCAGCACACCCCCTGGGGCTGCTTCCCCTGGGCTGCAGGTGGGCACCCTCCTTCAGAAGAGGCGACTGGTTGGAGGAAACGGGGTGCTGCTCATTTCAGAACTAAGGGTTAATCAAGTACTGACTCTCTTTCCATATCCATTCAGATGTCTGTTCTAGTGTCCTAACACGAAAAGGCTGAACATGTACAACCTTAAAAATAGGTAAATACCATAAATGAAATCCAATTTCTAGCTGGCTCTTTGGCTACTGAACCTCTGGGTGATCTTATTATTCCTGTGCTGTGTCTTTCGGGTGATAATACTGTGAAAAGAAAATGTGTAATAATTACTCAATGATTTGAAACAAGACTCATTACTAATATGTTCATGTTGCATTTCTAGACATTACAAAATGGCATAATTTTTCATTTGCTAAGGCCGTGACTTGATGCTAAAGATCACGGTGTAAAATACTTGAACATCGCTGAAGTTTCAGTTTGTAGAGAATGTGAAGCAAGGAAAATCTGATGCATATTGCACAGGGATTAGAAACACTGCTGGTAACTCCTGCTGTGTCCTAGACTCAATATTTGACTCCGCATTTCAGAGGAATTTAGAAAGCTGAAGACAAAAAGATAACACGTTAAGTAAATATTGTTTCTGCCTCTGTTGATACTTATATTGTGTGTGATGTGGTTTCAGTTTAATTGTAACGATCATGACAGTAGGTATAATAGCTCACAATCAAATATAGTGTTTGTTCAAGCCAGTTTTCAGATCTCATCCTGAAAAATTCATCTTTTAGATTAAAGCTTCTACATTGATTTTTGGTTTCAAAAAGAATTTAAAAAAAATTTATTTTCAGCTATTTAAAACAAATTAAAAATATCTTTTCTATGTTTTTAAGAAGATCTAAAACCATTCTGAGCTCAGAATAGACTACATGTTTAAATCAGTAGTTAAGGAAAGTTGATCTGCATTAACCTTGGGGGTAGTAAATGTGCTTAAATGGAATCCATTACAGTTGCTTATCTTTTTGTGTTTTTTCAATCATGAATGCATGGTTTTACTGTTTGTTTGTTACAATCCAGTTTTGCATGTATAATTTGCATGTGCCAATTAATGGAATGTGAGCAAGAAGAAATTAGATGGTAATCTGCCACTGCCACATCCCTGTAGCCACGTACTGAGGGGTTGTGTCCATTCTTGATCCTGCACTGCCTTCGCGCATCTTCAAGGAGCAGGGGAATAGCAGACTTGCAGAATGGTCCTTGTGGACATATAGCCCGAGAAGCTGGGTTGTGATGTTGCCTGTAACTGTACGTTTGTGGGATGACAGCCACACACATTTGCCCTCCTCTCAAACCTCGTCTAGTCTTTTTACCCCGAACTCAAACGGCCGTGACGGTCTGTACAGCTCCTCTGCGTTCCTCCTTATATATTTTTTGCATCGTTATTTAATTGTTTAGTATACGAAAATTTTGCCGTTTCAACTAAATTTTCAGTTCCTTGAGGTTAGGGGCAGCATCTTATAAACTCTTATTATCTCTTGTATATTAGGCATTCAATAAACATTTGTTGAGTTAAACAGGACTGAAAGCAGTTGACTACGTGTAAAAATGTTCCTGCATGCTCTGGGAATCAGAGTATTCAAATTCATATTATTTTCTGCCTAAATGAGCATACGTCAAGAAATTATTTTGTTTCAAGGCTCATTAACTTTCCTGATTTAGTAACGTATATCTGAAGAATTCTTAATGAAGGGAGAAAACATACGCTATGATGTAAACCAAGATACAAAATTGTATAGACTGTATCATTTCAATTAGTATAGGAAAAAATAGAAGCATCTACCTCTAGATGATTATATGAAGTCTCCTCTTCTTTTTTTGACTTTTCTGAACTTCAAAAACTTTTGGCCCTCAAAATTTTACTTTTGTAATCAGAAGGAAATTTAAGAGAAAAAAAATATTTGCAGTCCTTGTACGTGCATAGGTATGTAGGTAGGTGTGTGTGAGAGAGAGATCGAGAATATTCTCTCTGAAGTAAAATAAGACAATAACAATAAATATCTCTAAACAAAGTTGAGTTGTGGTTAATTGCTCTTTTTCTGAAACGTGTATGGTAATTAGAGATAATAAAAGTCATTTTGTTCAACATTTTATGAACCAGGACACTCACTGTATGTTTGTCACATGCATATTTGTAACATCTCATTCCAATCTCTATATTAATATACAGCAAGCTCCCACTTATAGGATAAATGAGGAGATATGTTCTAGTGAATAAATATCAGAGTTAAAAGAGGTAATAGCAATTTCCAGTTGGTAAAATTCTAGAAAACAATGTGTTTGTATTGTTTGCATTCACACTGATGAGCAATCGCTCAGAAAAATTAAACTTCTGCACATAAATATATGACTATTTAGCCTCTTTTTTGCCCCTCTTCAAAAGCATAGAAGGATATTTGAGGAATTATAAAGTGATAACAGAGGAAACTAATGGCTACAAAACCGTTCTGAACAGCTAACTCCAGCTGTGCTGGGTGCCGAGGGGAGAGAGCTAAAGGACCCAGGCTCTGCCCTTGAGGAGTTTGTCTGATGGGGAGACTGACACGTACCCACAGCTACAGGTGTGCTCACTGCTTCAACCTAGAACGTAATTGTTAGCTGAGAAGCACTGTCTAGTCTCCCTCTATGTGTGTGCAAAGTCACTTTTATCGGACATCCCCTTTGGCCTTCAGAAGTTCTCATGGATGAGTGCTACCTACTTAACAAGCATTTATTATGCCCCTCTTCTCTGTCTGATTTTATCTGAAGGCCCAGTCCTTGGTGTCGAGGTCAGGTTTGAATACTGGCCCTGCCTCTTACGAGCTGTATCAGATTGGGTAAGTCGTAGAAGCAGGTTAAGCCTGTGGCTTCGTCTGTGAGGGGCTTCATCTGTGAGTGAAGATCAGCTGAGACCACTCACAAGAAGGTCCCGGGGCCAGACTTGGCCAGGGCTCAGTACTGCAGAAGCGTAACTGTTGGGTCCCGGTCACAACTCAAGTGTGAATGAAATATCACCTTAAAATTTTCTAGAACTCAGTTTCTGACTCTAGGCCTCTATTTCCCTGGGCCTCCCCCCAAGTTGTATATTTTTATACAGGGACAAAGTGGTGGTAGTCATTGGAGGAGGGGCGTCCTTGGTCATTTTTCACATGTCACTGCTCTTGTCTCCTTGGCCCTTTGGGGTCTGGAGGCTCTCTCCGCTTCCTCTGCCACACCAGAGCCATGGGGGTCTTTTGTGAGGCCATCCATGCCCCATCTTCCAGGTGAACCGCAGCCGCACCTCTCTCTGACATCTCATGGCCAGCAAGCTGGGACAGGAAGCTTGGGGTGGTTTCCAACATTTGTCAGACCTCCCCAGAGCCTTTCTTTTCCCTTTTTCCTCCCTAAATATTTTATTTGTACCCACAGATAACTCTCCCTTTTTTAGTGTCTATGGACACTTGGTTATTCTAAGGGATTAGGCTTTGGCAAAGTAAAAGCCAGGAAGACTTGTCAGCCAGTTCTACTTTCCCCACACCACATAAGTCTTTAGAGGCAATGAGGGGTCGACCGGCTACCTACTGAATGGTGACTCAATGGTAGAAAGAGAAAAGGGAAGATATAAGAGAACAACAAAACCAAATTAATGTCTTCAAGTATTATCTAGCCACAGTAGATTTGGTAAAAACATCAGAAAAGTAATACTAATTAATACTTTACATAGCTCTGCTCTGGCGGTTTTAAAAATATGCCCACAAATTCTTTGGTATCTTACTTTTGACAGGTAGAACTTAATTTCCCACCTCTTGAGCACGGGCTGGCCTTCTAATGAGTAGGATGTGGCAGAAATGATGAAATTTCACTCCCAAGGTCAGGTTTTAACCAGACTGAGGCTTCTGTCTTGGGTGCTCGCCTTTGGATCACTCTCTCCGGGGAAGCCAGCTTCCATGTGGTGGGCTATCCTGTGGAGATGCCCACTGCAGGGGACCGAGGGAGGCCTCTGGGCAAGAAGCCATGAGGAATTGAAGCCTGTCGGTAGTGATGGGAGTGAGCTTGGAAGCAGATCCTTCAGCCCCAGTTGAGCTATGAGATGATTGTGTAGGGGAGGAAGAAATTTTCTTCTACCCTTCTAGGTTCTTCTGGCTGGTCTAAGAATTAAATAGACATGAGACAAAATTACAGGAGAAAATTGAACAAAGTTTAATAACATGTATCCATGGGAGAAACCCAGGAAAACTGAGTAACTCGCCAAAATGGCCGAAGCCATCACGTTAAATACGGTCTTAAGCTAAAGGCAAAAGAGGATGTTGAGGGTAGTGGTTTGAGATGTCAAAGGGGAGGAAGGCAATTCACATGGAGATGGAAAAGCAAACGTTTGGTAAACAAATGTTCACCATGCCTTGCAGAGACAATGGGACACGGAGAGGACTGTGATCACGTGGGCCTTGCTAGGTTCCTCCCTGTCTCCCACACCTAGTTCATATTATACTATAGTTATCTATGGTGAGAGCTCCTTCCTGGAACAGGCCTTCTATCTTAAATTCTTTTAGGCAGTTAGGTGGAAGGTCAAAGTTTCTTCTGGAGTCTTTTGTTCTCAAAAATAATCATTCCAAAATGATCAAGCCAAAGAGATGCATTTTGGGGTGGCAAATTCTGCTACCCTCCAACTGCAACCATGTCTGACTGCAATCTCATGGGAGACCCCCCAGTAACACACATATAAAACAAGATGGAACCATATATGAAATTTAAGTACTATATGATTTTAATGGATGAAATTAAATTAGTAGTAGAAAGTTGTTTCCATCTCAGTTCTATCGAAGAGGCCATTTTCACGGCAACATATTGAAAAATCACAGCATAAAAATAAGTGTAAATGGAAGGAAAGAACAGTGTGGATGGTTTTACCATTCTGTAAACCTGGTTGAAATGGGACCCCTGCATCACCCTGCCCAGAACCAACAGCAGCGTGTGTGGAGTGTGAGGAGCCCTACCCGTTAAAACGGCATCTGTCTGCAGTTAGCATCAGTATAATCCTGGTCTAGAGTTACTAAATTTGCTTTCTCTTGACTCTGATGTTTATAATCTAAAACATAATCGCTGTAACTTTAGAGCAATGTAAACAATGCTTTGTTAGAAAAATTACTCTTAAAAGTGTGATTTATAGAGGAGCATACTGGTGTGAACAGCCACAATTATCTCTATTGTCATAGTAACTTGCAGATGGAGCTTAACCCAGTGTGTTAAAGTAATGGAATACTAGAGAAATGTTGGTGATATTGGAATACAGAAAGACACATATGCTACCATTGACATGCAGTAACCTTGACATGAAACTTACCATAAGCATTTTAAAAAGCAAAAGGCATTTTGTTTTGAAAATGCAGCACTATCTCTTGAACCCAAAATTACTGAGAATTTACATGTGGTCTTTTGGATCATAAAAAAAGTTTGGTTTCTGCTTTTTCTAGGAGAAGTTAGGCATGGGCGATAATTTCCAAAGGTTATGTTTGATAACTTCAGTGATGATTTCTCTCTGCATCAGGAATATTCTTAAAGAAATAAATTTGGAATTATAGTTCCATTAAAGATCATGGAGAAAAAAAAAAAGAAATGACATCTCATTACTTTGACAAATAAAATAAACCTAATAAATTTTCTCCACTCTTGCTCTCTAAAATTTCAGCACAACTTATGCTATGCACTTATAACTTATGTGGTTATATACACACACAACCGAAAGACCGGGAACCTTAACCGAGTCAGTCCAGAATAATTTATGTGCCATCTCTAGTTCAGATTTTATTAGTAAGGCTGCCATGTAGAAGTGCTCTCTAAAGTTATACTCCCAGAGATCTTAAAATAACCACTCAACAGTTAAAATATTACCTTTGTGACGGTCTTTCTATCCTTTTCATATAGGATACGGAGTTTGAACAGACTGAGCCTGGACCAAGCAGTTAAGTTTGAAAGTTTTAACGCTCAGTCTTATCTATATGTCACTGCAATTGAAGGGGATCAGAAGAAGCCATCCCAAAATGTGTCACTTTGGCATAAGGATTATTTTGAGCTGAAGACATTTGAGATTCAACAGATGCAGAAAGAAGTCTTTCTGGAGCTGTCTTATCTGAATAAAAGCAGGAACTCCTGAGAAATAGGGACTGCCATAAACCCCTCTCCCAGGGAAGGTTATGGCCGTGAAGAAGAGGGGACGTTGGCACCGAGATGGACCTGCGCAAGCAAACTTTGCAAGATGGTCCTTAGCTTCCAGTAGTTTCCTCCATATGTTTACCTTTTCACAGTTCGAAGCCCTTGAAACCTAAAAACTCTTTTCCTTTGTCTTGTCACATCTCCACAATTTATTGCTCTTTGTTAAAAATGATATATAAGCTCTCCGGCCTATCCACTTCTTTGAGTCATCACTTCTTTTCTAGGAAGACCCTCGTGTCATGTAAAACTTAACATGAAATAAGATTTGTACGCCACTTCTTCTGTTAATCTGTCTTTTGTTAGTCTAATTTGCAGGGCCCCAGCAATGAACTTAAGAAGGTAGAGGGAAAAGTTTTGTTCCTCCCCTACATAACTGAAAAACTCACACCCCAAATTTTCTTCTTTCTGGGGCATTTGATAGCAGGGTCTAGGATAGAGATAGATCAGTTTTGAGTTCAAATGTGGGAATTGGAGTACAGGAGAGGGGAGATTTTCTGGGTGAAATGGGGAAATGGAAAACAAGAGATAAAGGGACAGAGGTTGAGAAAACCAAGGGCCGATCAGCTTTGCCACCCACTCCCTGCTCTGTGGTGTTTTGGGCTTAACTCTGGGGGAACATGGAAGAGTCAGATGCTGAGAGGTGTTAGGAAAAGACTGTCTTGTTTCTCTTCCTTCGGGCCTTTCATTTCCTGAGATAACAAGCAGAAACATGTCATTGTGAAGAGATATTCAACAGGCAGCTCCCTCCTGATCCTGAATCCCTGATGAATCTCCCAAGCCCTGGGTGTGTGGTCTCTCCCGAAGTCACAGTAAGCATTTCCTGGGTTCTTCCTCCCCTCACTTTCTGTTCTAGAAGCACCTTAGGACACACCAATGTTTATTCCCACTTGTTTAGAATTCAAACATACCCTGTCCTTCAAATCTGATCGTGTATAAGACAGAAGTTTCCTGATTGCTCTCTCCAGTGCAAGCTCTTTATTAACAACAGCATCAGCAGCAGAAAGAGCTGCATCAAGGATAGCGGCAACATCCGCCACCAGCCACCGCTGTCATTAAATGAATGTCCATTAAGCGCCGTGTACTGCCCTGGGCATTGCGTAGACGTTCCTCTGACCCAGTTCTCTCAATGATCCCATGCAAGAGGCATTATTACCTGTATTCGTTGGCTAGAATATCCAGGCCTGAGGAAACTAAACAAGCGTCAACACAGCTTCTCTGTTTTCTGAATTAGTCTTGTAAATTGGTTCTCTTACCATCTATATGGAATTCAAAGCCCCTGGAGGGCTGTATTGAACTGTATTTAGTATTGAACGGCTTCATAGCATGAGGACAGTATTTTATGCAAAGATACTCAATAGCTGTTTGCTGATTGATTGTTATAGTTTGTTCATGGTTTGTCCAGCCTTATTATTTCTGTAGTTGAAATGCCATCTGTCTCAGGCAAAATTTCCTCTTGAGCTATTGTGAGCTTTAATGGTTGACACTATTTAGGGGTTTTGAAGGGGGGGATAGAAGGATCTTTAAAAATATTTACAAGATTTTATTTATTCCTAGCAACAGTAGATTTTAAAATCTTAGTCTACTCTCCCTTTCTTTTTTTTTTTTTTTGGTGAGGAGATCAGCCCTGTGCTAACATCTGCCAATCCTCCTCTTTTTTTGCTGAGGAAGACTGGCCCTGGGGCTAACATCTGTGCCCATCTTTCTCCACTTTATACGGGATGCCGCCACAGCATGGCTTGCCAAGCAGTGCTGTGGTGCGCGCCCGGGATCTGAACCGGCGAACTCCGGGCCGCTGCAGGGGAGCGTGCGCACTTAACCGCTTGCCCCACCGGGCTGGCCCCTACTCTCCCTTTTGATTGCAAAATTAATCTTAATATTATATTGTAACATAGATTTTCAGTCCACTTTACAAACAGACACTCTTAAGAGAGAGGGTACACTATAGAAGGAAAAGCTCCTACAAAGCAGATGCTTGGACTTTTCTGAATTTTAGAGTAAGTGGTTTGAAAAATGGTTTTCCCATTTCAGTTATTTTAGATGGTGAGCTCAGAGTTCAGGTTCTGAAGTCCAGAATGTTTGCATTTATGAACATGCTGCAAAGGAAAAAGGAGCTATAAACCTCATCCTCAGGCCCTGATGGTTTGGGGGCTCTGCTGCGGTCCCTTGGGCGTCTCCATTACCCTTAAAGCCATTGAAGTGTCAGAAGCTGCTTCAGCCGCCCAGCAGCTGCTCCTCTCGAATTTGTCTGTCACTCAGGCAAGGCCACCTGATCAAAAGTTCAGACTCGAAATCCACAATCAGAATATTTGTTATATTTTAGGGATGTATTTCCTCTCCATCATTACCACAATAACTTATGTGAACTCTTTGCTTCGACTAAAGAGATGTTTTTTGTTAAATCATTTTCTATTTAAAGGTGCAAAAAGGTCACTATAAAAAGGCTCAAAAAGGTCAATACCTTATTTTGGTTAACATGATATGGAAATCCTGCTTTTCAGCTAGTTGAATAGCTAATTGCTACTTTAATAGAATCTGGCAGCTCATGAGTAAATGAAGATACACATGAATGGGACCTAAAATGGTATTGTCTAAAAATATAAAAGCAGCTATATTTGGGATCATCACAAGTGCACTTTCTTAGCCTCTTTGTCCAAATTTTTCAGGTGTGTTAATTTGTTGATGGATGGTGTCAAGTGCTAATACAAACATTTAAACATCAACATAACACTTGTTCTTCAACAACGTGCCTTTCCTTATTTTTAAATTTTGTCCTTGAAAAAACACTTCTTTTATGACAGTTCCTACCTTTGAAATGTCATCACTGCTGCTCTGTAGGTTATTCTCTGAAAAAGGAGATACATTCTTAATTGGGCTTAAACCAATATTACCTTGACATAAAAAAATAGTGATGGATAACCAACACATTTATGAGACTGAGAAAACGTGAAGGGCTTCAGTGTTGTAATCAAATATAACTTACAATAAAATGTATCATGTTCATAGTTATGACTGAGCTGCACGGAACTTCCACATCAGTGGACGTCTACTTAAGGAAATGGCTGTAACTGCCCTTCTTTTGCAGGACCAACCTGAGAATACGTGGGGGCTGCTGAATAAAGGGAAAGAAAACCAGGGATATGCTGAACTTGCTCTAAGGCCATCATCAAGGGTCCCAGGTGTCATGATTTGTACGCTTTTTGATTAGGGGCAATGCTTCTCCAGGCTGTTGATAGCTGGCACAGAGCAGAACCTAACAGACCATAAGGCAGAGTGATACCTGTCCCTCTGCAATGCAAGTTGTCCCCTCTCATTGAGGGGAGAAGCATTGCTCTTGGGGCTATTGTAGGCTGCACTGTGGGGCTCAAGAAGGACTATTCTATAGTTGATTATGCCTAATAGTTCCTCCGATAGAGGACCAATACATCAGTGATCAGTTTCACACCATGCACTGTGCTGGGCCTTGCTGGGGACACGAAAATGAGAATGATCCAGTTCCTACTGTACAAAGAATTCAATTCCTCGGAACCACCTGTCGAGGCCACCTTACTCCGTATCGCTGACTCTAGGGCTGTCCCCTCAGTTACAACAGCAAAGTGCAGAGTGGTTTAAAGGGAATTTGATGAAACTCAAATCTGTCCATTGGGGAAGGAAATTGATTTATGAATGCTTTTCCCTTCATTCTCTCTGGGTGTCTGTAGGCATAAGGAAAATAAACTAAAGGATAGAATTTAGGTCAAGTTCTCTTTTCCACCATCAGTTCTTCCCTCTCTCTGTTGCCTCCACACACCATAGTTTCAAATTTTACCAAGTGAAAATCATTTGGGTGGACAACATTTTTGGGAGTTGGGTAAATCTATTTATATATCTCTTTAGTTAGTTTGTAAGTATCATTTACGGCTATCTTTCTATGCCATTGGGCCATTCAATATCTGACATAAATGCAAGAAATGCAAGTCGAATGATATCTCAATCATGAGATATCTCAAGAAATGCAAGTTGAATGAATGAATGAGTGGTGTGGGTTAATATAATTAAATTGTTTTCCTTCTACCATCTAGCTGAGATTCAGGGAATATAATTTGGAGTTTTCAATGGTGGGGAGTGTAGAAAGAGTGGCAATTTGATATAATGGACAAGAGGTTCAGAAGGCAGCCAGAGGCAGCATAACCCTCACTGGACTCTAGGAAATGGGAGGGCTTTTGCTCTGGGAGGGAAAAAGGAGTGGGGACAGGGAAGAAAGGAGGCTGGGAAGAATTTGCCCAGAGGCAGCCTTGCCTTATGCAGGCCAGATGTTGTGCTACCAATCTCTGCCCATTCCCTCAAGATCACTTCAGTTTTCCTATAGAATACTGCAGAGGTGACATCAGCGCAGCAGAGAATGGAGGCTGCTTTATTAAGGAGCATAACAGATGCTTAGGACAGGGGGCAGCTTGTGCTAGAAATGTGCTAGAAGCAGCATTTGTTCAAACAATAGGCACTGTCTGGGGACTCTTATTAGCTTGGATAACTTACAGATAGTATTCTTTGTTCACAAGCATTCAGGCACCCGTAAATCCAAGAGTTCATCTCCGTAGTTGGCAATGGAGGGGATCTCAGGGAAGGAGATTTCTCTTGCTAGCTCTGGCAGGAGAGAAGTTTGGAACTCGCTCATTTGTTAAACCTGGAGAATGAGGTCTTGCCGGCATTTAGGACTCCAGCAGATTTTATTACTTAAAAAGTATGGAAAAGGGCCGGCCCCGTGGCTTGGTGGTTAAGTGAGAGCGCTCCGATGCTGGTGGCCCGGGTTCGGATCCCGGGCGCGCACCGAGGCACCACTTCTCTGTCCATCCTGAGGCCGAGTCCCACATACAGCGACTAGAAGGATGTGCAGCTATGGCATACAACTATCTACTGGGGCTTTGGGGGAAAAAATAAATAAATAAAATCTTTAAAAAAAAAAAAGTATGGAAATGAAAGCCATCATGGATTGATTCATAGAAGGAGAATGAAAATAACATAACTTCAATTTATTTTGTGCCTTTAATATATTCTAATTGGGCAAGTCATTTAATCCCATGGATCTCAGTTTCTTCATTAAAAAAACTACTCATAATTCTATATACGAAGCTTATGTGGCTGGTTGGTATCACAGCCAAGATTAGAAACTAGGTCTCTGTCTTTCTAACTCTAGTCTCTTTCCCTGACCTACAGCCCAAGGCCACAGGAAGGAGGGAGGCAATAACAGCATAGCTGTTAAGGAGGGCAACAGAGGAAGGGACATTGCTGAATCCTCATAGTAAGTGTAAGGATGGAAGAAAGTCACAATCACAAAGCAAAATCTGTCACAAAAAATCAGAATTTCCAATATTTAACATTATACAAGGTAAAGAAGAGTGTGAAATTAGTCAAGAAGTTTGGTGAGGGCAGGTGACGGTGAACTGGTGGCTTTAATGGCATGCCATGGTCCATAGACTCAAAATTAACACTTCAGAAGACCTCTGAGAAATCAGAGGTACAAAATCTAAGGTTTTTACTGTATCTCGAAATGGAAGGTATTCCTCGTGTTTGTTTTAACGAAGGATGAATTAAGGAACGAATGCTAAGAGCATTCATTAGAACCAAAAAGCAAATGATAAAGATCAATCCAATCACCACTTGTCAGTTATCTGCCTCTCTCTCCTGAGAAGCATAATTACGGTTTGTGATAAAATTCTAAATGTTACAATAACATACAGAATTATGCAACTGCTTTCTGAATTACTGTTTTAATACAGTGGCCTTTTCTCTGGGGAACAATTGTGACTTTCTTCTGAAGGTGCTTACCTCCCTGTTAATCTGCATACGAGAGACGCTGAAATTAACGAATG
Source organism: Ceratotherium simum simum (assembly GCF_057802395.1). Taxonomy (NCBI): domain Eukaryota; kingdom Metazoa; phylum Chordata; class Mammalia; order Perissodactyla; family Rhinocerotidae; genus Ceratotherium; species Ceratotherium simum. The sequence goes on along the minus strand of NC_141918.1, from coordinate 50,302,885 downwards.
CTTCCCTGGGAAAGTTACAGACATGAAATGCAACACTACAGATCCTTTATCTCTTCTCTCTGTGCTGAGTACAGGACTACGTAGTTTGCCGGGCCCAGCGAGGAACCTAAACACAGAAGATGGCAGGGTTGGAGGTGTCCAGGTGGGAGTCACCTGCACTTGGGTGGTATTGAAAGCTGTTGGTCTGTAATGAGATCAGCCTGGAAGAGAGTGTGCGTGGAGAAGAGAAGAGGAGCCGCAGAGTCCCTGGGCATGAGAATAACTGCAGTTTGAGCCTAGCAAAGAAGACCCAGCAAAAGATGCCCCGAAGGAGAAGCTACTGAAGTAGGAGTAAAATTTGCAGCTTGAGGAGTCACTGAAGCCAAGAGAAAGCAGTGATTTAGAGGAGGGTGTCGTTCCAGGTGTGGACTCCTGCTGAGAAACTTGGTCAGATGACCACGGACAAAGGACCCTTGGGTTTGGCGGCACTGAGACTATCAGTGACCTTGACAAGAGTGGTTTCCGTGGAGTAAAGAGACCGGAGCAGCATGAGGAGTGAAAGAGAGCAGGGAAACAGGATGCAACCTGGAGGGATTCCGCAGGGGGGGAGTTTTGTTGAGATGGGACGACCCAGAGCAGACAAAACTGTGACTGAGCACGGAGCTCGTGAGCCTTTCCTGGAAGACTCTCCACAAGTTTGTGTGGGTATGAGGAGGGAGATGGTGGGGACTCTGCTTCTGAGCTGGTAACTGTAGGGCACAGGCCACCCAGCCCCAAATCCATCTCTCATTACCATGTCTTCAAAATGTCAATCTAATCATGTGACTCCCTTTCTTAAACTCTTTAACGATGTTCTGCTATCCTCAAAGTAAGTTCCACCCTCTGGAGCTCATCTCTTGTCATTTTCTTCCTCCCTCTCTGTTCACCTCAGGAATACTCGACCAATGGCCTTTGCTAAGGATGTTTCCACTACTCTTTGGCTAACTCCTATTCATCCTTCAGATCTCTAAATTGAGATCTTTTAAATGCCACTTCCTCGGGGAAGTCTTTTCGAACCCCTAGACTAGATTATGTGTTTTACATTTCGTTTTAACTACTTGTTTATTTAGCTGTTTTTTTCACTAGACTCTAAGCCCAAGGAAGGCAAATACTCTGCCTTATTTATAGAGTATTTCCAGCCCCCAGCACACAGTGCTTTGCACGTAAAGGCACCTCCCCCACCAATTTTTGGTAAGCGTTAGTGAGTCAATCTGAATGCATAAAAGGGTATATGGTAGGGGAGGGGTCAGGCACCTTTTGTTTTTTGGGGGGGACATGGTCTATCTAGTCTAATGGTCTAAGCAAAGACTCTGGAGGCAGATTTCCTGTTTCTGAATTCTGATTCTACCACTTATTAGCTCTGTGACCTTGGACAACTTACTAAGCCATTCTGTGCCCATCTCTTTTTCTATAAAGTGAGGATACTAATGGCACCTATCTTGTAAGCTGTGAGAATTAAATGAATTTAAACATGTAAAGTACTTTGAACCACTTATTATCATTATTATTTTACTTACTATAGAAATAATAACCCATAGTTTTTGTCTTAAAGAGACAAAGTAATATAAAAAATAAACCCAAACAACCCTCAGAAAATCTCCAGGATTTACATAGATTTAGCTATGGAAATTTATTTAGCTGGATTCCCAAGGCCCAGCACAGAATTGTGTTGGTGGCTTGGTCAACGTTTCTTGTATTGAACTAATCCAGAGACTAATCCAGATTTATTTAGCTGAATAAAGAATATCTTAACAGAAAAAAAATGTTTGCAAGGCTTATCTACATGGGAAGATTACCATTAAGAAAGGATTGAGATTGTGATTTCATCATTAATGCAATTACTATGATAAAAAAATATATATACATTGTGCTCCAAAAATTAGCAGAGAAGGATTTTAAAAGTAGATCTCCTTTCGTATTTGTTCACCCAAATCCCTCCACAGCTACCAGAATAGTGTCAATTCCTCTCTTATTACATATTGAACTCATGGCGCTCAGGGGGAATTGGGAGGAAAAAACTCCCACAGCTCTGGCGAAAGTAGACAGCTTGGTCAAAATTTATTGTTAGCTGAAAAAAATCCAATCTTAGCACCTTCAATGTAGAAATATACTGATTATTTCCTGAATTTTTTTTAGGATTTAAGGGATCTCTGGTTTTCAATTTCATCTTCTTATCTGTCTAAAATCTTCAAACATTGCATAGTATTAGAATCTTTGAAGCCCTTTGTAAACTTCAATCTCTTTAGATGTAGAGGGTCTTTACAAAGTGGTGCTTCCAATATGAGAAATCAGAGCTAAACACATCTGGATTCAGGGAGGCACTTGGTGTACACCCTAGCTCTTTGTACTGGCATCACCATACCGTTGATAAACTATGAGCTCTAGTCCAGAGCTCTTCACCAATTCTATATTCCCAAGGCCCAGCACAGAATTGCGTTGGTGGCTTGGTCAACGTTTCTTGTATTGAACTAATCCAGAGACTTGATAGAGGTAATATGATAATGTTGATTCTTAAAGAAAATGTTCTATGTTTGTAGTTTTAAAGTGGAAATGCTGGCTAATTTTGAGAAGTACTTGTGTATTGATCAGGAAATCCTTTGTATATGTAAAACTCTTCACTTTTCAAGAAGAAACTGTGAGAGGGAGTAACATATATGAACGCTTTAGCTGTCTTGTGCAACGAGCCACCTTAAAACTCAGCAGCTCATGATACTCGTATATTGTTGTGGCTTACAAGCTTGTGAGTTGACTGGGCTTGGCTGATCTTGGTGGGGCCTGCTCATGTATCTGTGGGTTGGCTGATGGCTCTGTTCTAAGCTGGACTTGGATAGAGCATCTTATTTGGAGAAGCCCTACCTCATGTATCCGTTATCCATGTAGGATAACCCAAACTTTCTTTTTCTTGATGATAATAGAAGCTCAAGAGAACAAGTGGAAACATGCAAGACCTTTTGCATACTTTACTTATTGGCAAATCACAAGGCTGAACTTGGGGTCCAGGGGTTGGGTAATATACATTTTTGCAGAATTGCTGTCTCACGGCAAAGGGCATAGCTGTATGGAGGAATGAAGAATTGGGACACTTAATGCAATCTACCACATTATATTTTGGAGGTTGTAAAGGTGAAATATAGCTAAATTTAGTTATTATTAAACATCTTCTGTTTAAGAGACTTTCCACTTTCATCATTATTCTATTAAGAAGTGTCCTTTAAAGAAGGTAATTTCATTAAAAATTAACTGTGTTTGCTCTTAGTTGCCAAATAAATATCTCTTTGGTCCAATAGTTCATTTAATCTTTGCTCTGCCCCCCATAGCCTAATTCAAATCTGACCCAAAGATTTTCAGAATAAATGCATACCCTGTATTTTGTTTGACTATTTTAGTTCTGTAGAGAAGATTTGATTGAGAGCCCAACTTTGCACCAATATTAACACCTTCCTGCATTGTTCACTTCCTACTTGTTCCAGTGTCACAAAAACTTTCTAGTTAACAAAGGAAGAAAAATAAATAATTTATAAGTCATACCTATCATCTCAAGGATAGATTAGCTTGCTCTTCACAGTCAAAGTCATAAATAGCACGAAATACTGATTTTTTATAAGCAGTTTATTGCTTTTCACCATCGCAAGAATTCAATTAATTCAGCAGCGAAAATAAAAATAGGCAGGTACTGGGTTTCCACTTGAAAACTAGCAGCTTGACACAAAGATAAATAGTTTTCTTGCATTTTACAGGAAAAAGATAAAAATGAACTACTGATATGTCTTTGTAAAGATTCCTTTTTAAATCAAAATTTCAAATCAGTTGGCAAGTATGTGGTATTACACTCTGGAAAGATTATTTAATGTGTGATATACAAGTTTTATCTGGGTACAGCTTCAGAGAGAGTAAAATCTATGGCTTTTAGAAATGTCTTTGGAGATAGTTGATAAGAAATTTCAATTTAAGGTGAGCGTATATGAACGGATGTGCCGGATGAGTGTGGAACAGGGAGGGCCCTACTGTCTGGGGTGAGGCCTTACCAGACAGCTCAAGAGAAATGTTGAAGTAGGTGGTGGCGTTGTTTCCCTGGACCCTCTTTTTTGTGAACCTCTTTTCTGCCATTTCCCCATCAATTCCTTCTTCTGCTTAAGCACCTGGTCCCCTCATGGTTGCTCCCACTCACCTTCCTTAACACCAGTGCTATGCTGATAAGTGTTGAACAACCAGCAATCTTAAAAAAAAAAAAAGCCCTGGGTTTGTGGCAGTTGCCATTTTCTATGGTGTAAATAGTCCCACCATGGCTGATTTGAAGCTCCCATGGGCCAACACAGAATGCAGAGTTGGGGAGAGATTCACACCATTGACTCTGTGCCAACTACAACACACCACTGCCTAAGACCTGCCCCCTTAAACGTCAAGAAAGTACTGGCTTACACAGAGTTAGATGTAGAGACCGAAAAACAAGATTGCCAGCCTTGTGTTATGTGGTATGTGGGGGCTGGTGTACAGGCTGGTTTGTAGGCTAAGATTTCCAGTAACCGAAGTAAGGGTACAAATTTATCACTTCCCCTCTCACCTTTGATGTGTTTTTCAAGATATGGATACAGCTGTAGTTTCTATTCATGAAGATCTGGGAATTAAAAACAATTTCACTCTGTGTCGTTAGATCTCCCACATGCTCACCCTGCCCTGAAGAGATTCAATGATACGTGGCAGACGGTTTTCCATTTTTAATGCCCTCATTGAAATCAGGTCCACGGGGAAGCGCCACCATCACACTGACCTCCCACACACAATGAGAGCCATGAGCTTGAGATGGATTGCGAGTCTGGAGAGTGGTGACAGACCTGCTAGGGTGCATGAGCTCAGGTGAAGGTGACAAGTGGATGACTGTCCCAATTTATATTTTGGCAGCTGCAAGACGGCTTTTTTTTTTTTTTTTAAACCAAAGCAAATTAAGCTGAAAATAGTGTATGAGTCTGCAGCAATGGCAAATTGTATAATGAAATTTATATGTCTCTAGTTTCCATGGATTTGCGAAAAAGCCTCTTTTCTTTTTGCTCCTTTTTTGTGTCCAGACCTTTGTGCTTCCTGACAACCTACTGCCTATGAAGCCGGCTGCAAACCTGCTCCTATAATGGGCTGAGGGCAAAGGTTAGTGTGGGACGGGCTGGGGTTTTTCTGCACTGATTTTATCTTAAGAGACCAGAAGCTTGATGCACGAGTATTTCTGTCTTATAAAAACAACAACAACATAATTTACTAAGCTCCTATCCTGTGTCAGGTGTTGTGCTAGGTTCTACGAATGCATTACCTTGTTTCATTAATCTTATTAGGAGGTGCAAAGGGAGAAGAAACATACATCCTTCAAAAGGGCATCTAATATTTTTGGGCAAAAGTTTTCTTTTGGTAAAAGCAATTGGTGATTTTGGTTGGGACAAAGTCCTGAGCTGCAATGAAGCCAATCTCCATCAATCCTATAAATTCAAGAACTCATGTACTGTATTTATTTTCCTGAGATTTACCTCATTTTCCACTGATGCTGGAAAGGGGCCTGCTCTGAATCAGCCCCTGTAGCAAACCTCTGAGATGTAACAGAACTACAGAGGCAGGTCTTTGTCTGAAGGGTTTATAGAACAGAGGCCTGACAAGTTTGTCCTGATTCAAAAGGAACTAAGAAAACAGGATTGGGAGCTCACTCACTCATCCAGTTGGTGTCAGGCATGGTGACACTCCAGGTGAGGTGGTATGAGCCACTGTCCTACCAAGGTGTGCAGGGCAGAGCCATTTCTTTCTTTCTTTTTTTACTTTGATACATTTATATATTGTAATGTGATAGCTGTTGTAGCAATAATTATCACATTACATAACTATAGTACAATGGTATCATTTATATTCATTACATTTTGCATTAGATCTCTATGGCTTTTTTACTACTCATTTCACGTTTGTTCCCTTAAACACCATCAGTCTTAACACCCCGCCCATCCCCTGGTAACCACTATTTTACTCTGTTTTTTTCATAGGTTTAACTTTTTCAGATTCCACATATAAGTGATATCATACAGTACTTGTCTTTCTCCGTCTAATTTATTTCACTAGGCATAATGTGCTCAAAGGCCATCCATGTTGTCACAAATGGCAGGATGTCCCCTTTCTCATGGCTGAGTAATATTCCATTGTGTACATGTACCACATCTTTTTTATCCATTCATCCATTGATGAGTTTTTAGGTTGTTTCCATATCTTGGCAGACATAGCCATTTCTTGATCTTCATTTAATGCATCCGTGTCAGAGGCCCTATCCCATCCCCTTCGTTAGTACTGGGGCTGCTTCCTCTTCCACGGTCACACTGGAATTCGTGGAGCTTGATGAACTGGAGGAATTCTACCCTCCAGTGCAGCATGATTTCTGCTGACATCCTCATTGCCTAGGTCCTTAGTGGTCCCCAAATTCTGACTCTGGGTTTCTACACAGGCAGTGTGAGAGTCTTTGCTGGGCCTGGGACCACTTCTGCCTAGGGCTCACTGTTTCTGGGTGCACTCTGTAAGTCCTTGCCCCCTCTGGGGGTGGTGGGAGATGGGGTGGGCATGGGTCTCTGCTGATCACTGGCTCTGCTGACTTTGGCCCATTTTTTCTCTTTCTCGCTCCCTTTCTCCTCTTCTCTCTTCCTGCTTTCTTTTTTCCTTTTGCTCTCATGTTTCATTTCCCCTTTCCTTCCAGGACCCTGGGAAGCATCATATTTTTAACGGCTGAAGCTTTAGGAAAACAATAGTTGTCTTTACAAGAAACATCTGTTTTGGGGTCTTTATCATAATATAAACCTGCCTCTACTCTTCAGAGGGGTCCAAAGTGAAATACAGGGAGAAAATCACACAACATTATCATAAAAAATTATCCCACCAGGATATTTATTAGAATAAGATACTGATAAGGATTGTACATCTTTTTCTTACCTTAAAAAAAAAAACAAGAAGAAAGACTCTTCCATTCATCACATGGAGCACTGCTCCACTTTCTCCAGCTGACATACACACTGGGTCTCCAGGAGACATTGGTCCTCACTGGTTAGGAAGGTGAGGATCTCTCTGTCCAGCCACAGAGGCCTGACTCCCCACAGCTCTCATCCATGAGTGACAGGCTGGTCACCAAACTGTCTAGAAGAATCCCACCTATGCCACGCCCAGACAATCCCCATGTTCACCTCTTACCATAGGCAGTGATAGTGCTACTAAAGAGGAGACAGGACAGGACAAAGGGAGGAGACTGGGGGAGGAGGCAGCTCACCCCACCCGGACCTTGGGCCTCCTTCCCAACTTCTCGTCCTTCCCAGCACAGTTGGCACAGGAAAGAGGGAAAGGGGGAGGGAAGATGTGTTGTTTGTCCCAGTGTCTACCCTTTTCTTCTTTTTAGACACAGTAGTAAAAGAAACAAGAGCAAAGAGGGACAAGTGCTATCTCATTGCCATCATCAGTCGTCAGTAGCCCAATTTCTACCCCTTTCTCTTTCAGTTTCTATGGAGATCCCTCATCGTGCCCCATCCCCAGGCCCAATTTTGGCTAATTCCAGTCCCCTGTGTCAATTGCTCCCTGCCTTCTGCTCCATGTGCAGTTGCTTCCTTATACCTTTTTCTAGAACCCTCGGCCCCAGCGGACTCCTCTGTCTCAGGTCCATGCGTCAGTGTCAGTGTGAGCGATGGGGGCCGGTGAAGGTGCGATTCCCAGCGGCGAGGCTGGACCTGCGGTAAAGAGAGCTGTGTTCATCTCTCCCTTCGGTTTCTCTCTTGGGTCAGCCTCATTCGTCTCACTGCAGAGCTGCTGTGCGTGAGGCTGAGTCCTAAGGCTGGAGACACAGTAGTGACCCAAGCAGACCCAGTGCCTGCTCTCATGGAGGCTGCACCCTTATGAGGGAGGTCAGAGGAACAAGAAGAAACAGGTACGTAAATAATGTAACATCAGGTAGAAATAAAGGCTACAAAGAAAAACAACATGAGGAAGGGGTCTACTGTCCTGAGAAGAATTCTAGACAGGAGGTTGGGAAATGTGTCTATGAGGAAATGACTTTTGGAGAGAAACTTGACTGAGATTGAAGAGTGGGAAAAAAAACATTTTTCTCTTGTTATCCCCTTAACTCCCAGGGAAGAAGGTTGTTGGCCCACCTTAGATGTGGGCCCAGCACTGTGAGGAGCCTGGGATGAGGCGAGGGAGCAGAGTCTTATGGTCCCACTACAGGAGGGAAGAGTGGTTGTTGACCCCAGGGCTTGGAGAATGCTTGAGAAGATGTCCACCACTTGTGCACTGTTTTGGGTAGTGAGGATATAGCCACCTGCCCTAAGGAGCTCACAGTCTAGAAGTGAAGACAAGTTAATAAATAGAAGAACAGCGAGAGAACTAATGGAAGATGATATAATGCTACAGGAACCAGGTGAAAATAGGGTGCAGCTCTGCCTGGGAGAGTCAGAGAAGGTCACCCAGGGAGAGGATATTGAATTGTCTTAAGTGAGGAGTGGAAAAGCATCTGATGGATGCTGAGATTGGGACCTGAAAGGTCCCATTAGGGAAAGTAAGGGGGCCCCTGTATTTCACAAAATTACTACCCCCCTTTTCAAAGGGCGAGAAAGGTCTTGAAACTTGAGTAGGTATTCTGAAAACAGCATAGATTTGAAGCCCTGAATATTGTTGGGTGAGTGTTTGGCAGAGGCACGTGCCTCGCCCCATAGACTCACAGCTGTTTTCACGATGTTCCTGCCCAGCCTATTGTCCCTTCCTCGGCCCCCGTTAGCCCACTTCATTTAGTGCAGCTGCTGTTAAACAGCAAGGGCTTTACTGAGTGACCAGAAATGTCTTAATATTCTTGAGTGATGCTGAGGGGCCTTTAACACTGTGGCTGGTAGTCGTGTCTTAGATCTGCCAGAATCGTACCTCCCAACACAGGGATTTAAAGCCTTGTGCTTTCCGCTAGATCTGTTTCTCATGGAGGGTGATTAGCTTCAGGAAATGCCAAGCCGGATGGTTGTGCAGTTTGGCATAGCTCCGTCCCCTTGCCCACAGCGTGCAAAGGTGTGAGGTTTCGGGAGAAATTGGAGACCTGCTCTGCATCTGAAGCACCTAGCTGCTTGTTTAAATATTTCCTGTTCCCCGGTTCCATTTGCCGTTAGAAGGAACAATCTACGTGATATTATTGCTAATATGAGTGTCTGTAGACACAGTACTTCTGTTTATTCATTTCTAGGCATTCCAACTTTTAGTCCCAGTCTCAGGATACGTTTTCGTTAATTCTTGCCTTAGCTTTGTCAACAATGATGCTTGTGTGAAGAAATCTCTTTATTTGAAATATACAATGAGTCAATGTGACTCCACTACAAAATGAGGGTATCCAAGAAGAAATTTGTTCCAAGAACATCTGTGAGAAAAAAAGAAAGAATTAGAATAGGTATATTTAAGAGAATTCATGTAATTACAAAGTACGTTTAATATGGAATTTAAACGCAAACTTGTTTATATGCTTGATGTAAACAAGGCCAATGTAGAAATAGTGTCAAGAGACAGCTCATTTCTTCTTTAAAAAAAATCTTTATTGTATTTAGTGTTGTTTTATTCACACTTAAAAGCAAACTAATACATTCTATTTTTGTTATTCCAAATAAATCATTGTATGTCTTTTTTTTTTTTTTTGGTGAGGAAGATCAGCCCTGAGCTAACATCCATGCTAATCCTCTTCTTTTTGCTGAGGAAGACCAGCCCTGAGTTAACATCTATTGCCAATCCTCCTCCTTTTTTTTTTTCCCTTTTTCTCCCCAAAGCCCCAGTAGATAGTTATATGTCATAGTTGCACATCCTTCTAGTTGCTGTATGTGGGATGCCGCCTCAGCATGGCTGGAGAAGCGGTGCATCAGTGAGCGCCCAGGATTCGAACCCAGGCCACCAGCAGCGGAGCGTGCACACTTAACCGCTAAGCCACAGGGTCGTCCCCTGTATGTCTTTATATTAAACAGTGAAGTTTGGAGGGAAAGATTCCTGGGGATCTCAGTTTCCCAGGGCAAAGCTCTGGATCATCCTCCATGCCTGCACCGGACCTCGAGAGGGGCCCCCCTTGCAGAAGCCAGAAATGAGAACAACTAGGGAGAGACCACATGTGGGTTTTCAAGGAAGTGGGAGCATTTAGCACATCCCTCCAAACTGCCCCCAACAACTGGTCTGAAGTGAGCACTGTAGTGATTACACTGTGTGGAGGGGCCGCTTCTTAAGTGGTTACTAGTGATTTATCCCTCGTGTGATGCGAGGAACCTGGAACAGCTTGCAGAATCACGGAGTGTTTGATGGCACTGAGGAAACATCAGGAAACACATGGAAGGAGCTTTTGCAGTTGGGGTGGTATTTAGAGTGTGAGCTTTGGAGTGGCAGACCTGGCCTTAAATCCTGGCTCCGTGACTTTCTGGCTTGTCCTTCTGTGGGTCATTTATCCTCTGTGACTCTGTTTCCTCTGCTCTCAAGGGGAGATACACTACCTTGTTTCAACCTCTCTGTGGTCACCAAATGCAGTGTCAGAGCCCTGGCATGTAGCTGGCACTAAATAAATGGATATTTTCCTCTGTTTCCCAGTTTCTGTTAGAGCCAGCCCCACATTCTTTCCACTAGGCCAATTTTGCACCTTGCCATTGTCGAATGGTTTTCTTTTTTGTGCATGGCTCGAGTGAGGAGCACTTCATTTTGCCCATCAGTGTGAGAGAGACATCCTGTCCCCTCCATTACTGCAGTGCAGCCCAGCCACCAACTCTGTTCTGACTCCGGCTCCCTCCTGGGTTCTGGTCCTGCACCTCCATGGGCTGGCTGGTGTTTCCACTTGGATGCTCTGCCATCTCATCAAATTCATCATCTGTTTAATCTCCCATTGAATTTACCACCCTCTCCCCAGAGCTGATCTTCTCTTCTATTTTTTTGTGTCAATGCCATCCTTTTCCCAGCCATCCTAAAGAGAACTATTAGAATTATCTTTGACATTTCCGTCTCCTTTGAATCTTTTATATTAGGATCTGAATGCTACTGGTTTTTTCCCCACAAAATGCTCTTTGTACCTGTTATTTCCTTTTTCTTCTTTTCTTTCATTCTTCATTTACTCATCACATATATTCTTGGAGCACCTTGTGTGTGCCGTTGCAACAAGTCTAATTGAATTCTTACCACCTCACTTTCATACCCTTGTAACAATCTTGTAACTGATTATAGAAGAAGTTGGACTCTAGAGCCAGATGAACTGGGTTCAAATCCCGGCTCTGCGAATTTCTATCTGTAGGACTTTGAGCAAGTTACTTAACCTCTCTTAAACACAGATTTCTCATCTATACAGTGGTAATTATGACAGTACTACCTCAAAGTGTTGTTAGGAGGAATAAGCAAGTTAATACGTGTGAAGTGCTTAGAGCAGTGCCTGGCATGTAATAAGCATGACATAATGACAGATGTTAACTGGGTTCCTGCTCTCTCTCCTTCCTCTCTTTGTAGTTCATCCTTCATCTGGTTTTCTGAATTTGCTTTTAACAAAGCTTTCATCAGATCAGTTTCCAGTTTAGGGAGCCCTCATTCCCTACGGAATAAGATCATTTCCTTTGCTTGACTTTCAAGGGCCTGTGCATCTTTGGCCCTCGCCTCACCTCCTGCTGTTCACAAGCTCTCTCCTCCCACCATTGTGAACTCTGCTCTCCGTGAGAGCAGCACCTCATGTTTGCACGGTCCTTTCCAGTGTTACTGGGTTTCCCATGTGTCAGGACACTGGATAGCACTTCCCTCACCATCCCCTGCTTGCTCTCCACTTCTTGACTAGACTGACTCTTCCTCCTCACCCACACTGTATATCCCGGGGCTTCCTATGTTTTCAGTCTCACCTTTTCCAGAGATTCTTCTCAGGCCGCTCTGGTCCTCGGTGGTATGTGGGGATTCTTTTTTTTTTTTTTTTTTTTTTAAAGATTTTATTTATTCGGTTTTTTCCCCCCAAAGCCCCAGTAGATAGTTGTATGTCATAGGTTCACATCCTTCTAGTTGCTGTACGTGGGACTCGGCCTCACGTTGGACGGAGAAGTGGTGCCTCGGGGCGCTCCCGGGATCCGAACCCGGGCCGCCGGCATCAGAGCGCACGCACTTAACCGCTAAGCCACGGAGCCGGCCCCTGTGGGGATTCTTAATAGCGTTCATTTCATTCTCTTTATTTACTAGAGCACGTTGTACCTACTTCTATACTTTGCGGTCTTCCTTACCAGATTTTGGCTCCACATCAGGGGCAGGAATTGACAAAATTTTTCTGTAAAAGGCCGGATAGTAAATGGTTTTTTAGGCTTGTGGACCAGACTGTCTGTCACTCCTGTCAGCTACTCAGCCCTGCCATTGGGACAGCCATGACAATACACTAACGAGTGAGTGTGGCTGTCTTCCAGTAAGACTTTACTTACAAACAAACACACGTGGCGGGCTGGACTTCGCCTTTGGGCTGTGGTTGCCGACCCCTGATCTAGCGAAGCATCTGTTCATATAATGAGATGTTAAATAAAATGCTATTGATGGAATGATTTCACATGTGAGAAGACTTTGGTTGGATTCTAATGCGTCTGTGACCGTCTCTACATGTGGGCAGGGGAGATTTACCCACTATCATAGATGTACAGTAGCTGTACTTGGAAAAACCACAAAACGCTTGCTGTATACCCATCCCTGCTCTTCGCAGAAATCCTATATAAAGTCCTGATAGTGGAGAGAGACGGGAGGTGGGGGAGGGGTGGTTGCTGGGAGGAAAGTCTTATCACCATGGAAACAGCTTTCTGCAATCCTCATTGGTCTGTGAACACCAGGTGGTTCACAAACAGCCAAGAAGCATCTGAACTAACATTGTGAAGAGGAAATGGCTTTCAACAATACTCAGAAACATGCATTTGCCTTGGTCACTGGCCTCTAGGTTCCTGAATGATTTTTCGGAAGACCTGAACATCACTGTTTTCTGAACAGCCCTGAAGAATATATATATATATATATTTAACTGATTAAACAGAGGAAACAACAGTGTTTGAAGTTTTAGATATTCTTTCTTTCCTGTCAGACTGTAGATGAATGCTAGACAAGCGTGGCTAATCAGATTTATAATTTCTTCACACTTTATTACTTCAACAAATGGGACAGGAAAACCTTCCTAATATTCAAAGCTCCCCAAGATTTCATGAAACCATTCAAAAGGGTTATTATTTTTTTCTCCCCAGAGTTTCTTCCTCAATTTTAAATAGTGACCATTCCAATTGTGGTCTTCCAAATGGAAAATTACTCTTCCTAAAATCCACCTCCCCTTTTTAACATGCAATCAATTGCAGACCAAGCTCTTTGAGGTATAGCATCCAATAATGTGATAATTACTTTCTATAATTTATTTAAGTCTCAAATTATAAGTCCTTTGTTTCCCTGTGAGGAGGCATACCTGAGGACTAAAGAAATCAGAGGCTAATGCCAGGTACTGGAGAATAGTGCCCAGATTAATGGAAGTCAGAGCACGAGGATGGTCATTTTTAGCTAGAGATAGATAATGGAATTAAGTTCCAGTTGAAGACATCAATGATTAGAGTAGGCTGAATGCTCAGAGAAATGCTGCCAGAAAGGTGTGGCCTCTATATGACACCACCATTGACTCTAAGTGAGCGTTGGTTGTTTTTCCAATAGTATCAATATTTTTCCCAGTTTCTTTATAGACTGACTACATAATTTTCAGATACGGTTTTCTAAGGCCAGGGTTCTAGAGGGATCTTATCAAATGTTGGGTGCATTGTAAGAAATCACAATTCATTGGTGGACTTGAAGCTCACTGGCCCATGATAACTGAACTCAGGTCTTTGTCTCTTTGTGTATCCCTCTGTCTGTCACAGTATTATCCCCAGAGTTTCAAAATGTTCTTCATGTACCACTTTCATGACTTCTGCCATATCTGAATATTACTTGTTTTGTGGGTTGAATTATGTTCCCCCAAAATATATGTTGAAGTCCTAACCCTGGGTAACTGTGAATGTGACCTTGTTTGGAAATAGGGTCTTTGCAGACATAATCAAGTGAAGATGAGGTCATACTGGATTAGAGTGAGCCCTGATCTAATGACTGATGTCCTTATAATATGGAAATATGAACACGGGCACACAGAGAGGAGAAGGGCACGTGAAGACCACAGCAGAGATTGGAATGATGCATCTACAAGCCAACGAACACCGAGGATTCTGGCAACCACCAGAAGCTGGAAGAGTGAAGGAAGGATCCTCTTCTAGAGCCTTCAGAGGGCGCATGGCCCTGCAGACACCTTGATTTTGGACTTTTGGCCTCAAGAACTGTGAAAGAATAAATTTCTGTTGCTTTTAGTGACCCAGCTTATGGTACTTTGTTATGGCAGTCCTAGAAAACTAATACAGCTTGTATTATTACTTAGCACTTTACTTGAAGTTGATTCATTTTTACATAAACACGTTCATTTAAAAAATAACCTTTATAGCAGTACTGTGCATGGAGAGGCAGTACTATTTTCCACATGTGAATTAACTATAGAAGAAATATAAAACGATTGCCCTAAACCCAGTTTGTCAATGAACTACCTAACGGCTCACTTCCGCCATCCTCTGGATAACTCCTCTGGTTTAGCAGCCAGATGCCCTTTGTGCTGGTTTAAGCTTCCCTCATCCCAGGCTTTGAGGCAGAGAAGTACCAATTGAAAGCTTTAACTTTCTGCTTGTTGGTGTATTAGGAGACTTTTGGCTGAAACTAACAAAAACTCCAATTTGAACTCTCTTAAACAATAAGTAAATTTATTATCTCAAGTAACGGGAAGTCCAGAGATAACGTAGGCTTCAGGTACAGTTTGATCATGGCTCTGGCTTGATTTCTCCACTCTTTTCTTCCTTCTACCTTTCTCCGTGTGTCTATGAGTGGGCTTCTCTAGGGGTAACAAGATAGTTCCTAACTGAAGGAACACAGTGAAGTGAAGGAGGGGTGTGCGTGTAGATGGGAGGGAGAAAGAACCTCTCCGACACCATGGGTTATAAAGATCTTCCCTTCCATTGATAGGATCTACTTAGGACACGTGTCCATCCCTGAACCAATAACAACACTTGCCAGGGTAATGCTATGCTCTGGGTTCCTGAGCCCACCATTGGCAAGCTTGATATGGGTTGGCTAAGATCAACTCAAATATGCTTGGGCTGTTTGAAGGAGGACTAAAAACTTGAACTAAATTGAGCCTGTATTAGGAAATGTCATGGGGGGATGAGATGCTGAGCAGACAAATAAGTGTCCCCCACACTCCTTTGGCTACCTGATACCTAACAACACCCTTCTTCACAGGAGTGCACCTTCAAAAGTGAATGTGTACAGCCTTCACCCTTCCCAAAGGGAGCAAACTCAGAGCCTCGTTCGGATCCTGCACCTGCTCCAAGTTTAATATCTCTCAGTAATGTCTTCCTCTTGGTCCAGAAATCTCCAGTTAACAGTTAAGTCACTCGCCACTTTCCCCACCATCATCTCAGGTACAGTGGTGGAAATGAAAACAATGGTAAATGCTCATTGGGAAGAGGGGAGAATGGAAATAGCACTCAGTGGTCCTGGGTTCAAAGCACATGTCCTACCCTGTTGGGCCATAAGCGTGCCTGCTCTGCGCCCTGGCATCCGTCTGACGCCCTGGTTCAGCACTAGAAAAAGTGTCCTGTCCACTGTTCTCTGTGGGCACAGCCGAGGCGGGCACTGAGAAGAGGAAAGCCCTTTCTGGGAGCTGCGAAGCCTTAGCAGTTTGTTTCTTTAGGGACAACTTCAGACAGCTCCCTGATCGCTGTAAGGGCGGAGCTAGCACAGGATGCTGTGGGCTGGAATCGGGGCATTTTGGCAACACAGCGGCCTTAGAAACTTAAAAAGCATTTTGTTTACTTGCCTCTGGTTAATGCCATGGCTTGGAAAACACAGCCAGAGAACTTACACATGGCCTTTGTGTCTTGGCTTTCTGTCTGCTTGCTATCTGCCTCTGCACTCTGCCCCATTGCCCTAGCCCTCAGTGTAAAGGTTGGTGTGTTAGGATATTTCAAAGCAATAATCTAATCTGTAGGCCCAGGCTGCTTTCCTTCGGCTGTTTCTTCGTATTGAGCATGTTTAACTCTCAGTCCCACAGATAAGGCTTACTGGAGGCTGTCAGGCAGGGCTGAGCTGATCAAAAGGCCGAGGTCAGGGCTAGCCCAGGGGCATAGTGGTTAAGTTTGCACACTATGCTTCGGTGGCCTGGGGTTCACAGATTAGGATGCTGGGCATGGACCTACACACCGCTCATCAAGCCATCCTGTGGCAGTGTCCCATACACAAAATAGAGGAAGATGGGCACAGATGTTATCTCAGGCACAACCTTCCTCAAGCAAAAAGAGGAAGATTGACAACAGATGTTAGCTCAGGGCCAGTTTCCTCACCAAAAAAAAAAAAAAAAGACCGAGGTCCTTTGCTCCAATCTTTCCTCCTGCCTCGTCTCCTTAGTCTCTGCCTGTGTTGGAAAACTTTAGTTTGGAGTAGAGAACTTTAATTTTGCAATCTTGCAAGGCAGCAAATTATCAGATTCCTAGTCATTTTTACTTGCAGGCCACAGGCAGAGAGAACTTTTAGTAGCAAAGCCGTACTTCCTCTTTTTCTCTGCTTTTAAAACAGCCACTTTCAAACTAAACTTAAAATGTAGTTCACCGTAAGAAGTAGTTCACACAGTCCAACAATCTGAATTTTTTCTGTTACAGTTTTTATAGACATGTAGTCCATGTTGCAAGATAGAATACGCAACAGCTAACCAATTGTTTTATAACTGCCTAACAAGCATGACCATTTCCCAGTCTGAACATCAGTCTGCAAACACAACTCCAGGGGGCGCCATTCACGTTATAATCAATCGTAATCTGCATGGCTATGCACTGTGGCCTGGCCTGCAAGGAATAGTGGAGTCCTCACTACCTTACCTCACCTCTCCACTCGGCCAATGCCACATTTGGGGGTCCACTGCCTCTACACCCCACTGCCTATCACCAATTTCTGTATCAGTCTTAGTCGCAATCGACAGAAATTGACTTTGGTTAATTTAAGCAGAATAGCAGTTTATTGAGAGGGTATGGTGTTGTTGGGATGGCTGGAGTTCTAGGTTTGGAAAACAGTCGGGATGAAGGAGGCCGCACGTCAGAGCCCCAGCCAGCTCCTGTGGCAGCCTGGTGCTGGTGAGGACTACTAACCACTGCCAGGAACCAGACGCCGCAGCTGCAGCAGCACTGCTGCTGCCCTGCAAACTGGACGCTGGTGCTTCTTGCACGTCCCTCAGCTCCGTCTCCTGTTCCTGTTTCACTACATCGCTGTCTTGAGATGCAAAAATCTTAGGCGGGTGCATCTGATGGGCTGAGCTTAGTAGGCTTAGTCCCAGGGGAGCTGTGTAAGCAGCTGTCTAGCGTTTTCAGCCTCCATAGTGAGAGACAGGAGCTGCCTTCCCCAGGACTTATACGGTGCAGATGTGCGCCTCCGTACTATACATGGTAAGGAGGTGAGGCCATTGGGTCATCAAAAAGAAATGACATGTTCATTTCAGCTGAGTATACACCTGTTCATTGCATTTTCTCTGAATTCAAAAATTAAAGTTTTATTTATAACATTTTCCAAAGTTCTACAGGTGCCTAAGTAATGTCAGCTACCATTTATAAAATACATATATAAAATGAGCACAAAATATTTCAAGTTCTGTTTATAACTAATCTCTAATTCTCACAACTCTCAAAGCAGACTTTATGATCCCAACGTTAACGATGGGATCACGACAACTACAATAATTACGGTAACTAGGATTTACGCGTACTATGGGTCAGGCCCTATGCTGAGTGGTCCGTTTGCATGGCCTCATTCTATCTTCCATTTTATTGTTCCTGCTTTACTGATGAGGAAAGTGAGGCCCAAGGGCTTGTGTTACTTGCCCAAGGTCAACCAGGGAGAAAGAGTTAGAGACAAAGACCAGAATCAGTCTAAGTGACTCCATTGCCAGGCTCTTTCCCTAGGGTCATACTCCAAGACTACAAATAATAAGGCTGCACCACGGTTGAGTAGTAGCATTGGATTTGGCCCAAATTTGTAATTCAAGTTTGCTTTGGCCTTGACTTTTGGAAGGCCAAGTAACTAAATGCTCCTTTCAGTGTCATTGGTGGCATCCTCTAACAACAAATTGTCGTCACATAGTTTTCATTGTATCTAATCAATATATTAACATCAATAGTGTGAACAAGGTTTGTCATCTGGATTTATTGTCAATATCTGAATATCACATTTAATATAGGAAGCATTCCAAAGGTAACTTGAAGTGAAAATTTCCTCATCAGCCATATATTTAAACTCTACCGGTTGACTGAAATACTTATTATTGCAAGACTAAACTGCTTCATGTTAATGCTGATTGTTAGAGTTGTTAGTTTTATGTACCAAAAGAGTTATTATGAACTTGAAAATGGCCAAATAAATAGGGAACTACATTGATAGTTAATATGACTTAACTAGATTCATTAGCTAGATAGCTTTAAAAACATCATGATTTACTTTTTGAGTCAAAAACTGTATATAAAATTTAAAATAGGGCCGGCCCCGTGGCTTAGCGGTTAAGTGCACGCGCTCTGCTGCTGGCGGCCCCGGTTCAGAACCCTGGGCGCGCACGGACGCACCGCTTCTCCAGCCATGCTGAGGCCGCGTCCCACATACAGCAACTAGAAGGATGTGCAGCTATGACATACAACTATCTACTGGGGCTTTGGGGGGGAAAAACATAAAAATAATAATACAAGATGGCATAAAGAAATTAGATTATATCATAGTTCTACTCTTCAATGATTTGTTTGGTGTGCGGCCATTTATGTTTAAAAATATAATCTTTAGGATTATATTTTAATATATTTAATTTTTTGACATTTAATTTTTAGTCATTTAATTCTATTTAGGCCTTGAATCTTTAAGAAAAAAACTTTATTGGATTTTTTCATTTTGAGAGGAAAAATTTTAAAAGGAGAATGTCAATATGTCACCTCAAAATTTTGCAAGGAGAAACAAAAACTCCAAAATCATTTACAACAACATCTAGAATGAATCATCCTCGATCCATACAGAATAGAGAATTTAAAGAGTGTGTTGAAAAGAAGAAAGTATTAGGGAAAAATGAAGTACCTCAGACACAGAATAATCTCACGAATCAAACCTTAAAACAATAGACTTTACAAAAAATACTTTAAGAAGATAATTTCTTATAATTTTCATTTTACAGAGGTTAGAAATTTAACAAAAGATTGGTGAATTGATTGCTCTACAGTCCAGATTGCCAATCATTTTTAGAACAAGTTTTTTTTAGGTTTTCCAAATCTATGAATCTAAAGGTACTAAGTTCCTTATAGAAAATATGTTTCCGAAAATAATTTCCTGAATTATCTTCTACTGTGCATAAAAGGGTTACAAATATTATTAGATGGGCTGGCTGAAAGTAACTATTCACTATGCATTGCAATTGTGTAGCGCAGATAGCTGACAAGTGACAATATTGTGAATTGTGTTCCCGCCCTTTTAAAATTTGACTACTAAAAAAGTTAGTAATGAAATTTCATTTTTGGCTAAAATTTTATATTTATCCTTGTATTTTAGAGGTTCCTTCTTTGAGTGCTATATTTGGCTTTGGTCTTAATTTCCAGCCAAATACTGTTATTAGCACTTAACCATTCAACATTCACTCAACATTCAACATTCACTCAAAGTGTGTTTATGAGCTCTTCTATCATAAAAACGGTTCCTGTCTGCCCAGAAGGCCAGACATCAAAACATAGAAATAAAGCGCTTCCCAGCCACGAAGGGAAAGGCTGAGGTTGGCCAACACCAACACTTGCCCCCTCTTCTTTCTCACCAGCCGTGTTCTTTTTTTCCCGTGCTCTGTAAAGCCATTGGTAACTTCCGCTTCTTTGCTCAACCCGGAGTGGTGCCCATAATTTGATGATGGTTGAGGAGCTGCCGCAGGTTGTCTAAAACAGAGCTCACGCTATACTCAATTGGGGTGCCGTCTGAGGGAAACATCACTGCACCACTAAACTTGGCCACTTGGTGGCACCAAAGAGTAAGAGCCAGCACTGCAGGAATCCGTCCGGGACTAACCAGTTCCCAAAGCGTTACAAAGAGAAAGCAAAAGATGAATAGTCATTTCTTGAGAAAACTGGGCTTTGAATTAAGCTACTCATTTTCTTCCTTTGTAAAATTAGGGAAGTCAGTGGTGGAGGAAGTGAGTATTGGACTAGAGAGAAGATCCCTTAAACCCTTTAACCTTGGGATTCTATGATCCTCATCTGCCACGAGCTTCCAGTACGCTCTTTGTTAATGGGACTGAAAATGATGCTAACAGCTAGGATTTATTATGTGCTTATTACGTGCCGGGGCACTGAACTGTGTGCATCAGATGGTTTAGCTTATGAGTTTATTTTACTTTCTTATTTTATGTGAGAATTTTATAAATCTTCACAACACTATAATTATAACAATTGTTATTACAGTTTTATGCATAAGGAAATTGGTCTTGTAGAAGCTGAATGACTTGCACAAAGCCACATAGCTAGTAAGTAGTGCAGCTGGGATTCGAACCCTGTGGTCAGTCTCCAGATCTGTGGCTTCATCGCAACATCCTGCTCCACTTCTGAACCCCTCTTCCTACCTAGGGAAGGAAGTTTACTGCTGTGAGTTTGGTTCTTTGTTAAGGAAAAGACTCCAACACATGAAATATACAATCCATTTAAGAAATAATACTCATTACTACATTGTTATCATTGGGGAAAAAACGATGAAGCTCACTTACTATCCTTATTTCTAAATTTTAAGTTGAAACTGTGTCTTTAAAGATTCAGAAGGACAAGAGTTTTGGCCAGGGACTCCCACTGGAGTCAACAGTGCCAGTGTAATTCCGTTTTTTTAGCCCGTGGTCCCTGGACAGCAAACTCAGGCAATATGCGTTGTTTCATGTGCTGTTGTATTCTCTCTTTTACTCCGAGACAAAGAGATCGACCCTTGGTTTGACCTTCCCTCTCCTCTGTGAAAGCACGAGGGATTAACCTCTCCGTCAGCACGCTGGCCCCTGACAGCAGAAAGCGTTCTTATGTAACGTCCCTTTCTTCACATCTTATTTCAGGTCAACATTTTGCAGGTGACATATTTTCCTCCTCTTATTCCCTTTGTTTTTATTGTTTTTCTTGCTTCTATCCTAATCTCTGCCTGTGCCCAGAATCCACTCTCTCTCCAATTTCTTAAACTTTTAATTAATTTCTTTGTTTTATCAGCTCAGCTTTCTCCCATCCCATCTGTCTCTCTGGTGTTTCCTGTCGCATAGTCCTACGGCTGGTCTAAGGACGTGTTAGCTGGACTCTTGGAGTCACTGGGGCCTCCGAGGCTCAGCAAAGAAGTCAAACGGGGTGAGAGTAGCCTGTGGAGGCCTCCAGTGGTTGGTAGTTGTTCATTTTGTCTTCTCGACTTCAGTAATTGTGTTGGCATTGTGTAACTCCGAGAGTGATGGTCTGGTCCAGGTGTGGGGTATCTGCATGTTTTCAGGCTGGGCCTGGGATGGGAGTAGTGGGGGGTGGGGGTAGTTTTGCTTCGTGAAATCTGATATGCCCTTATCCCCTCGGACATGTGCACTGGGGTCAGCTGGTGGGTTGCCCACTGGGTTGCAGAATGTTGCTGGTTCTGCCGTGAGTGCCCACTGTGCTGGGTTTCTCCTGTAAGCTCTTACAAGGACCAATCTGTGGCTGGCCTTTCTCTCGTCCACATCCTCTGCTGACAGTTGCCAGTGTTGTGGCCTTCCAGGCTTCCCCTGTCTATAGCCTGACTCGAGGATATTCAGGGTCAGAGTTGTCAGGGAGGGTTCCTTGGGATATTTTCTTCCTGGGGTGACGTCTGAGCATAGACAGTTCCTGTGATGCTGGGCACTTCATTTCCAGGGGCAGCCAGCTCTGAAGTGATTCTAAAGAGGCCTGAAACTTACAATGAGGGTGAAAATGAGAGTGAAGTCTGAATTTCAGAGGAGTTTAAATGTCAGACTAAGGTTGTTGGTCTTCATTCAGTATGCACTGGTTTAAAAATAATGTCAATTATTTATTCTGATTATAAAATTCATATACGATCTTTGTGGAATGTGTAGGGAGAATAATGATGATTTTGATATTGTCATGCTGACTTGGCCTAGGGTGGGGCAAAGTAGGGTTGACAAGAGGAGCTCAGATTCCAGGTTGATTTTGAAGACAGAAACTTCAGAACCTACTCAGGCCTTTTTCAATTCACATTACGTCAGAAGCATTTTCTCAAAATTTACAAAACCATTTCTATAGTTTCAGCATTGCAGTATTTAAACAATGGGGTGATATGATTTTAGGGAACTTGATATGGAGATGAAGAGGGAGAAGGAAAGATGAGAATGCGTCAGAAAGCTGTGGAAATCAGCAGAGATAGGTTATAAGGGCTCAGACTGACGTGGCAGTGGTGAACATCGAGATGAAGGATGAGACGTGACACGAAGAGTGAAGAGCTCTGATGACTGACATGGAGACCGGGGAGAAATTCACCATCTCCATAGTAGAGATGACTGGTGAATGGTTTTGTGAGTGAGTCTCTGCATTACCAGACCAAATGGTTGGGACAAATAATAACTTTAGAGATAATAAGTAGAACATATCGTTAGTGGTAAATATCCTCCAGAGGCAAAACCAAACCAAACCAAACCTGGCCATAGCGTACTTTCTCTTAGAGAAATGGCCCATTGCCAGCCAGTAGAAGCACAGATTGCTCAATGTTCCTTTCAACTTCTGCCGTTGTTGTTTGCTGGTGATAGGGGTGTATCAGTGGGAATGGTTGGGGGCCATCTTGGAGGCTGTCCACTGCAAGTGGGTTCCTACCTTTTCAGCTGGTTAGCCCATTTGTGCTGCTGTCCGTGAAGCACAGGAGGGAAGCCCCGTGCAGAGACCTCAGTCACCTCCGGAAGCCCGTGCTGTAGCTGCCTAAAGGATGAAGATAACGTTCCATTTGTAGGAGGACAGTTTTAAAAGTTCTTTTCTCCTTCTCTTTCCTCCGGACACGTGAATCCCACTGTTCTGCCTAATAAGGGCCTACGCTGGAAAACTGATGCGGTGGTGGGTGAATGGCAGGAGAAAAGAGAAGCTTGGCAGGTTTGTTGGAAGAGTAAAAACAGCTGACATTGAAGTTATGCAGCTCTGCAATTTGGCTTCTTGTTGGGCTGCTCTGATCAAGGGTTTGGAGGCAATGAGGTAGTGACGAGTGGCTTTAAATTGGTTTGAGCTTATCTGTGAAGTTTTGTTATTCACTTACTCCTTGTCCTCTATTACCAAAAATAATGGCCATTTGGCTAAGGAACCAGAAGATGTGGATGCCACAATACCTATTGTAATCAGCTTCCAGGCTCACAGAGGAGGACAATGACCTTTGAATTTGAGGACATAAATCTCCTTATCTCCTTCCAGGTTCTCTGCATTAACTGCAGCTTCCGCACAGTTTAAACAGAAGGTCACTCAACTGGAAGCAGCGGCCTATTGCTGTTCGAGGTGTTTTTGCATCTCCCAGGGGCGTGTGGGCAAGTGGCGGAGGG
Source organism: Ceratotherium simum simum (assembly GCF_057802395.1). Taxonomy (NCBI): domain Eukaryota; kingdom Metazoa; phylum Chordata; class Mammalia; order Perissodactyla; family Rhinocerotidae; genus Ceratotherium; species Ceratotherium simum. The sequence continues at coordinate 50,279,220 of NC_141918.1, read as the reverse complement.
GAGTAGACCACAGTGCTGGGGGCGCTGTCTGTCTGCAGGGAGAGAGGACGGGTCAGCAGGCGGGACCCGCTGGTCCTGGACTGGCCGTGGGATGGTAGTGGAGTTGCGGGGATGTGACTGCGAACCTGGCTTCTGATCGAGGGATTTGGATGGCATCTGTTACTTACGATGTATTGGTACTCAGAGATGCTAACTAGAGTAGTCCTTACTACTATGAACAGAGGTTACTATTTTGATGCATTCTCAGGAGGATAATTCATAATCACCTTGCCAATAGTTGTGATTTGGTGTTTTGTTTGTTTTGTTTGTATTAGAGGTTGAACAAAGACAGGTTTTAATCCCTGTGACATCACTTACCCATCACCATATTCCCGGGGGACCAAAACAAGGGATGAATTCAGTGGAAGTGAGTCAAATGCGTTGTTTGGCGTCATTTATTAATTCTTTCATTCAACCAATGTAAAGTCTATTGTGTTTGGGGCTCCTTGCTAGATAGGGACTGACAACTGGACAGAGCCTCTGACCTCAGAAAACTTTCGGGGGAGGTTAGTTAGGTGTACTTGTAATGTAAACAATCCATGGAGTTGCTTGAATGTTTCACAGTTCAACCAGAGGTTTGAGAATTGACATATTTCAGAGCTTCATCCTAATGCTTAATTTATTCTCTTTCCTGCTCATTTTTCATGTTTTTCCTTGGCTGGGCCGCCTTTCTCTTTCTCTAATTTATTGAGTCACAGCTGAGTTGCTTTTTGCTCTGGAAAGTTCTGTCATTATGATGAGACATGCACAGTATATTGATGCTCCCCCTTCAGTATTGAAAAGCTACAGCAGGGTAAATTGTTCTGGAGTATCTTAAATATAACAGAAGAGCTCACCTTTGAAAGGAACCTTCTTGCAATGAATCCTTTGACAAATAGGATCCTTTTGTAACGTAGGTAATGATCCTGTATTTTGTCCGTTGACAAGATCTAAATTTACAGTGGGATGAACCTGTATTATAATATTAGAATGAGATTGAAAAACTCATCACTCCAAAAATGACTTGGTTGTAATAAGAATCATATATAAAACACAACTGTCGTCTGATTTGAAGGGTAATGATAAGTGTGGAAAGTAGGTGGTAAATATTGGAATTACATTATGTGTTACTTTAAAGGCCCCGAAACAGTAATTGTTTCTATCTTTCAGAAAAGTTATTCCAGGAAAGCAGTGATGAAATAAGAACATGAATTTTGTGCTTGAAAATGAGGATGAGTGTTAACTGTAGTGGATCAATATCTGTTTTTCTAATACGACTGTTATGGTCTCCAGTTTTGCTAGTTGTGAATGTAATTATTGACACTCAGGAATGAGCTGCTAAATCGGAGCACGGGGACCGATGGTGAAATGCTATGGTATGTAGGGCCCGGAGTGTGTCAGAAGCAGACAGCGACGTTTCTTAGAACGCGAGCTCCCCAGCAACTGCCATTTTTCCCCGGCTCTTCTTTGAAATTATTCTACGAGGTAAGAGTTATCTTCCCTTTGTATGTCTGAGAAAAGCAAAGCCAAGAAAAGTTTCAACCTACTCTCTTCTAAGTCATTTGAAAGAATGTGCATTAATTAGGAGTTGAATTGTCAATTTTTCTGTTTCAGATCTTTTCCTCAGCAAAGAACCACAGTACCATCTAATAGCTAACTGGTATTAATCTATCTTTTTGGTCGTGTGTGTTTATGGGCTAGGGGTAGTTTATCTTTGTCCAAAATATGAAAAAAGACTTTAGTGAAGGGTAGGAATAGAGTTAACAAGTTAAAAAACTATTTAAAAGCATCTCTAAAGCTACTTTACTAGCACCTGTTTATAACTAAACAAAGTGCTCATTAGACGTAATTCTTAGATAATTAATAAAAGTCAAGTCAGCTCTCTACTTGGCAGCTAATAACTAACCATTCTTCCCTTTTATTGCAGAGAGTTTAGAACAATCATCTGACGTGCCATCAGGAGAGAATGGTTATTTGTGTGTTGATACATTGCTTTTGGTCTTTTTTCTATTCACATGTGTATATAATTATTGAAATACAGTTGAGATATAATCAATATAATTCTACTTTTTCCATTGAATGTTATATTGTGAGTATTTTCATATTATTATATGGGAACCTTTTTCAGGGCTTCATGGAATATTTTCCATTATATTAGTTATATCGTTTTATTTAATAATTTTTCTAATGTCAGATATTTAGATTTTTATGCTTTTCCATTACAATGAATTACAAGACAAACAGTGTATACATAAATCTGTTTAATATAATCCTAGAAATAGAACTGATGTGCAAAAGATATGACATGACCTTTCAGAGAAGTTGTTCAATTTACACTCTATGAGAAGAGGGCAAGAATATTCCCCAGTCTCTGCACTTCAATGCAGAGCATAATATTTTAAATAGTTGTTGCCAATTTGATAAAAGAACGATGACATCTTATTATTTAGTTTGCACTTGTTGAGTATTAGTAAGATTGAACCTTCTCTCATGTTTATTGGGCATTGGTATTTCTTGTTCTGTGAGTTTTGGTTGATGCTCTTTTTTCATTTTTCTAGTATATGTATCTTATTGATTTTTAAATGCTCTTTCTATATTAAGGATATTGACTCTTTGTCAGATTTTACCAATAATCATGTCTAGTTAATTATTTGCTTTTGTTTATAAAACCTAATGATGTATGGAAATGTTAATGGTTATGTAGTCAAATATAAGTGATCTTTTTCTTTGTGAGTTTTTTTGTTTTATCTGTCAGAAATCCTACATAAAAGTATCCAATAACTATTTACCTATATTTTTCTAGTTCTTGTGATTTTTTTTCATTTAACACTTTGATTTAGCCTTTCCCCAATTGCATCTTCAGGGACACCAGTTATGTGGAGAGGTAATAAGTGAGATGCAGAAGTTTTCCATGATCAAAAAGTTGGGAAACACAAAGTTATACATTCAGCTGATTTTTTAAAAATAACTTCCGGACTTCTCAGAGCATGTAACATGTGAATGTACATTATTTCCTTTATAGAGGGCAAGCAGAGGAAGAATATAGCCAGACTTGTCTAATCAACAATTCCTTTTTGTTTTCCAGAGCACTCATTAAGAGGAGAATTCCTCAGAGCTCACTTTGGGAAACATGGTTCTGATCCACCTGAAATGTAGTCATAACTATGGGCCACGGTGAGCCTCCAATTTAATTTTTCCCCAAACTCATTAATCAGTTGTTTGGGCATCAGAGCATCATTTATTCAATAATCATTGATTTCCTTATTGGTTTGTGAATTTGAACTTTGTTTCTTTTTCTTTCTTTTCTTTTTTTTTTTTTTTGGTGAGGAAGATTAGCCCTGAGCTAACATCTGTGCCCATCTTCCTCTACTTTATATGGGACGCTGCCACAGCATGGCTTGAGGAGTGGTGCGTAAGTCCACGCCCGGGATCCGAACCTGTGAACCCCCGGGCGGAGTGTGTGAACGTGACCACTATGCCACTGGCCTGGCCCCTGAACTTTTTTTCTTTTTAAACTAAGTTGAGACTGATTGGAAAAGGATAAAAAGAAGACTGTGTTGAGACGCAGCAGGCTTCCACCCCAATAAACAAAACCTGAAGGCAATTCCATCTCCAAGTATTACGTTAATAACACAAACTGTGTTTAATAGTAAGAAACAGGGGAGCAGCAGACGGGCTTTAATTAAAGCTCCACATCACTCTTCTAAATGGCCTTCTTGTCACATGAACAGCTGCTTCATGGCACCTGCAGAAGAAAAATGTTTCCATCCGAAAACTTTCTTGCATAAAATGTAAAATTTCACCCAACAGCAGTTCTAAAAATTTGGGTTTTTCTGAGAGATTTGTAACTCCTGTATGGTGTATTACATTTTGCTTATTTTGGAAGTCCTTGAGTATTTTATTGATGTCTATTTCTGATTGAGTGCCTCATATCTATTAAACCTAAAAAAGATCATTCTGTGTAAAAATGCTTAGAGTAAAGGAAAAATGTGAATATTAGTCTAAATAAAAAACTGATCACTTTAGAATGAATGACCTTAAAAGGAAAGCAGACATTAAATGACGAGGACAAATATTAGGGAGTTCAATAGTTGACTTGCCGTCAATTATTCTGTGCCGTTAACGCCAGCCTGAAGCAGCAACCTGCTTAAACAGCATGCCCATCGAGAATCTTTACTTGAAACTGCTATATGTTTAAGGAGAACATACCAGTTGTATAGATAAAACTTTCTCAGCAAATTTTAAGGCATTTTACGTGTTGATGAATTCTCAGGAAAGCAAGAGGTAATGGGCTATGTGGCTCATCCTTTGCTACTTAGCAAATGAAGTCGCTTTTTCACTAATGTTCACATGGGGCATATAATACCTTGTTAGGATGCAGAACCCAGGGTATTCTTGCTCTGTTAGATATGCCAAAGCGATTTATAACCTTGATGTGTCCTCTACAGTTAAATTTGAAGATTCGGACAAAACACCATAAAATTATTTAAATGTAAGAGTCGAATTTTTTCAAATTCATATGGAGTTTCAGAAGTCATCTAGACCAGAGTAACTTACAGCAGGAAAAAATTGTAATAGGTGTTTTTTCTTCCTTAGGAAGCTGAGTTGATTTTTGTTGTCGATCAGGCATGGGACAATATTAGCTACTAAAATAGCTGAAGCACAAGATCCTCTTGATTGCGGCCCAGCGAGCAGAGCCTGTGGGCTTTCTCTGCTCTGACCGACAGCGTCACACAGTTGTGGAGGCTCACAGGCAGGTGCCCGCCACACAGTGTGGAAAGGAGCTGAAGTCAAGGGAGGCTGCTGAGCTCTGCTCCAGGCCTGAAATACGGCCACAGACGTGGAAGGACATTCGGAGATTGCGCCCATGCCCCTAGCACCCCGTTTGATACGTTGAGGTTCTGGACTCTCTGCCCATGCATAGGTTAGTTGCATGGTGGCTTTTTTTTTTTTTTTTAACCTGTGGCCTGTCCAATGTGTTCATCTCTGTATGTACTATTTTAAGAGTTATAATGTACATCCTCTCTACTTCCAAAATATATTCGAAATTGCTCCCCTTACAGAATAGAACACAGCATCGCACTGAGTATTCTAGTCATTTGGTGAAAACATTCTATACAACTGTTAAATATATTTTGCATTATTTATTAGTCATTCCTTCGTCAGTCATCAGGCACCTACTGCATTTTGAGTGCCTTGCTAGGTAGTGCAGTGTGGGATATTCTCTTCTCATCAAAGAACTCTGAGTCAAGTGGGAGGGACAGCCTTAGCAACAGACAAATCAATGCACAAGATGAGGGCTGTCTCGGAGGAAGGGATGGGTCGTAGGAGCGGATGTGAGAGCTCGGAGTTCTGAAAGTCTAGCGGAGCCGGGAGAGGCTTCCCAGAGGAGACTTTTGAGATGGGTCCCAAGACATGAGTAGGAGTTGGCCAGGCTGAGTGGGAGAAGACATTTATCCTGTGGAAACAAGCAAGAGCACGTGCAGACAGTCTTGAAGGACCCGATGGGACAAGGCCAGGTGAAGTTCAGCGTGGTGTGCTATGAGAGAAGCCCAAGAGGTGGGGAGAAATACAGCGTCCAACCAGTTTAGGATGGGCCTTTATCATGTGCCAAGAGGAGGAGTCTCGGAAACTTACAGCGTAACCATCAGGACCTCGGACTTTAGAGCCAGCTCTGCAACTCACCAGCTGAGTGACGTTGGGCAAGTTACTTAACCTCTCTGCATCTCTTTAAAATGGAAATAACAATAGACTTTACCATATATGTTTATGGATATGTGTATGTGTGTGTGTGTATACCCACAAATGTGCCTTAAATTAAATAGATAAGATCATCTGAATGTAGTAAATTATTATAAAGCCTAGAGTCTGGCACATAATATAAGCACCATATAAATTTTCATTATTCTTATCATGGGAGATGAAAATTTTCCAGATGGTAACCCCAGTGCTCCCTCCCTACTCACACACCCAGTTTGCATACAATTAAAAATGTGCACTGTGTCCTGACTGCCGCCAGCCTGCCCCCGTCTCCCCCTCTGTGGGCACGGTCCCCTCCGAGACCCTGTCTTATATCCTTCCTAACTCCGAGCCACCTTCCGCTCTATCGAGCATCACAGGGCATGTTTTGTGACTTCTCGCCGCCTCCGTGCTGTTGATCTTTTCCCGTGGTTGCCTTTGTTGGTTTGAATCCCCTGATTGGCGTGGGTAATGAGCTTCTGGTGATACAAACAACAATAGCATACACAGACTGCGGGCGCAGTCTAGGTCTTAATTTCCTTGAAAATTCATGAAGTGTTTGAACGCATGACAATCAGACAAGCCATTTGTGTTCCCTCTGCATCCGCTGAAGCCTTTGATCTCTTCTGCCGACAGATGAAGGAAGACTGTGCATCACTCCCTCGAAGGCTTTCTGGCTCTTTGTTGAAGGCCGTGTTTCATGGCAGATGGTGGAAACACCAATTAGGAGTTCTCAGGAGAGCATCGGGCCTGACCATTGGTGCAGAAGGTGCAGAGTAAGTGCTGTAAGGAAGCCAAGCTGAGGAGGCTGAGGCGGGCAGCAGGGATTGGCCTGGGGCTCGGGCCACCAGGCTCCAGATCTTGACCTGAACTTGCTCTGATCTCTGAATCCCCCACTTAACTTTTCTGGGTCGTTTTCTGGCTCTAGTGTTACCGCCCAACTTGGGGCCTTCTGCTCACCGCGAGACGTGCCAATAGTCAAGAGGCAAGGTGGCAGGAAAAAAAGGACTTTTTATTACGGCTTGCTAGCAAGAGGGAAGATGGCCAACTCATGTCCAAAAGAACCACCTTAAGGGGGCATGGAATCTTACAGCAGTTATACAGGCCATTGGGTTATAAGGGAGGGGGTTACAGACTGGGGTTACAGACTGGGAGTGCCACACCAGATCGTTCAGTTTTCGCTGGTGATGGCTATCAGCATAGATTCTCTGTTCGGGGGTCATCACATTCCTAAGGAACTCAAAAGAACAAAGTTATCATCTTATCGCAGCCGGGAGGTACAGGCACAAGCAGGGGTCGTAAAATCTACAGGGTAGTTAGGTCTCCTGGAGGGAGCATATCCAGCTGGGTTAGTTTGTCAGCGGTCATTCAAAGTCACAATAGAGTTTTTCTTTTCTACGACCTGGCTTCCATTATGTCCACCTTGTCTTGAGCCGGTATCACTAGGCTCCATGATTCTGTGTCGATTTCTCAGATTTGCATTTCATGGGGATTATTATGAATTCCTTGTAGACAATTTGTGCAATATGGGCTGCAGGACACCATCCCTAGTGTTCCCCTCGGAAACCTGGGGCAGGAGGAAGCAAGGCCGTCTCCTCCTGTAGGTCCCTCTGAGGAGCCGGGAGGATTCTCTTAGGAGCAGCCTGGTAAACCTCTCATTTCTCGTTGGCTGAAAGTCGCATTTCCATTCTGGAGGCGAGGGGGCATGGTACTATCCTTAGGCCAGCCAGGATCAGCTGTGGGACTCGCCTGAGGCGTGCGGCTATGGGAGGAAGGGGTGGGGACCTGAGTTGCATTGGTATTCCGTTAGGAAGAGGGGGATGGGATGTATGCTTTCACAGTTTCATGCAAGATGGTGATGTACAATGCCATGGGACAGGATGTGGGGCATGCCTTAAGGTTTTCTATGAATATCGCCTTCCACAGAATGGCATGAGAATAATTTTTTTGTAATTTTGAATCTGGATGCATCACTGGTGAAGTCGGCTTGACACCAGCCTTCTTTTAGTGTGAGACTGACAAATGTTTGCTGAAACCTGAATCTACCTCATTTACGGCAGAGGCAGGATCTCTCTGTGGAGTAACCCGGGGCGCAGGCCTGGGACCTCCGCTCTCCAGCTAACCCAGTCCCTGGGAGATGCCATCCAGACTCAGGGCTTTAAATGCCTTCCATATGTTGATGAAGCCAGAATTCACGTCTCCAGCACAGATGTGTCCCTCAACTCTATTCCAGCTACCTGTTCCAACATTTCATCTTGGATTTTAATAAGCAGCTCAAAGAGAGCAGGTCTGAAACTGGGCTCTTAATAATTGTCCCTGCTGTAACTTGTCCCTTCCCTGGTCTTCTCCATTCCTGTAAAGGCAATTTCATTTGTGCAAGTGGCTGAGAGAAAAGACCTTGAAGACACGATTCTTTTCCTCACACCCCTTTCTTTTCTCACACCCCTACATGCAATCAGTCTTCAAATCCTACTGGCTCTGCCTTAAAGATGTATCCAAATTCTGACATATTCCATCGCCTCCATGGCTACCGTCCCTAGTCGGAGCCACTATGCCTGAATTATGTCAGTAGATTTCTGTGGGGTCTCCTTCCTTCCTCTTTAACTCTCTTTCAGTCTATTTTCACCAGAGCAGCCAGAGTGATACTAGCTAGATACCGGATACAGATCAGATCATTCCTCTGCTTACACCCTCCAAAGGTAAAAGCTAAAGTCTGTATGTCGACCTACAAGATCCCTTTTTATTTTTCTGCCTCATCTACTATTCTCCCTCACCTTCATCCAGTTTGGCTCACATTGCCTCCTTCTTGTTCCTCAAACACAGCTGGCCACATTCTTACCCCAGGACCTTTGCACAAGCTGTTTCATCTGCCTATAATGCTTTCTCCTCAGGTTTCTGCTCAGCTTACTTTCTCAGTTTTTTAGTAAGTAAACCTCTGTACTAAAATGTCACCTTCCTGGCTACCCTATTTAAAACTGTACACTCTCCCCAACTTCCTGTTCCCTTCTGTTTAATTTTTCTCCTTATCACTTATTTCTTCCTAACATGCTATATATTTTACTTATCATATTTATTGTATGTCTCCCTCAATAGACGTAAATCCCATAATGGTTAAGGTTATCATTTTTGTTTTATTCATAGCTATATGCTGACAACTTTGAGTTGTGAATGAATGTTGAATGAATGAACTCATCAGATTGAATAAATATGAATGCCTTGGTTTTAGGCAGATGAATTGAATCAGGACATCGGGGAGTGGAGAGTGGACATATGTAGTTTTAAAAATCTCTTAGGTGATCTGATGCACAGGCATTTTAGAACCCCCTGATCTGAGGTATTCTCTGACTGTCAGTATCTGTCTATTTGTCCCCATTAGTCTGTGTGCCTGTTTCACATAGATCCTGAGTACAGATATGGCCCAGACTATTTGTCTCCTTTATTACATTGACCATCATGAGCAAAATCTTGTGATTTAACAAAGGAAGGGAGAATTCTGACCAAAGTAAATTAAAGAAAGCAGGAAATTTGCTTTTGTTTTCACTGGTAGCAATTCTCGCCACGTCCATGGGTTACCAAGCTGAAGGCATTTTCAATGACACGACGGAATTAGTTCTGTAATTACTTTTGCCACCCAAACCGACAACTTCCTGGGGCTATGAGTTGCAATATTTTTCAGAATACATTTGTTCATATGGTCGCCGGGGGAGGCCAAAACATTGATTTATTTCAGCTTGAACATTCTTATTTGGCCATGGCTGTTGTGTGGTTCACACACACACACACACACGCACGCACACACAGCCTTCACATCCTAGAGGAAGAGGTATAATTTCATGCTAGGTTATGAAAAAGAGCAGAGCGTCAGGTATGCCCTTCCCTGGTTAGTTCCGGATCTGTTTTGCTCCATCTTCTTTCTCCTGAGCCCTCACAAAGTTAAACCTTTACCGTGTAAGATATTCTCCCCTCCCCTGGGCCGGCTCTGCATTTGGCTCCCACGCAAACCTCTTCTCTGAGGTTGTGCTTGTGAAAAGACAGCACTGTAGGATGAGGAGCCCACGCACCGAATTTCTCCCTTCTGATCCCTTTCCTAGGGTTTTCTGGTGCTTACAAGGCCCCAGCAGGAAGAGGAGGATAATGAATTTGCCTCCATCTCTTCCTATGAAGATCCTCTGTGGATGATGCATCTGAGAGAGAAGCTTGCTGTCATTCCACCCTCCTCATCAGCTGCAGAGAAGGAGAGAAAAGGAAAAGATGCTCCACCCAGAAGGGAAGTGCCCTCAGGCTCCCTCCCCAAACCCTCCTTCTTGGCGATTGTGGGGTCAGCTCTTCGCTCACACCCAGAAAACGGACAGGGGAATTTTATTTTGTTCTGCCAAGAGCATGCCTTTTTATAATTTCATAACGTCTCGGGTATGTTAGAAGAGACTCTGAAGTCCCCGCTCATTTGATGGGGATGGGAGGGTGCCAGGCTCCCCTCTCCTCCCTCTCCTGGGTCTACTTGCACCCCTCCCCCACAATAGTTTTCTCCCTGCCAGGCATGTGATGGCGGATGGCTAGTAGAGCCTGTTGATGGGCAGCCAGATGCAAAGTCCAGCCTGTGATCTTCTGCTTTTAGGGTGGAAAGGAGGGCACAAGACTGCGGCTTGTGGTGCTATGAGAACGGCTCTCATGCTGGGGCTCTGTTCATTCCACACGTCCAACCTTGGATGTGGGATTGGGGAGTGTGCGTGCATGTGTGTGCATGTGCGTGCACACATGTGTGTGCATTTGTGTGTGTGTAGAGTAAAGGGCACAGAAAATCTCATCCCAGTCTCCTAATTCCCACACTCAGCCCATGGCTTCAGCACTCCCTTCCCCCATACTCTTTCCAGATATCTGAGGTCTCCCCTTAGCATCTATCTAGGCTCAGAGTCAAGGCCACATCACTTTCTCAGAGTTTTGTTTTGACAAGTTTTGAGGGACGAGGACACTTGGATTTTGCCTTCTTCCTCTCTTGGCTTCCTTGATGGTGGTGATGGTTACCTGCTTGGTTGGTTCAGATTCCTCCATCGTCTAACGTGTCAACTGCTCTAACACTTTTTCAAAAGAATGGAATGGAAGAACAGGAACCAGGACTGATTCTCTTGGAGACTGGGGAAGTCGTAGAGGCTAAGACAATTTCTGGTTATTGCTTTGTGTAAAATGTAGAAGTTAACCTGCTTGTCGAAGTTCTTTTTTTTAAACAAGATGGTGGTGATGATGAATCGATTTGTTAACGTGAGGCTTTGAAATTATAATGCTTTTTACAGACTTCATGTATCTATATTGTCTCCCCAAAGGCAAAGAAACTGAGAGTTGACTGTACATCTATTCACATGATGCTGTTACATTTCCATTCCGGAAGTGTTCTTCTGGTGTTGTGCTGTTCATCATTTGATAGATGTTCTTATGGTAAATCACCATAAAATGAAGAAAGGGCGGGGGACAGAATCTGGCAAAATGATAAGAATTCTATGATGTTATGTGTTCTGTTCAACTTATGATTCAGAATTTGAACAACAGCATGTGGTGGTTTATTAATCATGATGAAAATGACAAATTGCCAGACTTTAGTGTTAGAAACCTTTGTCTTAGACATTATTTTATGATTTTGACAAGGCTGAGGATTCAAAAACTGCTTTATTCGATTACTCTATTTCTATTTACAATGGTGCCACCTGTTCCTGCCATTCTGTCAAAAACATTGAGTGTAAATTGATGGGATAAATTTTGAATTTCCTGTTTAAAAAAATATCAGTTAAAACATGTTCTTGGGTAAGAATCAGTGTATTCTTTTCATAATTATCAGCTGCTAATAGATGAGCACGACATAAGGCTTTATAAATACAATTGAGCATTATATCCATTCACTAAAGCCGGGTGTTTATAAGCAGTCGACCTGATTGTGTACATACATTTATCAACTCGAAGTCGGGTAAAAATAAATTATGTTTGTAGTATTATTTGTTGTTGTTTTGGTTTTTGGTCTTTCTTGGAATAGGATTATCTACAAATACCAAATGGCTTTTCATGGTTTACCAGCATTTTTCTTTTTCCTGAAGAAAAATTCAATTGTGGAAATAAAAATAAGCCATAAAAGTTTCAAATATAATAATAATGATAATAAAACAACAACAATAATGATTTTTGACTTTGAAAGAACTTTTAAACTTAATATTTTATTTAATCCTATAATAACTGTATGATGTAAATAGGAGAGATATTATTATCTTTATTTACAATAAAAATAATTGAGCCTATATCAGATTAAGTGAATATCAAAGTATTTTCTCAACCTCTCAGAAAAATAGGGATGCATTTCAGCACTTCCGACTCCATGCCTTATGTCCTGTTGCTGTTATCGTTATTATTTTACTGTGGGGCTATTTATATATCCTGGTGTGAGACAATCTAGGGAAATATTTCCCCAAGGTTTTTGATATCATGAATAATATTAAAGTGCTTAAGTGAAGTTTCATTACCAGAGTTCCCCAAACTACCAGGAAGTTCTATTTGGATTTTTCTAACCAGAAAGGAAAATGGCTAGTGTTTCCCCTTATCCATGTGGTACAAAAGGATTTAAGAGCCACACATGAAAATCTGTCATACTTTGTGCATTAAGCACTAGAAATTTCAGATAACCTTTCTATAATTAAGTGGCAGTTTTTATCTTAATAAATGTCAGATTGTTCTAATCATTTGGCGTCTCATCACTGTTTGTCTTGTGCTAACAAGAGATGCAATGCAGGTGCAATTTTTCTTTCAAGATACTCCAGAAATTGTTAGCAGTGATTTCAACCTTTAAGGAGAGGGGAGGGAGATCATTTTGTCCTTTTCTGTACGATTTTAAAAATATACACGTATTACTTTTAAAAAAAGTTAAGAAATGTGCAATTCTCATGTAAAGTTGTGAAACACGAGAACTGTGAACTCCTCTTTGGAAGACTTCAGAGCATGCTGTGATAAGGGGTCTCCAGGGCAGGGCTCCAGCCTGTTTCAGACTAGTCTGAGAATTACGGTAGAGCTGTGCTTGGTGCCACCTTCAGGGAACCAACTTTCTGAGTAAATGAAGAACTTGGTAAGGTAAAAATGAAGGGGTGTGCATGCTGAAAGTGATGAGGGAAATCAGCATTTCCATATACAAAACAATGGAAGTCAGGGCCAGCCCCACGGCCTAGTGGTTAAGTTCAGCACGCTCTGCTTTAGCAGTCCAGCTTCAGCTCCTGGGGGCGGACCTACACCACTCGTCAGCCATGCTGTGATGGCATCCCACATACAAAATAGAGGAAGATTGGCACAGGTGTTAGCTCAGGGCGAATCTTCCTCAGCAAACAAACAAACAAACAAAATGTGAGTTGGGTATTCTAAAAGTTAAAAATGCAACTAACAAAAATACCCTAATTTCTTTTCAAATGTATGTCTCCATCTCCTTTTAGATATTTATTTTACCTCTGTTTACTCTTATTGCCTTAGTTTTCAAAATGTATATTTGAATCACTGTTCAAAAGTACATGAGATGTATATTTTTTTACAAGTGGCTACAAGTGCCTCCCTCCGTTTTAGGTCCACGAACAATTTCCAAATAGACTTATCTGTGTGGAGGGTGTAGAGAGGTGAGGATCTTGAGCTGGTTTTGAAACTGATGTGTTAAGAACTGAGGTGCAGAGGTCTGGCTAGTGGATGTTCCCCTCATTTCTTCATGTATGTGTGTCTTTTAGTAACCGCAAAAGTCATGTTTCCAAATATTCCAAATTTGTGGTCTTATTTTCACAGTGGTGGTCAGGCTAAGCACCGTAACTCCCGGGAACTGGAGTGGCCCTTTACTCCCCCAAATTTGAGAGGAGAGGCAGACACCACCCTGATATGAAAAAAGGCAAAAGTGAGACGTGGAAACCATCTTTGGGCACTTACTGCAGGCTCTATCTAGAGCAGGATGTGTGGAAACATGTCATCTAGTACTGAGGTTAGTTGAGTTCACTCTGTACAGACCCTGTTCTAAGTGTTTTACCTGCATTATTTCCCATCATCCTTACAACGTTATTATTATCTTCATCTATAGATGAACTAATTGAGGCTCCCAGAGGAAAAGCAAGTTGTTTAAGGCCACGTGGCCAATCTCCAGGCTCTTAGAACACATAAAGACAAAAACAGAAAACATTTTCATTTTTACCGAAGTTATTCACGCCCTTCCTCTTCCTACATCCCTTCTCTCCCACTCTCATCTTCCCTCAAAGCAAACTGTTAATGGTGTCTACATCTTGTTCTTCAGATGTCAATTCTCCTCAATTTCTCTCGTTTTCTCTCTCATATTTTCTGTTTTTTTGCTCTACACTCTGGGAGTTAAAAAAATTGTATTCAATAGTTATATTCAATAACATTTCTAGTGAGTTCTTAAAATGTAACTACCAAACTTTCAGTCTTTCAGAAGTGTGGCAGGCAGATTCTAGGGTGGTGGTCCCATGATCCTGCCTCCTGGTGTTCACACCCTTCTGTAATCTCCTCCTGCTGCCTGTGGGCAGGACCTGTGATTTTCCTCTAAACAGTAGAAGGGAAGCCACTTCCAGTTACATTGTGTTAGGTAATATTCCATCTTGCTGGTGGACGACTCCATAGACCCCTTACCAGCTTGATGAAGTAAGTGGCCGTGTTGGAGAGGCATCTTTGCAAAAAACTGCAGACAGCTTCTAGCAACTATGAGCAGGCTCAAGGAGCTGAAGGTGACCCTCGTTGACAACTAGCAAAAGCCAGGGACCTCAGTCCTCCAACCAAAATGAAATGAATTCTGCCAACAATCTGAGTGAACCTGGAAGTGGATTCTTCCCCAGTATAGCCTCCAGATGAGCACATAGCCTAATCAACACCTTGACTGCAGCCTTGTGAGACCCTAAACAGAGGACCCAGTGGGCTGTGGCCAGACTCCTGACCCACAGAAAGTGTTAGATAATACATGGGTGCTGTTGTAAGCTGCTAAGTTTGTGCTAATTTGTTATGCAGCAATAGATAACCAATACAGGAGGATTTTGCTCTTTTTTCATAGCATTTTGTTCTTGTTTTATTACTCATCTTTCCTTATGTATATACATTTGAGTATTTTTTTAGAAGTTTTCTTCTTTTTCCCGAATTATCTCTATTTCCTCCAGTGTCAGTTTTTTGTTTAATTTGTTCATTGTATTTCATGCTGCTGGTTTAATGTCTGGTGACCTTTGGTTGTCCACTGGTTTTAAGTCATGACTGAATATGTTTGAGTTTTCTTTGCTCTTGTTTAAGATTTTCTACCTCAAATTCTCTCTTCTGAGAAATTTCTGCCTAAAAAGTCTGCAGCGGGAGACTGAAACTATTGAGTAACAGCACTTGTATGGGTACACGTGTAAGGAATCAGTCAGACTACCAACTCTCACATGTCAGAGTGAGAGGCTTTAATTCTGAGTCACCAATGTCCACTAACTAGAAGGCTAAGTTCTCCTCCAATGTTTTCCTCCATATTTTGGGACAAATGCTGACTGATTTTGCTTTGGGTGCAAGGGTGAGGGAGGATGATGGAAATGTCACTTCTCACTTTCATCCTCCAGGGTCAGACCAGCAGATTCCTTCTCATCTTGACTGTTCCCTCCTCACAACTGTGTTTGGACTATGGCTCTCTCTGGCTGTTCCATCTGTCATTAAGCTTTTACCCATCTTCAGTCTTTCAGAAATGTGTTAAGATCTGTTTTGTGCAGTAATAGTCCCTCCTGTTCTCGTGGCTCTCCTTTTTGTAGTTATTTCAGTGAGTGTATTAGTTTGCTAGGGCTGCCACAACAAAATCACAGAAGGGGCAGCTTAAACAACAGAGATTTATTTTCTCCCACTTCTAGAGGCTGGGAGTCCAAGATCAAGGTGCTGACGTGGTTGGTTTCTGGTGAGGACTCTCTCCTTGGCCTGTAGATGGCTGCCTTCTTGCTGTGTCCTCACATGGCCTTCTCTCTGTGCCTGTGCACCCCTGGTGTCTCTTCCTCTTCTTATAAGGACACCAGTCCTATTGGATTAGGGCTCCACCCTTATGACCTCACTTAACCTTAATTACCTCCTTAAAGGCCCTAAATCCAAATACAATCACACTGGGGATTAGGGCTTCAACCTAAGGATTTTGGGGTGACACAGTTCAGTCCATAACAGTGAGGCATCTCAGGAGTCCACGACTTAAACTGGGAACCAGGCCCCTGGTTTAAGAGCACTGTGTTGTACTGTACTGTGTTGCTGGATTGTTTTAAGGCCTGGCACTCTTTGGACAAGTGCCGGAATCCCTAAGAGAGTAGGGCTATATATATTTTTAAAAAGAACAAAACAATGGCAAAAACCACATGAGCAGCACAAAAAAAAAGCATGTCTGGAGTTTTTTTGTGATAGTGAGCACACCAGGCAGAGCTGCTGTCTTACTTTATCCTTGGGACGATAAAAACAGAAATGACCAGATCAAACAGAGGGAACAAGAGAGAGGCATTTTAAGTGGAACCATGTGGCATCCTTGGGAGACAGCGAGGGCAGCAGGGCAGCCACCCGCAGCTCTAGGATTCTCTGGGTGTAGGCTGGGGAACTGGGAGGCAGGAGCCAGCAGCTGGCAAAGGCGGCAGGTGCAGGAAGGGATCTGGAGGTGCTGCGTTCCAGGGTCTCAGCTGGTGGAGCCAAGTCACGGATTGCCGTTCTCTTGTTTCTGAGTGTGACCACGCTACGGCTCTTGGCTGGTGGCCTGGGAAACACCTGTTACAATTACTGGGGCCCATGAAGTGGTTCGGGCTGCTGCAAGTTTAGGGACCAGATAGTTATCATCAATAAAAGCAACTTATCCTGGCCAGCAAAAGACTCCTTTAGCTGGCATCTTTTAGCAAAATTTACTTCCCTCTACAAAAGTTTCTTCTGCTCAGGTACAGATCCCACATCATGCCTCTAATATGAAATAATGTCTTTTAAAGTAATCATAAAAATGAAAGAAAACACATTTAGTGGATAAAAATGCTTTTGAGAGTAAAAACAGATGATTATTTTCACTTATCTCCTAGCAACACTCCTGCTTTTCCATTTCAAGCTCAGCATTTACAGGTAACTTCAAATTATGATCTGTTTTCTCGTATTGGTACGTTTATTCAGAACAGAATTTTATCTTTAATTTTATCGTGGTTGGGTATTTCTAGTATCCCATAATTCTTTTTCAGCTGGTAGAGTTTTGGTCCTCACAATGTAAAATCACATATGGTTTTGTCTTATAAGTATAGAAAGAAACAAAGAAGACTATCCAAATTCTTTTAGTTAGTTGGAACTTTGTTGTAAATACTTCTTGAAATATTTGTTTGACCTCCTAGAATTTTCAAATATGTTCGTTTTATGGAGATTGTTAAATACAAAGGCATCTTGGGTATTTTATCTTCACAAGTTTCTGAATGTTCTTACTTCTGTCTTTATAACTCATCTGGCACTTTAATAAAAAGCAAATTATAAAACTTTCCGGCAAATGTTTCTGAAGCACCTACTGTATACTAAATTCTGTGCTTGGTACTTGGGGTACAATGACACAACAATTGTCATAGTATCCATTGGGCTTTCATAGTCCAAATGGAAATACAACACACAGAAAGATAATCTCAATATAACATCGATCCCAAATTGAGGGTATAGGACAGCAGTTCTCAAAACTTGCAGTCTCAAGTCTACTTTACGCTGTTAAAAATTTAATGAGGACCCCAGAGAGCTTTGGTTTATATGAGTTTTATCTATGACTCTATCAATTAGAAATTAAAACTAAGAAATTAAAAAATATTTATTGACTAAAAATAATAAACCCATTGTATGTTAACATTAGAAACATATTTTATGAAAAATAGCTATATTTTCCAAAACAAAAAAATTAATGGTGAGAGTGGCATTATTTTACATTTTTGGAAATCTCTTTAATATTTGGATTACTAGAAGGTAGCTGGATTCCCATATCTGTGTCTGCATTCAATATATTGAAGTAAGTTGTTTTGTTTGAAGTATACGGAGAAGACCTGGCTCCGTGCAGAAATGAGATGGGAAAAGGAAGGAGTATTTTAACAACCTTTTCAGATAATTGTGTATATTCTTTGATAATACATGAAAATTCAGCAAGTAGTAGTTTCTTAAAGCTTAGTTGCAATGTGGAAGCTGAAACTGTATCTGTGAACTCTTTGTACTATTTTGCATTGAACTCCATTGGTCTATTTTGCATTTTGAACTAATCTTTTTCCCATGTATGATTTTGTGGCACAGTGCATTGGTTGTTTGGAAAACACTGTTTCACTGAGTTATGCAAGATTTTTAACTGTTGACACATTTTCTTGTACAATATTTTTAAAATCCTTAATATTATCACTCATCTAATCTAATCACTGATTAGAAATGAGAAGCTGTCAAATTCACGGTGGCAGACACATGTTTACCAAAATTCTAA
Source organism: Ceratotherium simum simum (assembly GCF_057802395.1). Classification (NCBI taxonomy): domain Eukaryota; kingdom Metazoa; phylum Chordata; class Mammalia; order Perissodactyla; family Rhinocerotidae; genus Ceratotherium; species Ceratotherium simum. The sequence continues at coordinate 50,261,006 of NC_141918.1, read as the reverse complement.
TTTTCACTTGAAAGGTTGAATTTATCATTGGGAACAAATACTGTCAATTGTTTTCCTTGGAGTGACAGGCTTACTTGGTTCATCTTTGAGAAAATGTCTGCCAAGTATCTGTCTGAATAACCATGGTTTGTCAGTTATTCTTTCAAGGAAAAATGGTATTCCATGAAAAAATCCAGCTAGTTCAGCTTGCAACTCAGACATCAGGCAACTCTGTAAGGTAACCAGCAAGCTTCAATATGTGGCAGGAGGGCTTTATAGGTACATCCCATTTTGTCACTCAGAATTAAAAAGGTTGTACTTGAGGGCTGGGGTGTAACAGAATTAATATTTTTCCCTGTGAATACATGGCAGTGAAGACGACAGCGACTATTAGTGTATTTTGGTGCCGCTTCCTCGACGGACGCTGGCCTCCAGCGATGTCACCCACCGTGGCTTTGGATGGAGAGTGCAAATCTCAACACAGTGAAAAAGGCAAACAAGGTCGTAGCATTAGTATGAAAACATTTTTTCTCCTTGCGGACCCCATAAAATTTTCTTGGGTACTTTGAGAACCGCTGCTTTAGGACAACAAAGGAGAGGCATGTAGCCTGGCCTGGTTGGGGAAGGCTTGGGGGAGATGCGAGGAGAGGGGTTCATGGCTCACAGATGAGATCACTTTCCAGCAGAATCTCAGAGGATGAATAGGAGTTATTCAGTGAAAGAAGGTAGGGGATGGTGTGTAGAAAGTGTTTTAGTTTTATATCATTATACAAGAAAGTATCACCGACTGAATGGTCTGAAACCACACCTATTATCTCGCAGTTCTGCAGATCAGGAGTTCAGGTGTGGCATGACTAGGTGCTCTGGGTAGGGTCTCACTAGGCTGAAATGGAGGTGTCAGCTGGCTGTGTTCTCATCTGAGGCTTCGGGTCTTCTTCCAAGCTCGTGTGGTTGTTGGCAGAATATAAGTTGTGGTCGCAGGACTGAGGTCTCTCTTTTCCTGCTGGCTGTCAGCCAGGGGCTGTTCTCAGCTGCTAGAGGCTGCCTGCGACTTCTGCTGTGTCTCCCTCTCCAGAACACGGCGGCTGTTTCTTCCACACCAGTAGGCGAATTTTGCCCTTCCAATCTCCCCCTTCAGAAAGGGCCCAGTCCCTTTTTAGGGCTCACATGTAGGAAAGGGATAATCTCCCTTTTGATTAACTCAAAGTCTACCTTTTTGGGACCTTCATCTTTTTAATGAACCCTAATCACAGGAGTTGAATTCGTTATATTTACTATCCCACCCACATTTAAGGGGAGTACACAGGGCGCGTACAGCAGGGAGTGAGAATCCTACAGAGCATCTCAGAATTCTGTCTACCACAGAAGGACACAAGGGATACATCTGTTCAGGCAGAGCTGTAAAAATGGGGGAAATCAGTCTTGTTAGGGCACGTTTTCAGTAGGAGCTAAGGGTGGGGTGGGGAGGAAATGGATCAGAAAGGGGAGAGGAAAATTATCCACTTTAAAATGGTCCTGCTGGCTCTTCCCCGGTCTGTCACAACAGAGCGCCCTCCTCAAGCCCTCCACCTTCCGCGTCAGTGCCGCTTTGTGGCCTCATAAGGATGGCTCTGAAGGAGAGATGTGCTTGATTTCAAATTTCACAGAGAAGCTTTCCAGAACTGTTTCAAAAGAGTCTCAGCTGTCACCATTTACTTAATTTGGGAAAGAGAAAGTTCTTCTCGACCTCAGGCAACAAACTGTGATTCAACACAAAATCAATCCACTGAAGGGATTCTTCCAGACTTAATAACTCAGAGGCCAGGTCTGTGCCTGGAGAGTTGTGATTATTCGCCCACCGACTCCCCAGCCTCCCCAGCTCCAGTTGGTCCTCCCACACACTCACCAAGAACATCCTGGTCAGGACTTTGCTTTTCATTGTCACTTGTCTTTTCAGAAGTGTGGGAAGACTCTGGAAAGTCTCTCGGGTAAAAGTAGAGTTTCTGATCATGGATTTCAAGGCCCCTGACCGGAGGTGCCTTTATTCCCAGCCTTCTTCGCCGCTTCTCAGGCGCTGTTCTGTTGATTGTGGAGCACGAGGGGGACCGTTGCGCTGCAGCCAGTCACATCGCTTGGGGTAGAGAAGGTGGAAGGGGAGACGGGTCAACCCAGCTGTCTTCAGAAGCACCTCACCAGCCGGGCCCTCTGAGCTAGACAGAAATGAGAGAAAAAGCTATCTCATCTTCTCTGTGAAATCATGTGCTCTCCTCCTTCAAAACTCTTCTCATGTCATGTTTTAGACGACTTTTCGAGAATGGAAAATTTAGCACAAAAATTTAGCACAAGTGATTTGTAGACATTAGAAAGGAATGCAGTGAGCAAGCAAGGAATAACTGACTGAGTGAGTGAATAAAAGCAAAGCAGGGCAATAAAAAATCTTTTTTTAGAACGTCCTTCAATCTTTGATCATAAATAAAAGTGGAGCCACATCAAAATATTCCTCCCTTTTGAGGCGAGTTATTTTCTCTCCAGCTCTTCAATATCTTCCTTCCTTCCTTTCTTTCTCCCTCCCTCCCTCTCTCCCTCCCTTCCTTCCTTTTTTCCTTCCTCCCTTCCTCCATTTTTCCCTTCCTTCCCTCCTTCCCTCCTCTCTTTTCTTCCTTCCCTCCTTCCCCTTTTCCTTCTAACATGTACTATGGTGCTTGGCCCTAGGACTATAGAGATGAATATAACAGAGCCTCTCCCATCTAGAAGGGTGATTTCTCGGGGGGAAGACATGTAAAGAAATGTCACAATTCAGTGTGACGCAAAGGAGTGAGTGGTGACTTCTTCCTCAAGGGTGTGGTGGTCAGCAAAGTCTCCACAGATGAGTCAGCTTTTCAGCTGGGCCTGAGAGAATGAATATTTTCCAGGTGGACTCGTGGAAAGGATTTCTAGGAAAGGGAACAGTATGTGCAGAGCCCAAAACTTTGAAACAGCAACAGGTAATCACCTATTCAATTTTAGTTGTTTGTATCCTGTTACCTAGATAGTCATTTATACACCATTACATTCTAGAAAGAATTTAAGGTCATTTATAAGATGCATGCACTACAATAAGGTAAACCAAAATGAAAAAATCAGTGGGTGAGAAAATCAGGACAGAGAAAAATTAGAGGTAGGAAAAATAAGGTGAAGTTAGTATACAAAACACATGGTGTACGATTCTGTCCACTTGCCAGAGGAAGGCCATTAATTTGGATCTAAGCCTTTTCGTGCCAACCCAGAAAGAGAGAGATGCAATCAGTTACAACACTTAGTGTCCGCAGGATCAGACGAGCCAGTGGTTCAGGAGCAGCACAACTATTCCTGGTGTTGAGAACAAAGAGGACTTTCTCCCATGGGTCTGCACAAAGAGGACATTCAGTAATTCTGGGACTGATGCCCTCAACAGGGCTGAGGCTCATAAAACTATTTCTTATAATGCCTTCAATGAGGGCTAATGACATATTTCCAAGGTACCAGTGAGTAAAAGTATTTTTATATTGCTCAAGGTTAAACATTTTCAAGCCTTTTTACTGTTTCTGTCTCCTCTCTGTCCATCTCTCTCTCTTTTTAAGCCAAGGTAGGGGCTGAGTTACATGCACTTTAAAATTTTTTCCAGGCTAAAATTCTCGCAGAGATGCTATATGGTGCATGTTTGATCGCCCATTGATCTGGGTGCTAGTTGGTTTTGTAATCCTTTCACTGGGTTCTTTAATTTTTGCTTATAATGATCACATCAATTTACTTATCAGTTGTTTTACAATTATTTGCCCCATTTCCTCCATTAGATAATGAAATCCTTGCAGTGGAGGCCGGGGAAGCCACAGCAGCGCGCTATCCTAAGGCTCAGCCTGCAGTGGTCTCCGACTGGTGTGGCTGCCTGACTGCTTTTGAATGCTATTATCTGGCACTTCGTTGTTTCCTTTTTCTTCCTTTTACAAAGTAATTTCTGATTCCTTTAATCTTTCCTGAACTTATTGTCCTTGAAAACATTGCCTAGTACATTAATTCTTTGCCTCAGAACCTCTGGCAACTTTTATTTTAATATCCCTCACATTTAACACATATAAGAGGTGTCTAAAAATAAAGATAAGAAATATTCCAGATTCCTAAAAGGAGAGAATAATAATAACCTTGGTCGTTTTAAAATGCGACAAACTTATTCAGGTATAAATCTAAAAGGCTTTAACTATAAGATAAAAGGACCTATTAATTTCAGTATTTAATGTAACATTAACATCCCATATTAGATTTATATTGTAATTTTTTTCTACCTGTATAAATCTACCCTTTTTAATGTCTAGAATGCTTTTTTTTTTTTTTAAATTGTATGCTAACCTAAACAATGCGTATATCTAAATATGTCAACTCCAAGTCGATCTATATGTAGGACTATTCATGAGAGAGCAAACAGAGTATTTTAGAGAAGTAATGCATCAAAACTAAATAAAACAATAGGAAGTTCTGTCACAAGGTTTCCCTGGGGAGCAGTTCTAAGCTATAATCTCAGCTGTACAAAGGGCTAAAAGGTGCGCTGTTTATAAAATGTTTGCAAAATGATACACAACAAACCTATTTCTCTGTGGGAGTTCAGCTGCAGGCACGTGCTTCTCTCCTGTGATGGCCTCAGCATTCCACCCAAGGATCTTCCGGAAGAAATAGGTGAATGATTCTTAGTTTAAGACCTATTCCAACCTACTTGATGAACTATTATAAAATTCAAAAACAAAACCAAATGCTTTTCCAAAAATAAACAGTAAAAGACAAAGATGAAAGTTATTAACGGTGTCATATAAAAATAATTAAGAAGATTGTGGATTGAGGTGTGGAAATAAACAAAGACCAACCAATGAGAAAAGCAAAGGCTATTTATTCAGACCCTGCTAGAGCATGGTGGTCAGCCACCGTCACTTGCATTTTGGCAGAGACTTAAGGCAGGTAGAGGAGCGGAAGCTTTATAGTGGGAGAAAGAGAAGGCTTCAGGCATGCCCTGACTGGAGGCCATGGGCTGGGGGAAGCTGTAGTTGGGCTAACTAGAAGTGGGGTGTCCTGTGTGATTGGTTAGGGTGCATATTTGGCTTTCCCTGGCTGGTCCTGAGTTGGAAACAGCGATAGAAATTAGGGAAGCTGTCAGTTATTATTCAACCTGGCCATTTTGGGCTGGTTGTTACAGAAGTGATTGTTTAGCTTCCTGGATTGTTACTAGAGATAGCAGTCTGACTTCTAGCAGGCTGGTTTCCTGGGGCAGTTCCTGTCTATATATAAGGAGGCTGGTTTCCTGGCCCAGTTCCTGTCTATACATAAGAGGGCTGGTTTCCTGGGCAGGTTACTGTTGGTTGTGGGTCAGAATTCTACTTTTGGTATGGTCCGGCCATTGTTCATTTGTATATTCAATCTCTCAGAAGCCAGAAAAGTCCTCAAGTTTACCACTGGCTCTCTGAATTTTGGGATATGCCTTCTATCTCCACAGAGATGATTAGATCCTAGAAAAAAACAGCTCACACAATGAAATTAAGACAAAATTGATTTTTATTTTTTAATTACCATGGAAATTGCCTCTTCCCAGTAGAAAAACCAGTTTAAGGAACCCAAATGAAAGCTAGAAACTGTTCTGCTCTCAAATGATGGTGGAAATGATGGAGGAGGGCTGGGTGTCAGGATCATTTCAGTTTGTTCTCTCTCCTCCTCCGCTTGCAGAATATCTCAGCTACAGGGTGGTTTGTATGGTTTTAAAAGGCTTCTCAGATGATTCATGAATATTTTCTCTGGGCTATTGGTCCCTTCCACCCCCACATCCATGCTGACCCTGACCACGGGCAGGGTAGGAGTTCTCTCTGTTTGGTGATGGGTACCATTGTTCTCGAGTCCTTCGGGAGAAATCTGCCCCTCTTATTTTCCTGAATGTTGACAGCATAACATTTAGGAAATTATTAAAGTGCTTCCATGTCGTTCTTCCTAGGATAGAGGGAGGGGAAGATGAAGGAGATTCACATTTTTACAGTAGGAATACAAAGAATAAAAGTGGGATAACATTCAAATTCTTTGAATTTTGCAGCAAAGCAATAGGCTTGAGAGGCGGATATTTTTGAGGGAGAAGGGACCATCCAAGTTCCTTTAGATCCCCACTTAGTACATCCACAACCAAGCCTGGCGTCCCATGCTTACAGCCCACTCACCTTAGGGAGAAGAGTAGAAGGTAGGGGGGACAGAGATGGGGCATTTTCATCCAAAAGAGAATAAAAACAACCAAATGAACTGTTTAAATCACTGTCTTTTTAATTCTTTCAGTGATTCCACAGTAAGCAATAGATTTTTGTACTAAGAACCAACACACACACACAGGCACACTCTCACACCCATGTATACACACAACTAAAGTACATTTCATCAAATAATGCTGACTCTATGTGATATTTTCTGTTATTTTTCTATTCTGATATTTCCTATTTTATTCTATTCCTTTTTTTTTTTAACTAATGATGCTGATAATCCACTAAACTAAAAATCATGACCAGCTAATGGGTTATGCCCCTCAGTTTGAAAATAGTAATTTAAATTTTGACTTGCTGCAAGCTATAATTCACATTTGACATTTAGCTCATTTTTTTTTTCCTGCTAACTGTCATGTGGAGGCTGAGAGGCAATATCCAAATAAGTAGAGGGGAAAAAAAGAACAAGAAAAGAAAATTGACGTTTATAACACATCCAATTCATAGTGTGAGTGAAATGTCATGACCCGTCTCTCAAGCTTCCTCCTTCCGATAACTCAATGCTCCTCTTTTTGCCTCCTAGGATTAATTCATTCAATTCGTTCATCTTGAATGTATTGAACTACTCTTACGTACCAGGGACTGTTCCAGGTCTTGAGGATAAGTGGTGAATAACACAGACAAGGAGCAACTCCTTGGAGCTTATATTCTATTAAATCAATATGTGCACCAACCATGATGGTTCTAGGAAAAATAAAGCTTCTAATAGATGTTATTCGCTTTTCAAACACACTTATGCAAGGTTATGATTTTAACTTTTCCTTCATAATTTTAAAGGAAACAGTATGGGTAGAGAAAAGCACTGTCATGGAGTCAGGAGCCAATATCAGCCTAGCCAGGGAATCTAGTGTGAATTCCTCCTTTCCTGGGAGAAGGAGGAGCACAGTCCATTTTTATGGAACACAGTCTATGTGCACTATTTCATGAGCTTTTGCAATGGCCCTATGAAGTAGGCATTATTATTCATCTTCCCTAAACTGAGGAAATCAGTGTATGGGGTTATATAACTTGCTAAGGTCACATGGCTGATGAATGGCAGTGTTAGGCTTGAACATAGGTCCATTTCCAATTCACACTTATGCATACAATTTCCACTGTCATGCTGCATAGAAGATTCAACTATTGGATAAGGCTGGTGATACTCAAAATATTTAAAACCCAGTATGGGTAGGGTGGGCATCTATCTACCTATCTATCTATCATCACCATCATCTATCATCTATCTATCTATGTATAGATATAAATACAGATATTTATGTATCTTTCAGTCCATCCATCTGGCCCAAGTAATACAATTTGTAATACAGGTTATTCATCAAAACATTCTAGTAATTACCAAATTGTTGATTTTTGGAATTATGGCCATCATAATTTGACAATGGCCATCACTAAATAGACGATATCTTTATCTGAACCATGATCTGATGTCAATTCTTTTAAAAAGTTCCTCACAGCATGACTTGTAGTCTAGTAAGCAGAAAATTTCTCCTGTTGTCAGTGATACTCTTCACAGCATTGAATCTTCTTTCAGCTTCTGCTGAACTAACATCAATCCCATTTAAAAAGTTCCAGCCTTTAAAATGGTATGTGAGAGCTTCATATACTCTATCTCTTTTGTCAACTATGTGAAAAACTCTTTAAAGGAATGTTATATTCAGAATTCAATAATTTGAAAGAATTTAAAAACTCTTTATCTTTTTACTTTTGTTATTAAACAATAGAATATTTCATGTAATTTACTGTCTGCCGTATAGTGGTTTTACTCTTGGAATTGACATTTTATTTTATTGTAAATGATTTTATTATATTCCATTCTAAAAGTAGATCTCTAATTTTCCTTAATAGGTTACTTTATTTAGTTTTATATGTATTCAATCTATTTTATAGATTATTGAATTCACATCACCTTTATTAATTGAAACATTTCTTTTATAGCTAGAAAAAAGCATTGGCATCTCTAACAGAATGTCATTTATTATAACCATATCTCTGAAAAGTTTTTTCCAAATGTCTATTCATGATCCACTTCTTTTCCTGGGATTCATTCATTTATCATAGGAAGTGTTGAAACTCTTCTGTACCAGGCAGTGTTCCAGACCTTGAGGATAAGTGGTGAATAAGACAGAAAAGGAACAACTCCGTGGAGCTTATATTCTATTAAATCAATACTTGCACCAACCATGATGGCTTTAGGATAAAAGTCTTTTTTTTTTTTTCAGTAGGCCTTTTCACAATTTCTGTTTAAATATGCTGTCCTCAGTACAATTTCCAGATTGCTTTTGCAGTCCTGGCACTAGAGGTTGACCATCAGATTCAAACAATGTCATATTGTTATTTCAAACCTCAGCTCTCATATTTTCTAAGTCTCTGTGATGTTTAATTCACTTTTTAAGCAAGGGACTTAACAAGAAATTACTTGAATTACATTTTTTATTACTTCATCCAGAGAATGAAATGCAAAATTAGAAAACATCTAGGAATTTTTCTAAAATTTAGGATAAAACTCCAGACTTTGTCTACTGGCCCTTTCCTCGAAATTCAATAAAATTTACGTGAAAACATTTCTCAGTGAAGCCATTTTTCCTGACCTCTGACCAAAAACTTTGTTAAATCATTTCAGATATCCACCTTCATGTGATCCACGAAAACCATTAAACTATCCCCCAATACTGAATTTCATCTTTTAATTAAAATATTAAAACATTTTTATATAGAATTTGAAACATAGTTGATAAAGATAAATTAATGTTTTCCAGAAAGTTGTTTTCTCACTTCGGAATGTACGTGTGTGTGCGTGTGTGTGTGTGTATGCCATACACACACTTATGTGTGTGCCATAAGTTGTTTGTAATGATATATCCATCCATTAATCCATCCATTAATTTTTTTAAAGTTTTAGTAAAGCTGAAAATACCAGATTGTGTTCACTATATTTGTTAGTATTATAATTAAAAATCTTTCTTTATTTGATCCATGACCTTTAACAGAATATGACTACCATCTTGATGTACTGGATAAATGTGTAGCAAATTAAATTTTGAGTGATAGCATTTGAAGAATCATTTGTATCCAGTATTTGTCAATAGTAATAATAATCCATTCATACTTTTGTTGAAATGATCATTTTTTTCTCACTAGAGAGATACAAATTATCTGTGCATTGTCTACTGATTCTTGCATTGTGTTAGAGGACCTTCTGGGCTGTTCTAATTTTCGCACCAAATCCCTAGATAGCCTAGGTTGAGATTCGTTTAAATCTCATTTTTTCTTTGTTCTGCTGGACATTCAGAAGAGCATGCTTATGATATTTATAAAAAAAGTTATAAACTTATCCCAACATTGCTGCTTCTTCATTCTAAAAGTTTGTTTTATAATATTTATTTGTGTAAATTTGTAACTTTTAAAACATTGCACACTTGTGATCTCTACAAGAATTACAAGTTTCTTGTGTCTGACCCACACAATGGACAAAAACTCAAGGGAAATTAAACCATCTGGAAGCAGCAGCGGCAACGCAATTGAGGATGATGATAAACTGGCTGTTCTCGTGGAGCATAATCTTGTAAAAATGTGCGGGAAGCCACAGAGGCTGCATGACCTGCGCTGGACAAGTAGACAGTGTCGGGGATATTCTCAGATATTGCTATGATAGGAGGCATGTTTACAAATGGTTGTTGTGACAGACTTCAACAAGTAGATTGAACTAATGAATTCATATTAGAATTTTTATTATTGCTTACTGCAGTTACTATTGTATATTTACCAAGTGATATGGAAGATTTCAGTATTTTAACAGCTGGTACCACCATATGAGTTTGCACTGGCTGATGTCAGCCCTGGGATCTCGATTTTCAAGGCCCTGAATTACCTTATTAGATTTACTTTCCTATTTTTCCTCACATACTTGATACTCAGCCAGACTGAGCTATTTGTTCTGCCCTAACCACCTCCCTCTATTTCCCACCTTAGAGTCTCTGCTCATGGTTTTCTCTTCACTTAAAAATATCTTTCTCCTAGAGCCTTTGCCTATTGAATCCTTCCCTTCCATTATAATCTGTCTCAAATGCTATTTGTCTGTTTCATACCCACCAACCCGTCCATCCACCCATCTATCCAGTATTTTATGGTATTTACCGTGTCCTACATACTGTCAAAGAGAAAAGAAATACAGTGACGCCACTTGCTTTCTGAAACTCTTTCTGAAAACCCACCTCAACCCAATCCAATGAAGTTTCTCCCTCCTCAGAAGAACTTGTGGAACTTTCCATGTATCATTTTATGTTATGACTCATTCTGAAGTTAGTGATCTGGTCTGTAAACTATTGCAGGCAGAGATGTTTTGCACTTATTTTTAATCCCTTGTACTACCTGGTATATTATCCTGCACAAAACGGTCAGTCAAGGAAGATCTATTCTAGATAGAATTAAAAAGAATAAAAGCTGTGTAAACATTATTTCCTTCAAAACCTCTCCTCTTAAAATGCTCTTATAATTTACCACTCATTCTTTTTAGAAAGTTGTCTCTCAGATAACGTCTTAAAAACATTCATTTCTATATGTATTTGTATGTATATATACATATATCTATACATATGCATCAAAAGATCAGTTCACACCCTCATCTGTTCTGCACCTTGCTTACTGCTGATCATCTTCTTGTGGTCACATTGCTTTTTGAACTCAAACTTCTGCTAAAATAGCTTATGTGGCTTACAGGGCATATGTGCTGCCTATAACATATCGCATGGAACAGGTGGAGTGCTCAGACTCTTTAAAACATATTTTAAATTTGGAAGATGAGATACTAAAATAAGCCTTGAAATGACCCATATACAGAGGATCTGAAAGCATAATAAATTGTTCAAGAAATAATTCTTTTTGGGGGAGACAAAAATAAGACATAAAAATCCAGGGTGCATTTTATGAAAATCGTTGAGTAAAAGAGAGTTGGGATAGCTACAGACAGGTAGTAACATAAAAAGATTTAGTGAACAAAGTAATCAAAAGCTGGGTTTGGCCAGCTATGGTTTTTGAAACAGTAATAGAGAGAAAAACCAGAGTAGGCAAAGAAAACACAAAAGACCTTTTCCTAAAAGCTGTAATAAGCTGTTGTAAGCACTGGGAGTGTAGGGTGTCCATGAGGCTGATGCTAGCCAGAGGAAAAATGTTACAGTGGACAGTCTGAGTAGGTGAGGAAAGTTTAAAAGAAAAAGAGAGAAGACCCTGGATTTGCTTCGGAGGTTGTCACTGGCTACAGTAGGGGGAGCAATGTCAGGGGAATGATAAGCACGGATGTCAGGCTGCACGGGTCATAGAAATGAGTCAGAGGAAAACAAATTACCACACAGGGGAAGGAGCATGCTGTGGGTTTAGGAGTATGAAACAGAAAGGAGAGATGGGATAGAAATATGATCAAAATCAGTTATATGTGGTGTATACAACCATATGAGAGATTTTTAAAGTTCTATTTATGATTCCCCAACTTTAATGGTTGAGATTAAAAATAAATCTGTAGGCAAGTATCAACTTGGCATGGGCATTTCCTATATACAGAATATTTCTATGGTATTCTCCTCTTAGGAAAGATCAGCAAACATGTAATTATATACTTAGCTTTTATATAATGAGTGTATTTTGACTTAAAAAGTACACGGAATTGAAGACAAATTTGCAAGTCAGTGAGAGACTAACAAGAGAAATGTTTTGATTTGTTCTCGAATGCCGACGTCAGTGTGGGTCCCATTTCTCTCAAGACTTACATAAGGTCAGTTCAAACCCTCATCCGTTCTGTCCCCTGTGTTAGTCTTGATCACCTTCCTGTAGTCACATCCTGTTCTGAGCTCAAGATTCTGCAGACAGAGCTCGGTGTATTTGCTGTCCTGTAACATGCCTCATGGAACAAGTGAAGTGCTTAGACTTTTCACAATTTCCACAAAAAACAAACAAAATAAATCCTTTGCTCCCCAAAAGGCTTTTAGTGGGTAACAGATTTTGCTGATGATTTCAAGTACGTGAAGAGAGTGGTTACACCTCAGCGGGGTCAATGACTTCGGGTTGAACTTGAGATATCCTTTTTCTTGCAGTCTCTTATCTCTACCAGCTTGTGAACATTTATCCAACTTTCCAAAATAGTTACTGAAAAGAAAGAAAAGGCATATGCCAAGTTCATGGCAGAAGGGGAAGGGCTATTGCTTCACGTGCTCCACTAACAACTGTAATATGAGATAAATGTAGGTGATTGGTTTGAACAGAACATGTTTTTAAAAGCTCGGTACCCACCATTTTTAGGCATTTAGCAGAAGTCAGTATGTTATGCAATGCAAATGCATTATCAAACAGTTTTATTTATAGCTACAGAGAAATATATGCAATCAAATTATAAGTGGAAAGAAATATAACTACTGAGAATTCCATGCCATTTCACAAGTTGAGAAAAACTGAAAAGCAAAAAAGAAAAGAGTGGGTAATGAGAGAACTTTGTTAAATTGCCGAACTTTTGGAGTCAAAAGAAAGGATTGGATTTTTCATCTCTTTCCTCACAGGCCTCATAAAAATACACTTGCCAATGCTCCCTCTCTGATTCATCCTCAATCTCCCAAATTGCCAGATCTGGCAGAAATTAAGCCTCCGTCCGTTTCAGGATAACGTTTCAGAGATTATTTGATGTGGTGTACACTAATTTCTTAAAAAATGGTTTTTTGTTTATGCATTTTTTGAAAACATCAGTAACATCATTTTGAGATTTTGTTTGAATCACGAGATTGAAATGTAATTTTTAAATTCTCAAGAGTTTCAAAATATAGTCCAAACTAAGCAAAATAGAAATGTGTTGGGAATTCTAAAGAGCAAAAAAATACATTTTTCTTTACTGAGGCTGTCTCCTTAAGCATAGTTAGCTCCTCTAAATGAGCGCTAGTTTCTAGATGTTAAACACTTAAATTAACTAAACTTATTGTGGTAATCATTTTCTGGTATATGTAAGTCAAGTCATTATGCTGCACACTTGAAACTTATACAGGACTGTATGTCAATTGTATCTCAATAATACTGAAAGAAAAAAAAACCCTGAAACAAATAAGAGGGTTTTTGAGGAAGCCTTGGCTCTTCATAAAAAAGAAAAAAAGAGTATTAACATCAATGGCTTATACTTTTTAGTAATTCCCATTGACCACGGTAACTCACGTTGTTGATGACAGAGCTGATCACAGCAAATGTCAGTCTGTGCCTGACGTTCTTAGGGACTTGTTACTAAAGCATTTCATCAGGCTCTTCTTTTTTGTTTTCTTTTGACTGCTGCATAGTTTTGCCAAATAACTTCCAGATGAAAGCATGACTGTGGCCAACGGCTAATAATTGCTTATTTTATGCCTTTGTGGTAGGCAGAATAATAGCCCCTTAAAGATGTCCACTTCCCAATCCTTGGACCTTGTGAATATATTACCTTACCTGGCAAATGGGACTTTGTAGGTGTAATTAAGTGGGAAGATTAAATTACACTGAGTTGGGAAGATCATTCTGGATTTCCCAGGTGAGCCCAATCTAATCCCATAGGTTCTTAAAAGTGGAAAACCTTCCCTGGCTGCTCAGAGGGAGATGTTACTATGGAAGATTGGTTAGAGAGATGCAGTGATGCTGGCTCTGAGGATGAGAAAGGGGGCCATCTCTGGAGGCTGGAAAGGCAAGGAAATGCATTCTTCCCCAGAGCCTCCAGAAGGGAAGCAGCCCTGCCAACATCCTGACTTAGCCCTGGGAGATGTGTCTCAGACTTCTGACCTACAGAACAGTAAGTTAATACATTTATGTTGTTTTAAGCTGCTAAATTTGTGGTAATGTGTTACAGCAGCAATAGAAAACTAATACAGCCCTTTTCTAAGGTGACCCAAACTTCTTTGCAAAGAAAATGAGCAGAAGTTGAAGATTAACTTCTTTCCCTTCTCACAGTGACATATGGAGGCATGAAAGTGAGGTAACTCCTGCCTTCTCTTCTCTTTAAGTTGCGCCCAAGTGGAGACGATTTTCAAGGGTCAGTTTGCAAGAGCCTTCAAGTGTCATAATATAGACTTTGGAACACAGGTATAGCCTCTTAAAGATACCACACATTTGGGTATTTAAATTATGGCAGTTAAAAATTTTAATCATTATTCCTTAACCACTTTTTATATGCACAGGAATCCTGAAGATTTGCATTTAAGAATTTGCTTGCAGAGCAGATCAGTCATCAAAGATACATTTGGAGAATGTGCTCCTCTCTTGTCCTCCTCTAACTCACCATTAAAATGCCAGAGCTGTTGAATAAAAGATGAGAACGGGGCACAGAAAGATGTTTATGGATATGTTTTTGAAATAAATCACTTACCCACTACTTCATTTCAAAGTTAACAAGCCTTCTTCATAGCCCAATAAGGAAAATATTACAGTCAGTTTACAGAAAGTGAGCAGAGGGGCAGAAAAGACCAGGATAAATCTAAGTCTGCTCTTGGGCACCACTGAACTTTAAAGTTGGGTGGAAAGAAATCTTAGAAGTTGTCTGGTCTAATTCTCTCATTTTATGGACGCTCAGGAAGGCTAAGACATTTATTCAAGTTCAAATAGCTAGTCAGTGACAGGGCTGGTAATGAATTCCCTCCTGGTTTCCGCACTTTCCTCTTCATCACGCTGCCCCTCTATCTTCTCTCCTGCTTGTATATCTCCTACATTAAATCTGCCATGGGGACCTATTGGTTCTTCTTGGGAATTCTCTTAGGTTTATTCTTGCTTCACCCCCCCATGTCTTCCTCATCTTACGCCTTCATTGCCACAACTGCCCTCTAATTAGCTTCTCTCAGCCCAATTCATCTTACACCGTGCTCCCGGGCTGATCTGCCTAACATGCCATGTTCATCATTCCACGCCAGGACCTCCAGAACCTTTCACAGATGACATTCAAACTTCCCCCGGCCTTCAATCTGCTGTATCATCTCTGGTCTTTGTCTCTCCGGCTTTACCTCCCGACTCCTAACATGAGCTCTCTGTGCCAGCCAGGACGGTTTCCGTACAAACCTCCACAGGCTGCCTCTGTTTCCTTCTGCATTGATTGTACCATTTTCATGGTCTGAAATGTCCTTTTTTCTATTCTACCTGCAAAAATCACATCAGCTCATTAAGCCTGTCTTAACACCTTTCTTACTTTGACTCTTTCCAGTAACTCCCTCTCCTAAGTATTTTTAGCAAATGTGATCCATGAATTACGTTTTAGCACTCAGCTACATCTAGTTTGGCTCTTCTCTGTACATGGCCTCTTTTTTGCTGTTTCTTGTATATAATAATGGAAAGATGGATCCATTTCACAGGAGAGACTTCAGGTTTTAGAGTTGGTTTGTGAGTCATCAGTGAATCAGTGGTGGTGGATGCCCTGGAATTGGATGATGTCCTTTGGAGAAAGTGTGCATAGAGAGACTGTGAGAAGACTGAGGATGGAATCCAGTAAAGGGAGAGAAGACCAGGAGTGGAGAATGATTATGAAAGAGAAGTCCGGGGGCAGTCAGTGGAAGGAAGACTGGGGAAAGGATGTCATGGAATATGGCAGAAGAAACCAATTTCCAAGAAGGATTCTCTCTGCAATAGAAGTGTTCAATATTATTGCCTTTATTTAAGACAAGGGTTTCATGGACCACTAGATAAATTTTGTGGGTAAGTTAGATTTCTCCAGAAACCAGCTTGTATATATATGAACTCTGCTGGTAGAAAAATAAAATAAACATGAAGCTACAACCTAAATAATTCTTATTTTAAAAACGCTTGAAGATAGAGTGTTGACTAATGTTTCAAATATGTAACCAAAGTAAGTGGGATAGAAAGACAAATTTCTTTGAGTCTAAAGAACTTTCAGAACAAAAAAAAGAAGAAGAAAAGAGAGAAAGAGAAAATAATTTAGGCAGCAAAAATGGAGGATAACAGCCTGGCTGTTGATTATAACTACACAGCGCATTGTTGCCAAATTACTTCTCCCACTATGGACCAATTTAGTCTGACCAGACTCTTCCTTCAGGGAGACAAGCTGCTAATTGCGTACACCTTGGCAGTGACCTTAAAAGAGTGCTGCGGCATTGAGAATGACCAAATTACGTGTGTTTGATAAATTATGCCAGCTAATTAGATGAGCCTTTGACTCAATAATAGTCTCTTTTAATTGAGTAAATAGACTACCTACAGAAACCATCCAAGTCAACTGCCATTATAAGTATACGAAGAGTCTAAACGCGCTCTTTGGAAAACCAAACCAGGCAGTACACGATTATGTCCTCACGATCAGGAGAGAATAATTAGAGCCGTGAATCACTACAGAGCCGAGTTGAGATGCCCCAGGTGGATTCCACTGTATGCTTAGCTGGCACAGCATTTATTCTCCATGTGGTCAACTGCTTCAATTGAAGAACATTAGGTGACCATGTGAGCTGCCCATTTAACACATGATTTTGCTAGAAACCAAAAGAAAAACATTACAACTTCTGTATTTGCCTACAGAACTATTTTCTACTTTTTACCTCAAGGACAATTGGTGGTTCAAAAGGCGCCATGATGTGCTCCGTGTTACACTCTCCTATGGGAAGATGAAGCATACGTTCATATTCTGTTTTCAGTATAAAATTCAGTTCAGAGCCCCTCCTTTTGTTGTCTATGGCGATAGCTACTATTAATGCTTGTAATGGGTGAATAGTGTCCCCCCAAAATTCACGTTCACCTGAAACCTCAGAATTCGACCTTACTTAGAATTAGAGTTTTTGCAGATCTAAGTTAAAATGAGGTCATACTGGATTACGGTGGGTCCTAAATCCAATAACTGGTATCCTTATAAGAGGAGGCGAGGACACAAGAGATACACACAAGGTAAAAGGGAGGCTGTGTTCTGACTCTTTATTTACCTTTTATGTTTTTAGAGTTTCTGGGGAGTACATTCACTGAAATGCCATCGCAGCATGGCCTCAGCCCTCCAGACCGCCCCCTGCGTGAGCTCAGCAGACATCTCCTTTGAGCATCGCCATGTGTGCTCAACTGCCCAGGGAATGTGATTTCTTTTCTCTGACTTTCCTCACTCTTAAAGGTCATGCAACAGTCTTGTGCTGAAGCAATAAGCCTACAGGAGGCCTGAGTTACTGTACAACGGGGCCCAAGGGCCGTTGGGGATTTTTCTTAGACAAAAGGCCTTTACTTTTTATTGCTTTTGGAAGTTGTTGTATTTGTTAAAGCCTGACCTCTAAGCTCACTCTTTAGTATTCCTTCAAGAGTCTTAGTTGTCTGGTCTCCATTTAAGATCTTTGTGTCTGGACGTGAGTCTTGGGGTTTGGAGATCGTTGGTTTGATAGGGCAAAGAATTGCTGCTCTTTTTGTTCTATGCCACACAGTATAGCATGATGGTTCCAGGGACAGCTCACAGGGCCAAGAGGGCATGTGTTCAAAGCTTGCTTGTTTGTTGTCTGCCTTCAACATGGTACTTAACACCTTCTACCTCAGTTTCTGTCCACCGTATAGGGTTATTGTAAAGTTTAAGTGACTTTAAACATATAAGGGGCTTAGAACAGTGCCTGGCACTTTATAAATACCAGATACATGTGGTCTCATTATTAATCATGTGCATTACATCTTAGATTGAGATGCTCGTTATACTCAGCCACTAATGAGTAGGCACATTGTAAAGCAGTGGGTGGTATTCAAGTTTCCTGTGATTTCACCGCTGTCTACCTATTTTCAGAGAGCTGCGCTGGAGGTAGTGATGGCGATGCTACTCTGGGATAGAAGTGAGAACTGTCATCTCAAAACTTTTCAGGAAATATTATTTATCCAGTCTGATCAAGTAACAAACATATAGTTCTTTCAGTTAGTAGAGAAATGTCATTGAAAGCACATATGCATTGTTAAAGACATACAATAAATAAAATAAAGAGGTCTCTTGCTTATGTATCTGACTAAATATGAGTATGAAGAGGCTCACATGGAAAATAATTTGTTCTGGTAAGACACAGTGAAAGGATCTGAAGTATAGAGCAAAACAAACATTGCTCCTGGCCTCTAAAGAGGGAGAAAGTCATGAGGAGGGCTATAGTATTCATTTACTTCACGAGTATTCATTCATTCATTCATTCATTTATTCACCCACTCATTCATCCAATGAAATAGTTAGCCCCAACTGTATATCAGGTACAGTTTTAGGTCTTCAGACTTCCAAGATGACAGAGACACTGTCCCTGGTCGCAAGGAACTCATTCAGAAGCAAAACAAACAGGCAGTGGAAAGAGGTGATCCCAGTGGCCCATGCCCATAAATTGCCCTAGCCAAGACATCTTCTGCCATAGTATCCAAGACTGGTTTCCCAATGCGATGTTGTGCATTGTGACTTTCTTTTTTTTTTTTTTTTTTAAGATTTTATTTATTCATTTTTTTCCCCCCAAAGCCCCAGTAGATAGTTGCATGTCACAGGTTCACATCCTTCTAGTTGCTGTACGTGGGACTCGGCCTCGCGTTGGACGGAGAAGTGGTGCCTCGGGGTGCGCCCGGGATCCGAACCCGGGCCGCCAGCATCAGAGCGCGCGCACTTAACCGCTAAGCCACGGAGCCAGCCCTATTGTGACTTTCTGTAGAGAACTATTTTCACATAAAATAAACCCAGAAGAATGGCCATGTCGTGCTTTGTGCTGTTCTTGAAGCCTGGAGCTTCTAAAAGGGCATAGAGCCAATCAAAAAGGGGAGATCTCCTTCTGCTTAGGATTGACCACCTCCTAACCAGTGACTTCTCACACCTTTGTGGTTTTTAAATATAGAGTCCTTGTCCTCAGCAGAAATCCCAGGTTAGACTGGCATAACAGGATGGACCAGCAGGTCTTATCTCCTCCACAGTTACTGAAGCAGAAGAAGTGGGGACTCAAGGTGGTAATGAGAAAGCCAAACAGGCAGCAATACAGTCTCTGTAGCAGAGAAAGTGGGGCAAGGGAGATGACGAATCTAGAAATGGACTGATCCAAGCACCTTGGACTTTTCCAAACAAACAGATCCTATGTTCCTTAATTAGCTAATTCTAGCTTCTAAGGATTTAAGGATATGAATAACAAGACCCTTCATACTGCTACTTCCATCTACCTCATCATGTTAGTTTTCTAGGGATTTTGATGAAAGATTATAGAACAAATTTGAGTGGCTGGTGGTTGATCAGACTTCCACAAGGGAGCAGATGGCACACCCAAATTAAGATAACTTGAGGATAATTTAATAAAGAGACTAATTACAAAGGTGTGGCTGGGGTATAGAGGAGCACAGGGATAGTGAAGGTACCAGGGGCTGGGACTGTGGGGCTGTTATGACTTCTAGGCTTGAAGAGATGAGGGGGCAGTGTGGTTACCAGAAACCAGAAGGAGAGAGAGTCATATACAGTAGTCTTGAGGGGAACAGTGACCTTCCACCAAAGGATACAACCAACTCGAGGTAATTTTGCAGAGAGAGAGTCAGAGTCATAAATACCTTGGCCTCATCCTCCTCCCTTCCTGCAATTTCTGCTAGTGCTTCCCATTGCTGAACCCAAACAGAAGCCAGAAAGCATGAGAGTCTGTTGATGTGGTTCCTACAGCTCAGTCTCCATGGGGGAGAGTGCGGAGGAGAGGAGAGGAGAGGGAAGGGCAGACCTGAAGAGGCAAATGAAAGCTACAACAGCTGGTTGCTGTAAAGTTGAGCTACGCAGTGCTTCCTACGGACAGCAGCAGCAGGACTAGCAAGTTCAAAACCTGTAAATCCATGATCCACATGGTCAATGCCAGAATGATGTCATAGGGAAAAAAAGCACAGTCTGTGCAATCAGCAGTGATTTCAAAATGACTAGTCTTTTGCTTGCTTTCCTTGAACACCCTAAAGGAATAAGCAGACTTAGGAATATTTCCTAAAAATCTGTATTTCAATCATAGTTTCTTCTCTGTTTCCTATGCTTCTCTCTTCAACACCTGCCCTGTCTCCTCCTAAAATCTCCTCCAGCAATCAATTCCACATTTTACCTGTTGTTCACACCTCTTCCCCCACATTCACCTCCCGTTCTTCCAATACAAAAGCCCCAAATCCTTCGATCTTCTCAGGTAGGGAGGCCCCTTGTTAGGGAGTGAGAGAGGGCAGAGACTGAGGGAGTGGTGTTGGGGATAGGTTGTAGTGGGCAGTGGTGGGTAGGCTTCAGCATAATCAAATATTTTTATCCCATTCTACAAGCACAGGAGGCACCTAGAGAGGCTGAGTGGTCAAGCTCCAGTGAACTGCGCCAGAGAATTTTCTGGGCTTAAGAGCCTAAATCCAGTCTTAATATTGATGACCTCACCTGTACCTCTGACATAAGACGATAAATAAGACTGTTTTCAAAAGATTCACTGAAATCCATGTCATTTAGGGCAAAGCATGTGGTCATTTAAATGATTAACCTTAGGATTTATTCACAAATGAAACTCACCCCACTCAGCTGGCTGCAGCTGTCCTGGCCTTCCTCTCTCCTTCTGGATCCAGAAGTGGATTAACAAGGCTAGGAGAGCAAGCAGCCTTGAGAATCCTTATCATAACATAGACTTCATGAGGACGGAATTCCAGGACAAGGCAAAATCAATGATAGTCGTGTGGGCGATCTCTAGTAACTGCCATAACAGATGTCTTTTCGAAAATGACTACAACAATTATGGATACATATGCTGGTTCTCTATTTACTCCTCCAGTTCAACTAATGTTTACCAAAAACAATTAACACTTTATAGAATGTGACCTCAAAAAAATATCTGCCCCTTATCGAGCGCCTACCATAGGGCAGTCACTGCAATGCATTTTGTAGTGGAGCACAGCCAGCTTACATGGTGTGTATACAAACATCACCATTTTACAGAAGAGGAAAGTCAGACTTAGAGACGTGCAACTTGCCCAAGTCTGCACATTTAGTAAATGGCAGAATTAAGATTTAAAACTATGTGGTCAGTTTAAAACCTACATTCTTTCTACCATGGCTGTGTTTTGCTGCTAGAAGCATAATCTGTGTTGATCAATTAGATTAGTGTCAACATTGGTGGGTAGGAACAGATTAAACTTCTTTAAAGCCTGAGTCAGGTATTAGGAAAAGTGTTCCTTCTACATTCTGCTAAGATCGTTCTTGCTCACATCTTTCTTTTTCCTTGTGTTTTTCAGTGAATTTGAGTATATTATACTGAAGTGCGTGGGGTAGAGTTTGGGGCCAGATGAACTGCTTCTGGAATTTATCAGCCAATGGTGAAATCTCTGAGACTTTCCTCATATTTAAAAGAGAGATAACTTCTCACATTTCATGTAAGGATTAGAAATGGTAGATGCAAAGTATCTGGATACTCAAATGCTAAATGCAAAGTATTTGGATAGCTCAAAAATGGTAGCTGTTATTGTGGCTGATGAAGTCATTCTGGTAAACAGACCTGAGTGTGCTGTCTGCTTATTTGCTTTGGAGCCCTGAGTTGATGTGTGAGGTTCTAAGTATACTGATTCCCAAGTGAGGACGTAGAAACACCAAGTCCAGATTGGCCCCTGCCCCAGACCTATACGTATTATACTGCACCTGATGTCACCACAAGGCTCAAAGACATCGTACATTTTTAAAGTTCTAAAATAAAAATGCTGTTGCATTGAGTACTTTATTAAATTTGCATTTATCTGTGGACTCTGAGGCTGAGCAGCAGATTAATAGAAAGATTTTCATTGAAAGATAGTGATCAAAGAAATAGAATGCTCCATAGATCTAAATGTGTATTGTCATACTCATAAAATAGGATTAAACAATTAAGGGCTTTTATTTCAAAGACCAGAGGTCTTCAAGTCTTGTTAATAATATAAAATATAAAATAGGTACCTAATGTAAGTGGTAATATGTTGTCTACCAGAAAAATTTTGTCTACTGCAATAGATTTTATTATTACCAAATTGTTACATAGTCAGTAATATCTCATGCATATGTACACACACATATATACCAACACAAAATTAATATCAGCAGGCTCTTCAGAATATTTAGTAATAGAGCATGAAATTCTAACATGATGTAGTAGTGCACTTTCATTGCCCAGACCCAAGTCAATTGCAAAATGCTTTCTCTTCCCGGTTCATCATTTTAGCGTTTCCATCTCATCTTCTCCTTCCACTGCGTTTGCCCTCTCTGAAAATTGAGTGAGTTCCTATAAATGCATCATAGTTTTCAATACAATATAAAATAATTTTGGAAGCATTAATTTAAGCTGACTGATTAAAGAGTACTGTGCTTCAATTTCTAGAAATAAAAGCATTCCATAAGAGCCTGGAAACGCTGAAGGAAAAAAAGTAAGAAAATTTTGAGATTTGAAAGAGCAAATACCTAAAGGCTATTAAGTTTCCAAATTAATCACATCAGAACTCAGAGCTAGAGGCATGAGAAGAAATAACTACACACAAAAAATCCTTCCCTGGACGTGTTTTCAAGATTAAAACTGAATGAAAGATAAATAATACAAGATGGGGTAAATGAACTGAATCTGAGAAGTTTTAGAAGGTCAAGCAGGCAAAATTCAAAGAAAGAAAGATTATTTCAAACCTTTTATAATGAACTCTCTCTGCTTATTCTCATTTCTGCTTCTTTTACGGTGAACACAACAGCACATTTATAGTCTTCTACTTTTCTAGGGCAAATATTACTCAAATTATTATCTACCTGAGAGAGTGTAAAATGAACATTTTATATTCTATACCAGTTTCACCCTAGATTCAATATACTTCAGTTCATAATAGCTTCTCTTCTCATCTGTCAGCATATGGTGTTGATCGTATGGTGAACAGTGAGACACATGCAAGGTTTTCAAATGTCATGAAGTATTTTAGAGGCATGAGTTTTACAAAATAAAAAAGTCACATTAGAACCCTGTTGCTAGGCAAGTTGGACCCAGCTGTGCTCAGAGGCTCTGACAACAGGAAATTTCATTCACTGCTCTACAGTGAACAAACACGACACTTAGTAGGAGTGGAGCCTATAACGAAAAGTACAGGATGGTAGATCTCTTTACAAATGCTCTAGAAGTGTATACGTAGAAATTTGCAGATGAACACACACTAACATTCACTTGCTCTTTTAAACCTGAACTTTCCCCTTCCATTTTCAAAACTATGAATTTGCAGCATGAGTAAGAATGCCAATAGCCTAAGATACAGTCTGTGCTGTCAGTCTTCTTCACTGAGAGAGGAAAGTGTACAGGTGGCATTGTAGACGAGTCGAGAATAAACAGTCTCTTCAATAGATGGTGCTGGGATAAATTTATATCCACATGCGAAAAAGAGAAATTTGACCCTATGTCAAAACAAACACAAAAAATCAATTTCATGTATATTGTACAAGTAGATGTGAAAAGCAAGTAATAAATCATCTAGAAGTTGATATATGACCGAATCTTCATTATATAAGAGTAGGAATAGATTTTTTAGCAGGGCACAAAAAAATACTAACCATAAAGGAAATGATTGATAAACTTTACTACAATAAAATTAAAATCTTTGGTTTCTCAAAAGATACTATTTAGTGAGTGAAAAAGCAAGTCATGGAGTGAGTAAAGATACTAGCAGTTGTAAGCCAATATGACTATAATACAATAATTTAAAAAAAGGAAAAAAAGAGGGGCTGGCCCGGTGGCGTAGTAGTTAAGTTTGCGCACTCTGCTTTGGCGGCCGGGGTTCACAGGTTTGGATCCTGGGTGTGGACATGCAAACTGCTCTTCAAGCCATGCTACGGCAGCGTTCCGTATGTAAAGTAGAGGAAGATTGGCACAGATGTTAGATTAGTGACAATCTTCCTGAAGCAAAAAGAGGAGGATTGGCAATAGATGTTAGCACAGGGCCAATCTTCCTCACCAAAAAAAAAAAAAAATGATATTAGCAGTGACTATAACTAACAGTGTGCTGTTATCCAGAACGTTTTAAGAACTCCTACAGTTACTAAAATAACAAATAATGGGTGAGGACGTGGGGCCGTAGGGACCACCATGCACTGCTCCTGGGGGTGTAAATTGAACAACCACTTTGGAAGACAGTTTGGCATGATAAGTTATGATTGAAGGTATGCATACCCTAGGACCAGCAATTCCACTTCTAGAAATGTGTGCTGGTGTATAGCAAGACACACCTACCAGAATATTCCTAGCAATGTTGTTTGTAAAGTTCATCAACAGTTGAATGAAAAAATAGATTGTGGTATAATCCTGTGACAAAATATTGGAAAGCAATGAAACTGAAAGGACTACAGCTACAAGTAGTTGCATGGGAATGTAGAGCAAAAGAATCCAGACACAGAAGGAGATATACTATATGATTTCACTTGCATAAGGCTCAAACAAAGTGGTTAGGGGTGGTAAAATCATATTTTAAAAAGGAGGCAAATAATTTACTTAAATGTCAAGATAGTGGTTACCTTTGAGGGGATGGAAAAGAGGGAAAGAGCAAATAGGAGCGTGGGCTTTTGAATGGAAGGCAATATTCTATTTCTTTACCAGATTATTAGTTAGGGTGTTTCCTTTGTGATAAATGAAAGTATTTCATGTGTCTTTGTTGTGCAATTTTTGGTATAAGTATTTTATTTCACAATAAAAATATTAACCAAAAAAGCCAGGCATATGAGACAGAAATTCTGATTTAGTTTTTAATATGCTTCAACTACTGGCACTAGGTCAGGGAGTAGAACTTACTGCTTTTGCTTCAGTGCCATTGATGTCTCTTAATTGTCACCATGCCAAGTGTGGTTATGAAGAGAAGCAATGTTGGGGGCTTTCGAATCCATTTCACCAATGTGTTTTCTGACAGAATCAGATGACAATTTGAAAACACAACTCCGTATAAAGCAAAATGCATGTGGTGCTGTACTCTAAATAAATCACAGTTTTCCGTGGAACCTTCAAAATAATATCATGGCTGTGAAAAAGTCACCACTAATCTAGTAGAAGTGACTTTGCAAAGTTTTGGCTTATGTTTTCTCATCTCGTCCATTCCATGCTCAGAGACTCACTGTGCAGCGGGGGAAAGTCTTAACTTGCCCCTTTGCTGTGCCCACGCAGGCCACAGTTTATGAGATTACTAGTCCCATTTAAGGAGCCTATATCACTGAGAGGTACTTATCTGACTAGCAAAATTGACAATTATTCCAGAGAGTTCTAACATTTATAAATTAATTGGACTCTCTTTTCCTGTATATCTCAACTAAAGATCAAATGTTCAAACTAATGCACTCAAGAGAAAAAAAGTAGCATACTTGTAACTTATTCTTTGATTTCACTGTATTTCCTAAGCTGTTTCTTTTTTCACTTTAAAGGAAGAAATTCTGGTTTTATTTAGCCCATTTGCACGTGAGAACTTGCTTAGCTTATTTGGGTAATATGACATAAATAATTACAAAAATGTAAAGCCTCTTTTTTTTTTCCTGATGACACAGGCTTCTCCACTCATCACTTTCTCCTTCAAGCAGTCCATAGCTTTCCAATTTCACATATCTTCCTATGTCCAGAGCACATTATCAGATTCTTTTTAAAGAGAAAATTATTAAAGCTAAAAATTTTCTTTTCGTGGAGCTCAATATTACATTTTGGAAAATGTAATACATGTCAGCACTCAATGATTGAAACTACCAAAATAAATTAGGAAACATCTACAATTAACACGAGAATATTTGAAAGAGTCTTCAGTAGCTAAATTGGGTTGTTTGTTATTCTTGCCCTAGAAAAACATGTCTTCAGAAAAATTAGAAAGCTCGAAGAAAAACACAAACAAACAAAGATATCACCCAGAGATACCACTTTTTTGGTGTGATTTATTCCACATTCTTTACTATGTATACAAGTACCTTTAATTGTGGGTGTACACTGACACACACAGTTATTTTGGTTGAAGGAATAATAGTTTGTTATTTAATAATAAATACAATTATTTATTAATGATCTAAATACTGCCTGCTCCTAAAAGCCATTTCAGGTGATCAGCCACAGGGCAGAATACTTCAAGCACTGAAGGGTGAGTAGCAAGCTCAAGGGCACACTCTATGGTTACTTTGAAATTCTCCAATCATCCATCAAGCTGCACTGGTGAGCAGCCAACCAAGGTTTTATAGGTAAATCTCCAGAGTTAAATCATCTCCTTGAAAGGAATTATTTTAATTTTGGGATTTTAGAACACTTGGCTCAGTAGGAAAACCACTATTGAAGCCCTACTGATATGCGCAGGAAGAAGAACACGATTTAAACACAAGCAAAGGAAGCTTGTAGTGAATACAAATGCCGAGTTTGCGGATCAGCAGCTGTCTTGGGTCAGCAGATCATTGTAAAGCTGCTGTGGTAATGTAGAGACTCACTACCCGGCGTTGACAATGTTACCGTCCGTCACATTTGCATCATGTTCGATAGCGAGCATTTTAAAAATTTGATCTTTGCACAGCTGGGTGCCATATGCAGCAACGAAGATACTTAAGTCGGGAATGACTATCCCCACTTTACATGTATCCGAGATGTGCTGGTTCTTCCTTTTATGTTTAGAAAGTTGTGTCTTGTTACCCAGCAAGTGGCAGTTAGGAAGTTGACCAGTACTCAATCTCATGGGCAGCGAAATTATTGCTGCTGCACGCCCGTGAGTCCCTCTGCAGATGCCCCAAACCACTGGTTGATTTATATCATCAATTCATCCAGAAATTTTACTACATTAACTATTATTAGGAACACAATATTTGCTAGATGACTTACCGCTGATTGTGAGAAACCATAAAAAGGCATCAATTAGACATTTTTAGTAAATACTGTAGGTGTGCACATGTGTATATGTGTGTTTGGTGTGACATACAGAGCAAAGGTAGCCAGCGACTATGAGGAGGCATGAGAGGAGGAAGGGAGAAAAAACGAGAAAGAATCAGAACATGTCGCTTTAGGAATCAGAAGGGATTTGTTGGTGCTCCCCGCTAATAAAGGACTTCATTCTGATCCTGAGTTTGGTTCGTCTCAACCAGCACCAGCAATTGTTTGTTGTATCTGGTCTACACAGACAAGACAGCTGTACTATTTCATATTTCTCCTCCTTCAGGAAGGGTGCTGTGTGGAGGGAGCTTTTGACGAAAAAGAATCGATACTTAGAGGGCACCTTCATTTTAGAAAGGTAGAGGCAATCCTGAGCCAAATGTGTCTGACGTGCAACTCTTTCTCATGGGACACATTATGGGTTCAAATGAAATACATTTTTTCCCCCTTGAAATAAACAACCTTTACTTGTGGGAAAACTGTCCAAGGTGAAAACAGAATATATGTGGCTTTATGAAATTTACGGCCTTACAGCTGGCCTGAAAAATTCTATTTGGGATATTTGGTCCAATTCAGCATCAAAATTTGATCATCATCCACTTGCAGACAATACAAGTGTAAATACATCTGTTGCTTACTTACAGAGCCTAAATTTAAAATAAGAAAACACAGAAGGTTTGGTTTGATTATTTTCTGAGGTGAAGAATCTATTTTTAAAAGTCTTTACTGAAGGTCGTAGCCTGTTCTTGAGCTCATTTAAAGTTGGAAATGATTTTTCCCTCTGAAACCACTCTCCCCGCAGGTCCCCCGCCCGCCTTTAGGAAATGCTTCTCTTTCCTTTTCTGTTGATTTGCACACTCATTCATCTGCTTCACATCCCACACTAGCCTTTTCTTGATTGAAAGGGAGATTGAGTGACAGTTACGACCTGGGCTTCCAGCCTTCTGATCCTGCGTTATAGATGGGGCTTGTCAACTTCCTGACATGTGCTATTTGTTTCCTAAACACTTTTATTTTAAGCTCTTTATTTTTGAAATTATTTTATTTTGAATTACTCTCTTGTTCTCTTTTGATATTTTACTTTTTGTATAACTTAGTGATTGCATAATTATATTATTTCTACAGAGTTGTAGGTTAGCAATATTCTCTTATACTTTTAATTAAATTTTTTATTATAAAGATAATATAAATTTGTGGATTAAAAAAAGGCTAAATGGTACCAAAGTATATAAAGTAAAATGTAAAATTTCACACCTCAACTCCCAAATCCTGTTGATCAGGGGTAGCTGTGGTAAATTTTATATATGTATGAAATATATATATATAAATATATACAAGCTTTTCTATTTGTATGAGAATAAACACACCATTATTATTATTTTTGTCATGATTCAGAAACCTATCTTCTATTTATGGACATACAATTATGTATGTGAATAAGTGAAATATAACTTCCTAGGAGTGGAATTGCAGTGTCAAAATGTATTGGCATTTAAAAGTTTGGAATATATTGCCAGAGGCTTCCTAAAGCTGACGCTTATCTGTACTCTATCAAAAGCTTATGAAAGGGCTGCTTTTCCATTTCCCAACAAATAAGGAGGTACTAATAACTAATCTTTATCAACCTGGTAGATGAAAATAGAATATTGTGGTTTTAGTTTGTATTTGCTTTATTTGTGGTGACATTAAACTTCTTGGCAGATATTTATTGACCATATGTATTTTTTTCCTATAAAATACATTTTTATATCCTTTGTTTATTTTTCTATTTTCTTTTTGATCATTTTCTAATTGATTTGTGATCTCCTTTTATACTAGAGAAATTAGGCTTTGGTCATAATTGTTGCCATTTTTTGTGAAATTGTAATTTTTAAAAACTTAGTTGTATGGTGCTATTCTAAGGCTCAATTTAAAAACAATTTTTACATGAGTAAATTTTCCTTTGTAATTTCTAGGTTTTATATCATACCTAAAAGGCCTTCTCCCACTCCGAAAGTAAAACACACTTAACCATTGTTGGTCTCTGAGTCTCCAGTGGCTTCCCTTCTCCCTTCCTCTTCCCCTCCCTCTCTCCTTCACTCACTTCTTTTATTTCCTTCTAACATTTATACATTTGCCTCATCTAGAATTTATTTTAATGTAAGAAGTAAGGCAGGGACTCATGTTTTTACTTAAATGGCTAAGCAGTTGTTCTACACAATTTATTAAATTATCCATCTTTTCTCCATTCCATTAAAATGACACAATATCAACATTTTCTAATAAATAATTTGGCCTTAACTTTTAGAAATGGGTTTTTGTCTTAGTCTACTCTGGCTGCTATAACAAAATACCACAGACTGGGTGGCTTGAACAACAGAAATTTATTTCTCATAGTTCTGAGACCAGAGTGCCAGCATAGTGGGGTGCTGGTGAGAACTGTCTTCCTGGCTTGCAGACAGCCGCCATCTTGCTCTGTCCTCACAGAGCAGAGAGAGGGAAAGCTTTGGTCTCTTCCTCTTCTTATGAAGACAATCCCATCATGGGGGCTCCATCCTCATGACCTCATCTAAACCTAATTACCTTCTTAAGGCCCTGTCTCCAGAAACCATCACATTGAGGGGTAGGGCTTCAATATATGAATTTTGGAGGCACACAAACATTCAGTCCATAATAGTTTTCAAAAAGCATTAAATAAAAGATATCAGACTATGTTCAAGCACAGTAAAAGGCCTTATTTTATTCCTTCAAAGTCTATTTAGCACAATTTATATATTCTAGTCAAGATGTTCCAAAGATGAATGGGCCACATCCGTCTGACAAGGAGATCATAGTCTTTGTGGCAACGGCGATATAAACCAACAATTATAGCACAGTGCATTAACAAGTCTAACAGAGCTGTACATTCATTCACAAGTCAACTCGACAAGGTGTCTGTGGAGAGGAGTGGGTGGAACTGTCTCCAGTGAAGGTTCTCTCAGCAATGAGCCTCAATTGAACCTTAGGGAAGGCTGAGGGTGACCTTTCCAGAGTCCTGGTCCCAGCAAAATGAGACTAACGTGAATTTGCTTTTGCCCTGACTTAACTATAATTCTAACCATCAAATAAGTGTCACATGTAAGTACTGCAGGAGCTGGGAAGGAGTGTCTTGAAATCCAGCAGTCATCCAGAGTTCACAAACTCTTCTGCAGGAAAGATTTCCATCAAACGTAAATTAAAAAAATAAAACTGGAGGGACATTTGAATTTCCTATTGGGAACTTATTATCGCTCTTTTTCAAAGCTTTCCTCATTAAAAAAAAAAATTTCTAGAATAAGCGATGAATAATGAAGGAACAATAAATTTCTGTTCTGTAGAATATAATTGGGTCCAGTTCTCTCTGAGAAATTAGTAAATCATATAAATTTGTATCTGGGTCAACAAACAGCTGTTCAAAAATATCTGTGCTATTTGCTATTTACTCTGATTGCCGTGGATAACAGTCACTAGGCAACAGGACGGTTTGCTTGTTGTGCATGGTGGCCGTTAGTTAAGTTGTTATATAACCTGTCAGGGCCTGCTCTCCCTTACCGAGACTGACTAAAATGAACGCAGTCATACAGAGAAGCATGTAATCCAGTGACGCAGAGCATGTGGGTGAGAGCACCTTGCATTCTCCAATGCCTTGTACAAGTTTATTAGTAACGTTACTCAATTACTTTGATTAAGATAATTTGTGGCAGATTAAAAGGAAATCATATACATACCTTTGCTTTTTTAACTGTACCTCACTTATGTCTGCAAATGTCTGGGGAAAATAACATATTAATGTCCTGGAAACCATCTTTTTCTGCTGTGATATGAATGAGGCTGATAACCAGGAAAATCCTGGCAGAATACTGGTGGCTTTTTTTTAACTTTTTGTTGAAGAATAAGCTTAAAAGTGCACCAATCACAAGTATACAGCTTAATGAATTTCACAAACTGAATACACCTTTATAACTGGTCTCCAGCTCAAGAAACAAAATGTCACCCCAAGGGGACAGTCTTAACCACACAACAGGCTGGGGGGTGAGGATAGCATCGGCATATTTTATGGTGAGGCACTGGGAGCATAGAATGGATGAAATTAAGGATTCTGTCATGAGGAGATTCTTTCCGTCTCTTCTCCTTAAAGGCAGGAATGCTCACAATATTCATAAAGGAACACAGAGAGGCCATGAAAGGGTTTCTGCTGTTTGTGGGGAGACATATTTGCAGAATTGGAAGGAGTGCCTCATTTCGAGCACCTGTGTGGTCGACTGGTGAGCATGTCTGATGAAGAACACAACTCGAGCATTTTGCAGCAGATTGAGAGCACTTCGCATTTAAGATTACAATAACAGACAACTCAAGAAATAACTGGTCCAGTATGAATACTGGCTCCTGTGTGTGGACTGCAGATGCAGATCAGGGATGCAGGAGGACAAGAACAGCAAAAAAGGAAACAGAAGAGGATCCTCTCTAGAATGGTTCTGGAGAGGACGGATTGCCAGTTCATAAAAAAACCACACCATCATGCTCACTGTTTATTATCTGTAGTTTGTGTACGTATTTTTGTTTGTTGTTACTGGTCATTTTATGATGTGAACTCTGTTTTTTACAGATAGTCATTTTGTGTTGCTTTTTAAAGTCCTCAATTAAAAACACTACTTCTAGTATTTCTTGTGTGTGGTATTTGAGCCAGACAGGCCTCCCCAACAGACAACTGCAGAAAAGGGTATAGAAGGAAAACGTGGATAATAACAAGCATTGTGCAAGTAATTGAATAGTCTGTTCTTGTTTGGACACATGGATTGTTTATGTAACAAAGTTTCATGCCAGCTTTATTAGACTAAATCTGCTTTTATTTTTTTGTCTCAGTAGAACAATATGTTCTTTCGTCTATCAAACAGAGACATCAGGTATCAGAGCTGATTGAAGGAGTCAACTGCTCCGTCAGAGAGAACATTTGGATCAGGCAACTGCTTCAGGCACGGAGGCAAAAGTAGTCATTGTGCCCTTAAATTCTGTTACTCCTGTAAAGCAAAAAGTATGTGTGTGATTTAACCAAAGCAATATGAAGTTAAAAATTGCTATTCCTGATTAACATCTTAAGCTATTCAAAACAAGCTTTTATCTGGTTATCAGTGTTTGGTTATACTAAGAATTTATTACTATCATTTATGAACATAATTACACTTTAGAGATAGAGAATTTTACTATATGTTAGAGCAGACCTTAATTATCTACACTAAGAAGACATGATGAAATTATATGCTAAAGCAATAATTACAGTACTAAAGAATCTAGTACCCAGTGTTCTTTAGAATTT
Source organism: Ceratotherium simum simum (assembly GCF_057802395.1). Lineage (NCBI taxonomy): Eukaryota > Metazoa > Chordata > Mammalia > Perissodactyla > Rhinocerotidae > Ceratotherium > Ceratotherium simum. Next base: position 50,228,652 of record NC_141918.1, on the reverse strand, counting down.
TAGTTTGTAATGTTAATTAAAACAACAATATATTTTAAGACGTTTCTGTAAAAAGTACACTCTCGAATAACAAGGATTTTTAGAGTGAGTTTATTGGAGCCAAAGGAATACATTTAAAATTGCAATATTAATAAATAGAAACTGCAATTTGTAAATCAAGTACAATCTACAAGGTACTTCTTTGATTTATTGAAGTAAATTCAAATATTTATAAATTTGTACAATTAGCTGAGACATTAGGGGCAACAAATGCCTAAAAGTGTCAGACTCAAAAACATCCATTTTTGCCTAATCCTTGGCTTCATTTGGGCATTGTTAAACCTGACCATGGTTTCATTTCAGTTTCCTTCTTTGCTTTTCTTTTTCTTTCTTTTTTTTTGTCTGTGGGGGGCAATTCTTATATATTTAATATTTCAACGTCCTATGGTTCCAGAGAAGGATTACTCATGCATCTGTCTCTTAGTGTCTCAGTCTCGCAGACCAGGGTGTATGGTTTGTGTTTGTGAAGAAATAAAAGTCTGCATGAACATGAGTTCATTCCACTCAGAACTTCGTTTAAGTGGAAGAGGCTTCAAAACCAAGCCTACCAAGTCCCAGATGCAATATGTCAGCTGAGGAGTTACTGGCAATTACAGTTTCTCAGAAAACACAGATAAAAGGAAATTTCCCAGCACACCACTGTTATTTAAGATGCCAATCAATTCTCCTTGGTTTGCTGGGAAATTTAGTACAGAAGTGATGAAGTCTAAATTAACCTCAGTGTGTGATTAGAGAAATTTCCACACCATGGGACGATTTCCTTTGATTCAAGTACGTTAAAAAGGTAACAGAGGAGTCTTCTTTAAACTGTTAGTTAAGACTCCTTTCCTTCAAACGGACTAAGAGCTTCCACCTAGAAGATGGCTGAGGGTGAGGGCTAGAACAAAGTTAGGAATACTGCCTAATCAGAGACAGCCATCACATAAGACTGCAGCTAAACCTTGTTCATTACGGGCTATCATCCGTCAGAGCTGGATTCAAATTTCACGTTCTCCTCAGGGCCCTGTTGATACCCAACCAAGTGGGCTCGCCTCCTGGTGAGTTAAATAAGACTCGACACCAGTGGAAGTTGTCTCACAAAGTAAAGTGTGTTTGTAGCTAATAGGAGGCCATGAGGAATCATTTCCAAAGTCATGGCGTCCCCGAAAAAAGGAAAGCAGGAACTTTTATTTGGTTGGGGTATGAATATTCAAAAGGGAGAGGCGGGTATTCGCTTGCACAGGCTCAGTTGGAGAACATGCTTCCAGATAATGAGGCCTAAGCTCCTCCTGGAGAGATCTTTGCATTAAGAATAAGGCAAAGGTCATGGGCGTAGCTCTTGTGGTGAGGCTTGGTCAGTTTCAGGATGGCTGGTGGTTACATCTCCTTAACACACAAAAGGAAAAGAAACCACCTGGAAAAACAGTTAATTGCTTCCAAACCCACCTTTGAGTTTCTAGTCTGTGACACCGAGAGCACAATCAAAACCAATCCCTCCAACCCGTTTTGTCTTAGAACAGAACGGCTGCTCTCCATTCCACGCCGTGTAACAATCTACCTTATGTTAACAGATTGTTTTATTCAGCTCTGAATCCCTTAGTATCCGAATGGGCATGAAAGGCAATGTTGTAATGTGAATATAATCCGTCAGGGGTGCTGCAGGAGGTAGTAACACCCCTTGTCCTGGGTGCCGACTCACAGGTGGGCACCCAGAAACCTAGGAAATACCCAATTCCAGAATAGGTTTCCAGGAGGCATTTGCCTTTCATTAAACCCCTTCACAGGAGTCTTGCTCATTTAAAGCAGTGTACTTTATATTTTCTTGTGGAAATATTTTCTCAGTAATATTTTTTGGCATTAGTTCAAGTAAGATTAATTAAAACGTATGCACGTCTGGCCTTATTAATCAGATTTGAGACAGCTTATTCTAAGATTGAATCCGTCATGTGTAAAGCAAGATCACAGAAGTCGTGTACGTTATAGACCAACTGTAGTGTGTCAATGCGGCTTTAATTGCTTCCTCCAGTCATGGTTGCCAAAAGAAAACTTCATGGATTTTCTCCACACCCTCCTGTCCTCTCGAGTGAAGCTTTAGTGGAAACTTGACATCACAAGGAATCGTGGAGTTACCAAGGTGAGTGTGATACCGAACCTCTTAATCTCAAGTTCGTGTGCCTGATGCCCAGCAAGCCCAACACTGAGACATTGGTGCTTGGAGATGAGAAAGGTTTGTTCGAATTGGCCAAAACAAGTAGGTGGGAGCCTGAGTTCGCTCAAATCCACCTCGCCCAGAACAGAAAGCAGAGGGGTTTTATAAGCTAAGAGACTTGGCAGGAGGGGCTTCAGGGAAACAAAGGGGTCACTCCTTGATAAGCCTCTGGGCAATCTGACTTCCGAGCTTCAACAGCTGCTGAGGGCCGGTTGGCTATCCATCCGGTGATCAGCCATCCGGTGATCGCAACCTCCTCGAAGGCATTCTCTTTCTCCTGCAAAACAAGCTCACAAAGCCTCAAGACACCTGAGTCACCCTTCAAGTTAAACAGGAAAAAACAGCAAATTGGTTCAATATCTACAGTACCCCTCAGATACCCGGCTTCAAGCGGGGTAAGTTGTTTTCATTTTTTATCTGCCATACACATCTTTCAATGATCACTGCTACAGAGTGGCCACCGAGTCTAGAAAAATGGGTGAATACACAATAAATTGGTTATTGGTATTACTTTACAAGACACAATGAGATAATAGATCTGTATTGCCAGACTTTAAGGTTATCCTCTATTATGAATAGCTCCTTGTGTTTAATACACACATACTGCTCAAACTGTTCTTTTTTTTGTGTGTGTGAGGAAGATCAACCCTGAGCTAACATCCATGCTAGTCCTCCTCTTTTTTTTTTTTTTTTTTTGCTGAGGAAGACTGGCCTTGGGCTAACATCTGTGCCCATCTTCCTCCACTTTATATGGGACGCCGCCACAGCATGGCCTGACAAGTGGTGCATCAGTGCGTGCCCGGGGATCTGAACCCAGGCCACCAGCAGCGGAGCGTGCGTACTTAACCACTACACCATGGGGCTGGCCCTCAAACTGTTCTTAAATTCAACTATAGTTTTTCAAGACATATATTTATTTTTTGCAACTATCATAGATATTATAGTGATTTTTCAAATTAAAGTGAGCATTTAAGGTGCACATATTAAAATAAGATTTAAGTGTTTTTTCCTGAATACTAAAGCAACACACCCCTATTGTGAGAAATTTAAAAATATAAGAATGTACAAAGGCAGAGGCAAAATTCTCCCATAATGCATCACCGAGTAGTAACCAGCACTTGTGTTTAGGTATATTTTTGGTATTTTTCTATGCATATATTTTTAAATATTTGATATTATACTTTATATAGAATTTTATATATTTTTAGTGAATAACGTCATAAATATGTTCCCCTTATAATTAAAATCCTTTGCAAGTATACTTTTTAATGCTTAAATAATTGTGCATCAGATAGTATATTTTGTGTTTCACAATCAATTGAAATATTCTTCTATGATTGAACGTTTAGATTGTTTCAAATATTCTACTTGCATAAATAAATATTCCTCTATTTCTGGACATTCAGATTGTTTCAAATATTCCATTCATATCAATAACACAGCAATGAACATCTTTCTATGAAAAACTTTTCTTGTTCAAAACATACGCATATTTTTAAGGCTCTTAGTAAAAAATACCAAAGCATATTTCTAATTTATAGTGCTACTAACGCTAATGTTGAGAATAATATATTCTTTGAAAATTTGTTAAGCAAAAAATAATGACGTCCATTTAATTTGGTAGGTTGAACACTTTTTTTCTTAAATGTATTTGCTACTTATATTTCCCCACCTTTGAATTGTTTGTTCATGTCTTTCGTATAATGATATTCTGAGACTCATCTATCAGTTTAAGAATGCATCCCTTTGCAATATTTGTTGTTAATATTTACCCAGTTTTTGTTGTTTCTTAATTTTGTTTATAATACCTTTTAGATACGTATATTTTAACATTTCTATAAAAGCAAATCTGCTGATATTTTCCTTTATGATATCTTCCAATGTTTTCAACTTGAGAGAGTCCTTCAATCCAGAGATCAGATAAATATTCATCTCTCTTTTAAAATTAAATTAAAATTTTACATATAACTGTCTGATCACCTAAAATTTAATTTGGGATGTACTTTTAAATCAAATTTGGAAATTAGCATGAGGTCTTTGAGCCTATATAAAAAAATAATATGTGATGCTAAATTTCTGATAGTGCTTGATAATTCTGATCAAATGTTCAAATTAATCTAGCCAAACTGATATTTTCTATTTTAGACTTTAAAGGACCAAGTTATGTTTATATTCACAACAGATTTTGGAAGTACAAAAGTCACGAGCTTTGAAGACAATGACTGTGCGGATGGTTATAAGGTGCTCTGCCTGGGTTCTGTCTCTCAGCTTGTTTCACTCCTATTAATCATGATTTTAGAGTGAACTGTTCGGGTTATTATTGGGTAACTGAACTAACCCAGAGGTGGATTAATGGTCACTATGCTTGCTGACATGGAATAAAGCTTGATTTCCTAAGAAGCCACCGTCACTGATATGAACAGCATTCTGGTGACATTTTCTCCTCAGACGTTGGTGCTGCTGGCTGTGTTCTGAAATTTAATCTGAGGCCCAGTGGGCTAGTGCTACAACAGAGGTTAAGAATAATGAATCATCAGGGTGCCATCATCAATTTCAAGTTCAAAATTGATTCACTTTTATTTAAAAGAGGACTTCTGGCTCTCCACAAATGAATAATTAGTGTCACTGCTTTAAGGGCTAGAAAAAATGTTTTTATTTTTCTACCTTGTCATTGAGTGTATGGTGGTGGAATTCTCAAAATTATTTTGAGTTTGTGGGAAGGACATTTACTGTTTTGTATGCTGAGTCATATTCCCCTGGAAACTGAAATTGATTTAACAGGAATTTTATAGGTCTATGCACATTTTAGACGAGTATCACTAAAGAAGATGTTTTTATGTGACTACATTTATGACTCTCTAACTCAGAACAAGAGGTGTTTGTTGGTGAGACTGAGTCCTGACTGCAGGTCTGACGAGGTCAAGATTATAGAACGCGTCCTGCACCGTGGTCGGGCAGGGGTGGGGAATAGTTCCAGGCAGGTAATAGCAGTGCCATTGGGGGTGAACTTCCTGTCACATTTTGTTTTCCAGGTGAGTGGCAGTGATCATAACACACTAATGAACAAAAACTTCAGGCATGGAAAGCTTCCAAATATTTGGATAAAAAGTGAAATGTGCACTTAATTACCCAGCCACTTTTAAATACATAGTCAGGTATGGGGTGTCATGCAGACAAAATGTTTGAGGTAATCTATTTGTTTTTTGTGGCTATAATCTTCACGTGGCAAAACAATAAATATTTTTATTGATTCTGCTATTGATTGACAGTTTCTCTTTTTGGTAAATATAGATTATCTGTGAAAAGCCCAAACTACTGAGAACTCCAAATAGAGTTCTTTGTATAATCTTCAGTGCTCCTCTATCACTCACTCCATTTTTTCCAAGTCAGTTATCTTAAGAATTTTCCTAGAGGGTCCAGTTTATAAAAAAGCAAAAAACTGCTAAATGATTAGCAACTTTGCTGTTTACATTCAATTACCTTAAAATCTAATTTATTAATATTAGGAAAACTTGCACTGAGTTGTTCTAAACACAGAGCTTGAACTGTAGCAGCTGCAAACTGATTCAGCTTCAGGATGTTGAACTCACCTGAAGATGTGTTGTACACGCATGTTTTTTCACATGGTATCTTTTCTCTCTTTCTGTCATGTATGTAGCACCACGCAGGGATGCTAAATCCCTTCAGGACCTTCCAGAGAAGTTTCCACTATTCTTTCTGCAGTTAGAGAACTGCTCCCAGCTGAGTACTAGCTTATTCCACCAGCAGGAAAAAGTTTTTCTTCTTATTATTCTAGCAGTTGACTCATCCGTCTTGCCTCGGCAGCTTGCTGGGCATGAAAAATTAATTGGATGAAAGTACTCTCCTGCTTTTGGTATATTTATTGCCTTCAAAACAACAATAGAGAATTCTGACTCTGCACCCTATCAGTATAAAGCTGAAAGTAAGAACATAGATTTTTTAAAAATGAGAGGAGTGTAGGAGTTGAAGAAGAGGAATACTCTAATTTTTCCAGGCTCAAGATTGAATTTATGTTGACTTTGAAAGTGAACATGAAATTGACCCTTCTTTGGGATCCACACAAAAATGCTATCTGTCTCTTCTTTCAAAGGCTACCTGGAAGAAGAATTTGCAAGTCAGCGATTTATAGATTTTTCTGTAGTTAGTGGTGATATCTGTTGGTAATCTATAGATTTCTGGGTAATTTGTAGTAGTCTGTATCAGGTCTGGATGCGCCTCCTTTCGATTTAGAGTCCTAAGAACTAGAAAGACAAGTTATCTGCCCTCCACGCAGCCAACACACAGGAGTGGAACTACACAACAGCCGCACACTCTTCCTTTTGGAGGGGGAGACTCCATGATTAGTGAGAGTCACTAATCCACTGCAGTTGTGAAAACCCCCCTGGTAGATGTCACACAGTCCTCTACAACGATGGGGAATACTCTTGATTAGGTTTAGGTCCCTTTTCCATGTCTCTCTACGGTCGTGGAAATTCTTCCTTTTTTAGAATTCCTCTTTGGTCACATCTGAGGTGACCATGAGGAATATACCTTCCTTGGGGGTAGAGTAGCTTTCTTAGTTCAAATGCTTCCCTGTGAAGGTTAGAGACTGAACATTGTTTTAAGTTTCGATTGGTCACAGACTGGTGGTTTCTTGGCTGTGACATTCTCTCAAAAACATTATACTTTTATTTTTCTTTTATTCTGATCAGCTCCATGTGAACACATAATTCTTTTTTAGACATATATATTAGATATCCTTTTTTTTGGCTGTGATGGTGCTCAGGGCAAGCTACCCCAGGAGGCACCACTCTGATATGCGGATTATTTTGAGCTGAGGACAATAAGGGCTCAGAGAACTCAGGAAGAATATTTGAGTTTCCCCTCCCAAACTGCCTAAAAAATTTAAAACAAAAGATCTGCTTCAAGAAAGAGTTGTTATCATGATGGCTGTAAAGATAATGTAGGATAGAGGTTACAATAGGAAAGGCACCAAGCCTCTTTTATCAAAAACTCTGTCTCTCCCTGACCACATTATCTATAGATGACCCTGAAAAGAATTGTCTTCCTGGCCTCCGAAGTCCTAGGCCACTACCCACCCCCAACACCTTCCTCGCCTTTAGCTGCAATACTTAAGCAAGCAGCTTAGACAGAGGGACGAGTTGCTCATTTCTGAGTTTCTCCCATGTATACATGTTATAAAACTTGGTATTATTTTCTCCTGCTAACCTGTCTTGTTAATTATTTGGCCAGCCATACGAACCTTAAGGAAAAGGGCAGAGGGAGAGTCTCCCTCTTCCCCCGACAGCTGCCTCCTTGCTTTCGTATTGCTCTCTCCTCATTCGTTCTCTCACTGTCTCTCTACTTAAGTACAGGTGACTTGAACCTGTCTCACTCTAAGGGAGAGCCACATCTTCAGACTTTTTCTTAAGCCATTTAGCCCAATTGAAAGGATTTGTTGGGTACTATCTTAACCTAGTCAGAGATTTTTAACTTTGATTTTTTTCCTTGACACAAAATTGGGTCTTAATTGACCTTTGTAGCTCAAAGCATTTCCCAATTTTATTTTTCACTGCTTGAGGTTGAGAAGTAGTTGTCTCTTTCAATCCTACAAACCCCTGATTTTGTTGAATTTATTTTCATTCACTTCTGCTTCTAAACTGACTGGTTCTATTCTGAGTTCTTCTCTTTCTTGTAATACTTTGCCAAATGTAGCCAAGAGCGACCAAGGCATGGTCTGGTTTACATTTTCCCCTGGGGATACAAGTTCATTAGATCCATAATATGCTTTCCAGGTTGTCACAGGCTACAATGTAACTTAATGTCTCACCACTGCTTGGCTAATGACAGTTTTCTTACCTCCTGCCACCCAGCTCCTAAGCCAATGCAACATATTTTATGTTTCTTATTACGACAAGTTCTTGCTTCTTAGTACCAACTTCTCTATTAGGAAAAGCAGCATTAATCTCTGTAACAAGCAACGTCAAAATCTTAGTGGCTTAAAACCATGAAAGTTTATTTCTTCCTCATGCCACATACTCTTCATGGATTAGCTGTATGTTCCACATCTTCTCGCTTAGTGACCTGAGCTGACAGAGTAGCTCAAACCTCGCCAGTCATCATGGCAGAGGGAAAGAAAGCTCCTGTATCCTACTGACAGTTAAATGCTCTGGGCATTTTACGTTTCTGTTCACAACTTATTAGCCAGAACTAGTCACATGACCACACTCAACCAGAGATTCAGCATGTTCAATCCTACCCTGCACTTGGAAGACAAAGAATAGGAAATATTTGGTAAATAACACAATGTCTACCACATATGTTGTTACATTGCTTTATAACAATGCTCTGTGTACAAGTTTGTTTCCTTTATTTATTTAATTTTTTTTTACAGCTTTACTGAAATACATTTCACACACCATAAAATTCACCCCTTTAAAATGTGCAGTTCAGTGCATTTTAGTATATTCACAGAGTTTTGCAACCATCACCACAATCTAAGTTTAGAATATTTTTATCACTCCAAAAAGAAACTTCATGCCCATAGGTAGTCACTCTCAATTACTTCCTCCCTCCATCCTCCCTCCATCCTCTAGCAACCATTAATCTACTTCCTGTCTGTGTGGATTTGCCTATGCTGGACATTTCACATAAACATAATCATACAATATTTGGTCCTTTATGACTCACTTTTTTCACTTAGCATAATGTTTTCAAGGTTCATCCATGTTTTGGCATGTATCAGTACTTCAGTTTTTAAATTGCCAAATAATATTCCATTTTAAATATTATACCACATTTTGTTTATCCATTCATCAATTGATGGTCATTTAGGTTGTTTTCACTTTTTGGCTTTTATGGATAGCACTTCTGTGAACATTCATGGACAAGTTTTTGTGTGGACATGTATTTTCATTTCTCTTGGACATATACCTAGAAGTGAAATTGCTGAGTCATATGGTAACTCTATGTTTAGCATTTTGAGGAACTGCCAAACTATTTTCCAAAGTGGCTACACCATTTCACATTCCTACCAGCAATATTTGAAGGTTCCCATTTCTCCATATTCTTACTAATGCTTGTTATTATGTTTTTATTTTAACCATCCTACTAAGTGTGAAGTGGTACCTCATTATGGTTTTGGTATGATTTCCCCAAATGACTAGTGATGTTGAACATCTTTTCATATGTTTGTTAGCCATTTGTATATCTTAGGAGAAATGCCTGTTTAAATTCTTTACTCCTTTTTTAAAAAATGGATTATTTGTCTTTTATTGTTGAGTTTTGAGATTTCTTTATATATTCTGGATACAATTCCCTTGTCAGATATATGATTTACAAATACTTTCTCCCATTCTGTGGGTTGTCTTTTCACTTTCTTGATGGTGTATTTTGCTGCACAAAAGTTTTTAATTTTGATGAAATTCAATTTGTTTATTTTTTTCTTTTGCCACTTGTGTTTTTGGTGTCATACCTAAGAAACCATTATCGAATCCAAGGTCATAAAGATTTACTTCTACATTTCATTCTGGAAATTTAATAGTTTTTGTCCATGAGTTTAGTTCTATGATCCATTTTGAATTAATTTTTGTTATAGTGTGAGATAGGGGTCCAAATTCATTCTTTTGCTTGTGAATATCTAGCTGTCCCAGCGTGATTTCTTGCAAAGACTATTCTTTCCACCTTGAATTGTGTCCACACCCTTGTTGAAATCAATTAACTATGAATGTGTGGATACTGTTCTGGACTCCCATGCCAGTATTTTGTTGTTTTAGAGGGAGAATGAATTCACCAAGATCCTCACTCCACCATTCCAGAAGTCAATGTGTTTCGTTTTTTAAACCATGGACTCCTTGAACCAAAATCTGCATTGATTCATCTTTGTACGTTCGTTGCTTGGTGGAGTGTCGGGCCCTCTGTAGGGATTCAACACCATCTTTGCGGGAATAAATGACAAATGAGTGAGTGCATAGATAATGCAATTTGTGTTTTTAAACTTTCATCATCTTATAATTAAACTTATAATATTTCTTAAAGCAATAATAATAATTATAAATTATTTTTCAGGGAATCAGTATTAGAAACAAAAAGCACTGCATGGAACTTGCCTGTAGTATTATTATTTCTTCACTTTTGTTAACTATTTAATGTTTTATAAATTATTTCCATGTATTTTAATTTGTTTAACTTTCTAGCCTGTAGGAAGTAGTGTCAAATGTATAGGCCAGGTATCATGATCTACGTTTTACAGAAGTGGAAGTTGAAGCTTCAAGCACTTAAGTGACTTGACCGAGATCACCTGGCAGATAAGGAGTGGCTTTGCTAGACCCAGGTTGTCATATTCACATTGTGGGGCTCTTTCCACGCCATCCTTAGACCCACAGTCCTATGGGTAAAATTCCACCCCTGCTCTGGGTAAAGAGATACAAGTTATTTAGGTAAGTTGAAGGGCTCCTGGTTCATAGTTGGCACTCAGCACAGAGTATCTATTAATCACAAGATCATAATGAAGATAAACACAAATATATAATGAAGGAAAGCCAGCTAAACTGTAATAATAAGACAAAGTTAACAGAAAGTAATAGAATGCCATAGTCTTTTATCTGAACTTTTGGAGAAGATGCATTTCAGATATTGGAAATTTTAGAAAAACACTATGATGAACATACATGTGTTATATTTCACCATCAGTAGGTTCTAGAGCAACGTTCCATAACCAGACACTTTACTATTTCTGCAGTAAAACATGAAGATTCCTGCTAAATGGGATAAATAAAAGTCATAAATACTATACATCAGTTCAGGTTAAATTTTACCACCAAAAAACTGGAAATAAAAAACCAAATAATAACAATCTTATAGATCCTAGAGATTTTGGATTTGAGAATTCTTGACATGACATCATAAACTGTTTAAGACAAAATACATGCACAGTGTGGTGTGGCTGATGAGGATTGTACTAACAGGCATAGTAACGATATAAAAATTATATGCTAGCAAGTAATAATTATGTTAGCTCTTCCTACTGTGTGTCTCCAACTTTTTATTAGGTGTTTCCTATGTTTTACCTAACACTCAAGGCAGCCTTGCATGGTTGGAGTCATTAATCTCATTTTATAGATAAGAAATGGAGGATCAGAGAAGTTAAGTAATTTGCTCAAGGTCAGATAGGTCAGAAAGATTCAAACACAAGCTTTTTTCCAAATTTAAAAGCCTATGCTCTTTCTAACCACAATAATTATAAGTTAGTAAAAGAAGGCATATTCTCTGTATCAGCTGAGAAACAGGACCTGAAAACAGGTCTTCATCAGATGCTGGCTATCAGACTACATATTTTGCTCTTTTGTTAAAAATCTGATAAACTATTAATATTACTTTATAGTAAACAGAAACATATCAAATTATATATAAAGAAATTAGACATTATGTGGCTCTGACATAAATATTTAAACAAATGAAAGATGTTCAAACCGTACCATCTCAGGAAGGGGCAGCTTAAGCATCTTAAAGGAAAGGAGTAATAACCCTATTCACCAGCAGAAGTTCAGAAAATGATACTCAAATTGCTTGCCAGAAAAACTGGCAACAACTCATCAATAGGTGGTTTGAATGGCTTTATTTTAAAGTAGTTAAAATATTACTGATTTTCTATATGAATGTGAAAAGTATATATTACTTAATGCAATCTTCTGTAGCCTCATAGCTCCTGTACCTCTGATCCTGTCGCTTTCCTGGCTCTTCGTATGGTTAACTGTATGCCTCACACATTTTGGCTCTTAGTTCTCAATTGTGTAATTCTTTATTTCATATGAGCGTGTCTTGTCTTCCTGACTAGATTGCAATCTTTCAAAGGGCAGGACATCCATTGTGTGCTTCCTTTGCATTCCAGCCACCCTAGCACAGTGCTGGGCACATGGTCTGCATTTATAAAACATTAAACCTGATCCACACGTTTAGGTAAAATGCATTGCTTTAGGATTTCTTCTTTTTACAAACATGCTCTCTAATGACTCAGATTTTAAAACCAAATCTCAACCTCACGCCAGCTTTTTACCCTGGCACAAAATAGCAAAGAATTCCAACTGCTTCGTGTTACTTAAAAGCAGAGTTTGATCATATCAAGAACAATTTATAAAGTGTTCTTCTTATAACCTTTCTAAAAAATATAATAGTCATGATTCCAACTTACTTTGGGCATCATTGCTCATTGAAGCTTTTCTTTTTAGGATGCTTCATCTTAAAATAGTAATAAGAAAAGCTCAATAATCATCCATGATCAAAGCATTTTTAAAAATGCAGTGCTATTGCACGGAACAGAATTGCTGCCAATGCTGAAACAAATCTTGTGAATATATATAGCACTTAACTCTAGTCTGTCACAGATGGAAAGTTAAATTTGGTTTATGTTTCTCTTGGAAGGTTGTTCCAAGCTGACAGGTAAGTCCTGATGGAGATTTAGTAACATAAAGAGCAAAACAAGTGGTGTTTTAGGCTTCCTGAACAACTGAATTATTTAGATGTTTTCCAATATAAAATTCTTTTTCGTTTCTCTTTCTGAATCCCCTGTCAGTAATATCTTCCTCCTAAAACTTTAAAGTATTCTTTGAGAATAGCTGAACGATTCCATCCAGGTGTTACAGACCCGTGCAACTGGAGGGGGGGAATCTCCCCGTCCAGAGCAGATACTTGATCAGTGCAAACTGGTAGCACCCGCCGTTGACCAACGCCCTGCTGGGTTCCAGCTCCATCACACAATTTTTATGACTTGTTTGTTTCTTACAACGGCTTTCCAGTGTTATTAGCTTCTTTCTGTAGATGATGTAAATAAGGCCCATTGCTGTTCATCAACAGGCTCCAGACTTTTAAAGGCACGTGTTCTCAGGAGAGAGGAAAAGCGAGAGAAAACTTTAATTCTGGTGTGACGAGTATAAACTAATTGCTAAAGATTTTAATATTATATTTTTGTAGGAATAAAAAAATCTGCTTAAGAAGGGATCTAAAATCAATCTTAACGTATGTTGTATGGAAATTCAAATTTTATAGAAACTTGGTCATTTTTAAACTATTTTCTCCACTTTATTGAGGAAAATGTTTCTGTTTTAAGAACTGCTTTTCCAGGCAAATTTGAATAACTTCTGTAAAATGGATTTTAGTCCAGTGCCTGAAACAGAAATGGCCTCTTAGTGTTTGTTGCGTGAGTATAGACTCTACAGAGCAGTACTCCCCTGTCAATCCTGTTCCTCTCCCCAAGGGTAACCGCTGTGAACAGTTTGGTTCCAGTCACCTTTTTTTCTATGCAATAACATTCATATATGCAGACATAGAATAAGATATGATTTTTATATCTTTGAATCATAATAAATGTATTGTTCTGCAACTAGATTTTTAAATTTAAGAAGATATCTTGAATATATTTTCATGCCAGATTATATGGATCTATTCCTTCCTTTCCCCATCCCCTCCCTCTATAAATACATAACATCACTCCTTCCTTCCTTTCATTTACTACCGTATTCAGCAAAAGGTTTGTGTAAGGGAGTAGTCAGATCCAAGAAAACAAGGTAGATTAAGGCCAGATCAGGAAGGCCTTGAACTTTTGGCTACGGAATTTTTTTTTTTCCTTTCCCACAATTAATTAACTTTTTTTATTGCAGTAACATTGGTTTATAACATTGTATAAATTTCAGGTGTACTTCATTATACTTCTATTTCTGCATAGATTACATCATGTTCACCACCCAAATACTAATTACAGTCCATCACCACACACATGTGCCAAATCATCCCTTACTGGGCTACAGAGTTTGGACATTATCCTATAGGATATGGGGAGCACTTTGGAAAAAAAAATTATTTAGTAACCATATTGTAAAAGTAAGGTAGAACTATGGAGAGTGGACTTGTATTATAAGTGGAAATAATTATAATTGCATGTCCTTTCTTAGGTAAAAAAATTTTCTTAGAGTTAAGATTTAACTCATATTTTTAAGTGCTTATTTATCTAGTGATCTATTACTGATTAATTCCCTAATACATTCCCAAGAGTTTTAGATTTAAAACTCATCTCAATTGAGAAAGGAGTGGCGTCATCCTATTTGTATTCTGAAGGGACTTCTCTGGCTGCTGTGTGGAGGACAGACTGTAGGAGGAGGACAGAAGTGGATACAGGGAGACTGGTTAGGAGGCTATTACAAGGAAGTATGGTGGCTTGGCCCCAGGGAGTTGTGGTGGAGGTTGTAGGACATGGTATCTGTTGGGAGAGGAGAAGAGCGGTGACAAGGATGACTCCAAAGACATGGGATCAAAAACCCAAGAGAGCTGAGGAGTGGAGATGGGCAGAGAGGCAGCATGAGAGGAGTGCTCATTGGCTTTATTAATAACTGTGGCATACGAGTTTGTTCAGCACTAAGAGTATTAGTTTAGTCATATTTGTTCATGTATTCCTCAAAAATAATACTTTTTGAAATCTTTATAAGACTAGTTTTATTGATGATTACTAGCAGTTAGAAGAAATGTTAAGCTTTTCTAACAGACCCTCAAAATTCAGGGCTTCAAGAAGAGAGAGGTGTATTTCCCCCTCAGGTATCACTCTACAGTGAACACTCCAGGTTGTGGGCAGCTCTACCCCACATGGGATATAGGGACTCATGTTCCCCTCATTGAGGATCTACCATCCCCTAGGAGACAACAACACATTGTTAGTTGTCTGTCAAGACTGGGTCACAGACATGTTTGGAGTCCAGCCATTAGGAAGGAGGCCATGACCTTGGAAGTGCATGCCCACTCACTGGCACAGAAGTGGCCCATATCATTTCCACTCACATTCCGTTGGTGGGAACTCAGTCACATGGCCACACTCTGCAAGGAAGTCTGGGAAATGTAGTTTAGCCATGTGTCTGGATATAATCCTTTTACTGTGGACAACTGTAGAGAATAGATTTTGGTGGGTACCTGGAAATCCGTTTTATAAATATATCACTCTATTGAGGGCCTATTTTGTGCTGATATCTGCCTACATTCATGGACATTTTTTTGTGCAGAGAGCTGTCAGACATTATATGTGTTTTATGGCATTAACATTTTGAGAACTGATGCTGTAAGATCATCTAGTTGCTTTTTTCCTGACCCCATATTTAAGCCACTGATAATAAGTGATTTGGATTGATGCCTAAAGTTATCTACGCAGGGAGCTGTGCACAGAGTAAACAACGATTTCATCACTTAATACAATCCATCCTCATTGTAGAGTGACACGTGGACAACCAATTTACAAGCCAGTCTGTGTGAGTCCTTCCAGTGAGAACTGGTTCACTCCTGAGTGAGTTGACAATGGAGCGTCAAGACCAGCAGTGCTGTGGGCTAGACCCTGAGTGACCAGGGGCAGCATTCTGCATGCTTGCCTGCTGGCCTCTGGATTCTTTTCCTTTCTCCCTGTCGGCTCCCAATAGCCAAGGACTGTGAGCACTGAAAGCATTCTTTTACTTGGGAGATTTGTCCCTTAGTTTAAATCAACCATTCGAGGGCCATTCAAGTGTAAATTATTTCACATTTGCGGCCCTGCTGTCTTGACCTTATAGACTACAGAAATCACTAACCCTGTCGTGATTGCACAGTGGGTCTGTACTTCATTTAACGTTCCTGCTATCGTATCTTCCCTTTCTTCTCTGACTCTTTCTCTTTCCAAAGCCGTAAGGTTTTGACATGGAAATATAGACCTAGCAAGAACCTTTTCTGAGTGCCATGCTACAGACAAGCGAATATAAAATATCAGGTATCGCATAATGGGAGCCTGTCCCCTGTTGAGTGCAGCTGGCAGGTGACGTGTCTCATGATGGTAGGTTGCATCTAAATACAGTGTTTAAAATACGCAAATGTGTGTTACTTCTTTTTTCTTTAAAGTTTGCGATTGTCTCTGTGTGCTTTTCTCTCTCTCTTAAGGATACGTGGGTTTATATTTAATTTGCTTCTGCCCTATTACTCTCCCATTGTATTTATGCAAATACCAATGCTTAATTATTGTTCATGCTACTGTTTTCTGAAGTCAAATAGCAGCTGCTCAGGTGTCTCACAGGGAGGTCTCAGAAGACTTTTTGTTTTTCTCCAATACGTGTTATTCAAACGCCCATCTTTGATATCTTCTATCATTAAGTCTGTTACCAGGAGGGTCCCTGCATTTTTCATGCTTATACTCTCAGAGAGACCAATCCTGGATGCCAACAGATATAAAGAAAATGCAGATAGCAGTACCCAGCCTGTGTCAAATGGATTAAATAAGCGATCTGCTAATATACAAGCAAAGACTTGAGTGCACAGTGTAGGGGGGTAAGTCCCCTGTTTAGACTCAGGAGGGAGATGTTTTAGAAGCTGAATCCATCTTCTACATAGTCTCCAGAGAGATCAGTTTCAAAAGACAAAGCATCAATGGTAAATTCTAAACTTCTTAGCGTGGCATACTCGTTTGTGTTGGGCCAATTCCATCTGTCCCTTCAGCCTCATGCTGTGGCATGCCCTGCCCTCTCTGTGCCTCTCCCCCACCCATCTCTCATGTTCTGTCATAGCTCAATGCTTGGCACACATAGTATGCACTCATGAATTAATTCATGTTCCTTCCCTCAGCCTTGTATGTCTCCCTCCTACCTCTCCATTTGGTTGACTCTTAACTGTGAAGCCTTCACTCAGGCTGTGTCCTTGATGACTTTTCTCCTCACCTGGGAGGGGCTGGGGGACAGCGCCCCGCCTCACTGCTCCCATAATTTTTACCAGGTTTGCATTTATCACATCATCCCATAACTGTTGATTCACATATTTGTTTTCTTCACCAAACGTGAGCTCCTCAAGGGCAAAGATGGGATTTGGTTGTCATTGGCTATCCAGTGCCCAGTACAATGCCTGGACGTTGTCGAATGAATGACCTTATTAACCCACAATAAAATGTAACTGCAGAGGAGCCCAGAATATTCTTCCTGGTAGTTAGTAAGCTCACTCTCTTCCCAGCAGATAAATTTTCTTGGGAAATTTAATGGCCACAAAAGATTTCTGGGTAGATATGAGTCAAACCTGAGAGAGCTGGAGAGCCTTCATGGACATTTCCACTAAATTTGGTGAGTCACTCTTCCCTTTCTGTAATAAAATGTTGAACCATCGAGCAGAACTAAATACCCATGTCAGTCAGCACACTGCTCCCCTGAACAGTGCTAGACACATACAGCTGGATTCTTAACTTTCCCAAACGCCTTTGACTAATAGGAATGTTGTGACTGCCCCAAATCTGTATTTTGAGAATTTCGCACATTATGAGTTTTACCTACTAAAGATTAAAAAAAAAAAAGCCATAAAAACAGTCCAAAACCCAGATTCCCCTACAGCTTGGGACAGGCATGTGATAGGTTCCACTAATCAGACCACACTCATCGAGGCTTGAACTTGGAAGCAAGCAGTGTGAAAAGGCCGTCCTGCGCAGGGAAACACGTCTAGTCAGCGTGGCGGTGAAGGCCTGTGGTTCATCTGGCATCCAGTCCCAAGTGTTGTCTGTACCTCGTGAGGGTGCTATGGTGTGCTCGCTGCTGCAAGTGTGGTTGGGTGTCCTTCCTGATGCTTGACCTTCTGGCCCATGAGGAATTCTGTGAGTGAATTAATATCATTTAGTAAAGTTATTTTCTGCTTAAACTAACCAGGATGGATTTTGTTATTTTCAACTAACATCCCCATCCAACACTCTCATAACGTTTCTGTAATTTTAATTGCCATTTCCAGAGGAATGTTGCTTTCTCATTGCTCCCATGAAGGCTTCTGCCCGTGATATTTAGATCCTTTAAGTGATGTGGGGGTTATACCTTTTATGACCTTGCCTGTTTCTCTTAATTTCTGTTGCTTCTCTCATTTACCATTCATTTGAAAAACCATTTAACCACAATAGGATAGTAGAAGGAACATGGGCTTTAGAGGCACAAAGGACTGAGTTTAGGTCCTAGCTCTGCTACTTATTCGTCCCATGACCTTGGATATTTTCTTAACCTTCCCAAGACTTCTTCAGAAGATGTGGAAACAGTATTTATGCTGCAGGGTTGTTGTTAAAATAAAAAGAAACAATGTACAGACAACTCCTCGTGCTCTGACTGCCATTAAATAGGACCTTACATAGAGTGCTCTGGTCAGTCTCCCTTGGTTGACTTTGAAAGACACCTGGGAAGAAACAACCAGGCTTGTTTCTCTATTAGACCAAGTTCCCTTGAATTTATAATTGCTTCCCTACAGAAGCTATTGCTTACTGGATTAATTCTCAGATTCTTACCCTGGAACTCAAAGTCTTCTTTTGCCTGGTCCTGTGCTGCCTCTCCAGCCTTATTTCTTTTTTTTTTTTTTTTTTAAAGATTTTATTTATTTATTTTTTCCCCCCAAAGCCCCAGTAGATAGTTGTGTGTCATAGCTGCACATCCTTCTAGTTGCTGTATGTGGGACGCGGCCTCAGCATGGCCGGAGAAGCAGCGCGTCGGTGCGAGCCCGGGATCCGAACCCGGGTCGCCAGCAGTGGAGCGCGCTCGCTCAACCACCAAGCCACGGGGCCGGCCCTCCAGCCTTATTTCTAACAACCTGTTTGCAAGAGCCTTTGCTTTAATCAGCCCCGTGCCTTCCTCCTCCCCACCACCCTGTGTGCATGCCCACTGCTCCCCCCACTTTGTTACACCTGTTCAGGCTGAGCCCCTTTCTTGGGCTTGCCCTTTCTTTCCTCTCTGCCAAGCCAAATCCAACCCTTCTGTATAGCCTAACTTAAGTCCTCCCCTGACCAAACACTCTGGTTTCTCCCCATATGGATCAGTTTTGACACTGACTGATTATGTGGAGTGTTTTAACTGTTAAAAAGTAATGTACTTATAAGTCACCAGGTAGAGAGTCATTTTTATTACCAGATAAGTGCTTTGTATGGACCATCTCATATAATCTTTACAGCAGACTCATGAGGTAGGCTCTGGTATTTTACAGATGAGGAAACCGAGGCACAGAGAGGTTAACAATTGAAGTAGTTAAATTTGGCCTGAAGTTGCACAGCGAGTGAAATGCAAAGTCAAGATTCAAACCCAAGCAATGTCATGTCAGAGTGCAATCTGTTAACTACATTGCAATCTTGAAGGAAGGGACACTTTCAGAGATTTATTTATATTATTTCTCTTATGCCTGGTATAGAAATGATCAAAAGAAACAGAAACCAATTTATTATATGAAGCATAGTCAACACGGGGGAGAGGGAGTGAAATGACGTCTGAGGTCTGATCAAGTGGGGCCTTGTAGGCCATGATCTTTTTTTTCTGGTGAGGAAGATTGGCCCTGAGCTAACATCTGTTGCCCATCTTCCTCTTTTTGCTGAGGAAGATTGATTCTGAGCTAACATCTGTGCCCACCTTCCTCTATTTTTGTATGTGGGATGCCGCCCACATCAAGCATGGCTTGATAAGCGGTGTGTTGGTCTGCACCCGGGATTTGAACCTGCAAACCCTGGCTGCCGAAGCGGAGCACACGACCTTAACCACTAGGCCACTGGTCCGGTTGTAGGCCATGATCTTAATGGCACCACCACTGCCATCCTCACCACCACCAACGAACTGTGGAGCAGCAAGGACAATGAAACAGCAGCCTCCAGTCCAGAGTGCAGCCTCAGTGAGCCCCTGTTTGCTTATGAAGGATGTCATTGCTACTCAGAAGGGCAGGCTGCTCTCCTCTGTGCCTGCTTATAGTCATGGGTGGGAGTGTGGCTCAGTGGAAACTTCCCAGGACTTAGAGACTGAGAACATGCGTCTGAGTTCCACTTCTCCCACTTGCTCGCTTAAGATTTGGTCAAGGCCTCATTTCCGTATCTGCAAAGTGAAAATACTAACGCCAGTGTCTTAGTAGTGAAGGTCAAAGGAGAAGATGCATAGCTTTAAACTACTTTTTCAAAGTAAAGGTATGATTATTACGAACGTGAAAATTATTTTCACATTCATATCTTTTTATGACACCCTGTCCCCTGTTGGACAGTAAAGGGAATGAATTCTCATTCTACCTTATGAAAGCAGATCGTACACACCAAAAGTCACTGCCAGCACTGAGTGGAGATGTTTCACAGACAAATAAGACATATTAGAGTATATGGGAAAAGTAACAGCCTTAAAAGGGAATTTTTGATTAAAAACTGAATTATAGACTTTATCTGTAGTGCTGGGTACTATATATGACGCATCGTTCTCTCGGTGAGTGAGACCCAAGGGCGATCCTCTTTTTGGTGGGTGATTTTCAGTTTCTAAGTGGTAATTGTAACCTCTGATAGTCTGAGTCATATGATTATTTCATATTCTTCTAAAAAGGGTTTTGGCACTTTTATATATTACAATTGTTTTGTTTAAGGCTATTTTCTTAAGAAATCTTTTCCATCAAGATGATCTAAGCCAACAGGAAAATTGATTCAATGGAGAAAGTTTGCTTTATCACCAAAATTTTCAAAGTTGAAAAAAAAATTATACACCCACATTATTGTTCTTATTTAAATTCTAGCATGGAAATGAACAACTCTCCCTAGGAAATCAAGATGAAATGGATTTTACTTTTACATTTCAATTTAAAATAGAAATTCAAATTAGTTAGCAGGCAATGCAATTTACATCAACCTTTCCCTCATGATGATCAGACGCCTAGTGCAGTCTTGATTAGGCATTACTAATGTTAACTAGCTTCAGGTGGTATAATTCATGTAGGCGACTTATTCAAGGAACTGGTTGCAAATGAAGGTCCCTGAGGGGAGCAGTTCCAGCCTGGCTTATTCCTTTTTAATAATATTAGCTTCTGTTTCTATGGAAACTGCACATCCTGTTTTGCTGTTTGCATAAGGTATCTTTAGATTTATTCAAATAGTTAAAACTAATAGTAGCATTCTGCTCTGAGTATAGTATCACGTAGACATTTTCACAGATGAGTTAATAAATCAAACTTTATTATAGGAAACTATACTCATATAAAGTGACAATTATAAGTAGGGATTATGTTTTTGAATTTCTGTGTGTTTCTAAAATACTAACACTGGAATTCAAAGAGGGAAATGTTTGTTTAAAAATCATTGGAATCAAATACACCAATAGAAAAATGGGTAAAGGGTAAAAACCAATGTGTGTATTTACACACTGTACATATATATGCATATATATATAGCTAATAAACATAAAATATATGCATAAATATATATTTATAAATAATAGACGTATTATGTATAAATGGCTAATAAACATAAAAATATATTCAATCTCACCAGTAATCAAGATATACAATTTAAAACAACAATAAAATATCAGTATTTACCTCTTTGACTAGCCAAGATGAAAAGAAATGATAAAACTCAGGGGGAAGCGTTGTGGGGAAATAGGCACATGATGGGATGTTGATGGGAATATAAATTAGGGCAAATTTCTGAAGGGCACATTGACAATATGTACCAAAAACCTTAAATATATGCCAACCACTTGACCCAGATATTTCACTTGTAGGAAGTTTAAGGATTTGTAAAGAGATAATCTAACAAGGATATTTATTATACTATTGATCTTGATAAAAAAAATGAACACAAAATATGGAAATAAGCCCAACATCTGTCATTAGGGGATTGTTTAAATCGATCATGCTCCATGAGAGAGTCATGGTCCACATATTTTCCTCACAGGTGTTTCCCTGGTTCCCAGCACAAGGCCTAGATGCTCAATAAAGTTGTTGAATGAATTAAAATGATGGTCTAGAACTGTAGTTAATTACCTGGACAGATGTCCACGGTATGTTAAATGAAAAAAAGTGACAAAATAGAATATAAAATGTGGTCGCCTTTTAAAAAAAATCATCTTCATACTTGTACCTATATGGATGACCTCTGTAATAATACACACCATCATGACTGAATCAAAAGTGATTCACAAGAATTGGACTGTGAATGTGAAATAGTTTTAGAAATACCTTAACTAATGTATTTTGCTCATATTTTCCTTTTATGTATGTGCAAAGAGTGACATATAATAAAATTGATGTCTAAAAACCTCTAAAATCTTTTTTCTAAGAAGTATAAAATTACAATTCTACCCAAGAAAACATCGTATCATAGTTCAATGGTGGTTTTGTTTTTTTCCTTAGAGGCACATAAAAAATGATGTATCTAACAATTGATATTGTTGTAGGTTTCATGAAATATGGTACCTCTAGATTGAACTATTGCAGCAATATTTTAAGTGGTCTCTTTATCTCTTTCCAATTCATCTCATCCATTCACAGCAGATTTACCTTCTAAAGCACCAATCTAATAATTGTATTTGCCTTTTTAGAAAATGTCAATGCTTCTCCTTTGAGTACAGGTTAAGATCTGTTATGTAGTGAGTGTTTGCGTGCCCTCAAAATTCATATGTTGAAGTCTTAGCCCCCAGTGTGATGGCATTTGGAGTTGGAGCCTTTGGGAAGTAATTAGGTTTAGATGAGGTCATGAGGGTGGGGTCCCATATGGAATTATGGTCCTTATAAATATAAGAAGAGACATCAGAGCATGCTCTCTCTCTCTCTCTCTCTGTCATGTGAGGACACAGCAAGAGGATGGCCATCTGCAAGCCAGGAGAGGGCCCTCAATGGGGAACTGAATTGGCTGGCACCTTGATCTTGGACTTCCCAGCCTCCAGAACTGTGAGAAATAAATTCCTGTTGTTTAAGCCACTCAGTCTATGGTATTTTGTTATGGCAGGTCGAGCTGACTAGGCCAAGATCTGAACTCCTTAACAGGGCACAGAAGGGGCCCTCCGTGATGGAGACCTAATGAATTCCTCAGCCTTCACCACATACCCAGCACATCTACCATTCTATACCCAACTCCCTCGACATCCTCTGCACCCTTCCACCTCTGTCCCTTTGTTTATATTCATCCATCTGCCCAGACTGCTCTTCTGGACCCCCCACCCCAGGGGAATCCCACCCTTGTTTCAAAATCACCACCTCCCTGAGGCTTCCCAGATTGTCTTATTCATAAATGAACCATCCTTGTCCTCTCCAATCAATTGTTAGACATTGATTATAGCACTTCCAAAGTCAGCCACGTTTAATTGTTGATTTTGGACACATCTGTTTCTAAATCATATCTCATTTGGCTTTCTCTTCTCTGCCTCTTCACCTGCCCAGATACTATGAACAACACTGAGCAAGTACATAATAAATGTTTGTTGAGTAAGTATTGGATTTATTAAACTCTTCTATGAGAGTTCAAAACCTAATGTTATAATATATTTTAAAATATAGTTTTCTCCACAAACCTAATACCATTTGAGTCTTCACACTCCTTTATTTCAGCATGAGGATTCCTGCACTTGGTTGAATACAGGTTACTAACAACACAACCATGACAGTAATCATAGCACTTACCGTGCACTAGGCACTGAGCTGAACGTTTTATAGGCATCATGGCATTTAATGCAATAATAATTCTGTTATGTAGATACTATTATTACTCCCATTTTACCGATGAGGAAACAGGCTTTGAGAGGTCAAGTAACTAACCCAAGGTCATGTAGAGAGAAGCAATAGAGCCCGGTTTCAAACCCAAGTCTGTCTGACCTTAGTCTATACTCTTAACTTCCAAACTATACAGTCTCTTAATACATGTTGTTATTTAACATTTTACTCAGCCTTTGTGAAAAGTAAAAATAAAAATCAAGCGACTGTCATTTGGAGCTACAAGTTAGAGCAGCACAATCCTCACTGTATCCGAGTAGACTTGACACCTCTTGGACTATGAATCTCTCTGACTGTAGCGTGACATGCGTTTGCTGGAATGCTGTGATGTTCTCAGATTAAACATATCATCGTTAAAAACATGAGCGTATTTTCACTTTCTGCAATTATTGTATAAATCAGATTTTCCACCGATTTCTACCTCCTTAAAAATACTTCACAGAATATTTCACGGAGATAATTCTGAAATTTTCTGGGGAAAAATTAAGACAAATCTTAGACTTGGATGACAGTGCTTTGAAGATATGTAAGGACTGAAAAAAAGTCCATGTATCATTAAACTAAATCAGATGAAAGAGAAGAAAACAGGCTGTTGATGTAAAGGCATAGGCAGTGAAGCAGACAATGCCCAGGGCTGTGCAAATGCTTGCCACCTGCACGCTTACTTCCACGCCTGTGTCTCCGCCCTAGTACTCAGGGCTCACCTGTACCTCAGTGTCCACTCTGCTCCTGCCCCACATGGCAATGATGCTTCACCAGGTCTTCTATGCGGTCTTGAAAATTGCTGCTTAAAAGGTCGTAGTTCTTTTATCTCCCTCAAAGCCCTATCCACTGTATTTCTTGA
Organism: Ceratotherium simum simum; assembly: GCF_057802395.1. Lineage (NCBI taxonomy): Eukaryota > Metazoa > Chordata > Mammalia > Perissodactyla > Rhinocerotidae > Ceratotherium > Ceratotherium simum. The sequence continues at coordinate 50,204,086 of NC_141918.1, read as the reverse complement.
CTTTCTGTCATTTCTCATGTCTCTTCTGAGAGCCTAAAATCCATTGGTCAGAGAGGACTTGATTCATGTTTTGTTCTTCCCCAAATGCTTACTCCACCTTGAAATTATCGGTTTGGCTTCAAGAGTGAAGGTGTGGAAATAAATGTGTATATTTCAAGGTTAAATATTTATTGCAGGCTGTTGGGCTATTCCTATACAGCTCTCTACATTTTACCTCTACATCTATTGGGAGTTTTCAGTGGCCTCCGAAAACCACCAGGAACATGTCTTTAGTTAAAGTGTGGTTTATTGACTCATTGCAACATGTGCAAACATGCAGCATGGGGAACTGTGCAGCGACTCAGTATGAGGATGTCAGAACGGGCTTGGTGTTATTTCTTTATGAAATCTCATCTGAATGACAGGAGGAATGAGGCCAGGCTCAGCTGTAATTGGTGGAGAAGCAGCACTCGTATCAGCCAGGATAGAGGTGTTAGTCATTCTGGTGACAGTGGTTGGACGATGTTCTTGTTGTCGTCAGAGTTCAGACATCATTTGGAAGTAGGCTTGATTGCGTCATGGTTCGTTAAAGTCACAGAGTGTTCTTGACTGATGTGGGTGTTCTGTGAAATTGTTTATGTTCAGCAGGAGGACACCACAACCTGGCTGGGGCGCTGGGCCAGCATCTGGCAACACCAAGACCTGAATGGTAGCGCCAGGCGGGCTCCTGGTATCAGGGTCCGTTTGCCTCTCTCTCAGAGTCCATAACCAGATTTGAGAATCACTCAGGTCCGAGACTGTGTCTCCTGACCCCCACATCCCTGGCCCTGAGAGGCGGGCTCCGTGAATGTGCTCGGCGAGGGCGGGTTGGGGCTGATTTCTCCTTTCTCTCTGGCCAGCTTGACCTTCTTGGTAGCTTTCGGCTGAATAATCAGAAAATCTTTAAAAAAACATAAATCTAATTTTAAATCTGCTTGGGAAATCATAAACCGTTAGTAAAATATGTTCTCTTGGGTCCAAATATACTACTTTCCAGCTTAGTTGTCTCAAGTTAGCATAATTTACCAACACTAAAAATAATATCTAGAACAAAAGCCTCCGAATATAGAAGCAAAGAGAGTTTTTGTCCTCCTGATTTTAGAAACCCACTATTTCACTATAAAAATCTTTAAAAGACCATGACAAAATACTGATCCTGATTTAAATCCTGAACTATTTTCTTATTATTTTCCACTAACCATTTGAAATTCCTACCATGAAATATAGTGCAGAAGGGGCATACATTTCCCCCTGGCTTTCAGCCTCAACCTTCTTCTAACATTAGCATTGGACATAATGGATAAAAATATGACCCCCGGGTAACCTTGATAGAAATGATCACAGTTATTCACTTGGGTTGCTCTTTAACCTCACAGTGAAGAGGGATCACTAGAAAAGTGAGCTCACTTTTATCAGGAGAATGATTCAGAAAAAGAACTCTGATGGCAGAGGACATTCACTCACTGAATCATTAATTAATTAATTAAATATATAGTCCTTGAATTTCAAATCTGAGCCAAATTAAGTACTCTATGCTGGAACACCAATGGTAAGCAAGAACAGGCACGGAGTTTACTATCAAGTAAACTCTATTCTCACCTACTATCAAGTAGGTGAGACAGACGTGAATCAAACATGCAAATCAATGCCTATAATTGCAAACAGAAGTCCTCTGAATGATGGCAACTGGCTTCTGTGAAAGCATATAACAGCAGGCCCTGAATTAGATGGGAGACATTCCTAGGAAAGTGATCACCGAGCTAAGAGAAAGAGGGGTAAGTGAGACACTCAGGGAAGAAGGGGGGAGATGGATAAAGAATGTTCCAGACAGAGGGAAGAGCAGAGACAAAGGCTTCAGGCAGGCATGAGAGGGGCTTGTGTCTTAAATTGAGTTCTCTGGAATCAAACCTTGAGGTAGAGATCTGCTCAGCTGTTCATTGGGCCGGCTTTCAGGATTAACACCTGTGAGGAAGTGAGGGAGGTTCTGGAGATGGGCTGACTCTCTGAGCTGCCTCAAATTGAGACCCCTGTACCCCCTCATGGGTCAGTCCTCTGTTCCCAGAGTGTGACCAGCTGTGGGCTTTAGCAGGCAACACTCCCCATGGCTGGGCCTGAAGGGGGAACTGAGTGGGACACCACAACTTCCACTGCTTCTTGGGCTGCCAGGGGCTCTGTGTGGCTGGAAGGCAGAGAACCAGAGGGTAGGACAAGAGGCTGAAAGGGTGGGTGGGAGTCAGACCACACAGGGCTTACTTAGTAAGCCTTCTTAGGGATTTCAGACTATCTTAAGAGCTATTGAAGGGAATGAGAAGGGCAAGGGATCAACACAGCTTCAGGCAGACAATGCATGTCCTGGGCAAGGGGATACCCCCAAACTTCGGTGACTGTCTTGTACGTTTCCGCCTCCTTTCAATGGGCTCAGTGATCTGTATTAATTACCGACGAGGACATCCATTTCAGCACTCCTGGTTGTTCCCTTTCAGAGTTCCCAACTCAGAAGCCAGGCGGTAATATAAATGAGAGAAGTGAGACAGGGCTGAAAAAGTTAAGAATTTCTGTTACTGTGAGCTGAAAGATACTTGCTCCATCTAAAAGTATCCAAATTCAAAGGCTTAAAAAAGCTGTGCAAGACATGTTATATTTTACTGGCTATTTCCCCACTAGTTCTCAAATGTAATCTGTAATATACGAACTCCATTTCTTTAATAACACACGAAGCATGTTACTATGTGAAGTTGTTATAACTGGTGTCAATTGACCATGTTTAGTTAGAAAGATTTTGTTTTATATGTAGCTATATTCTGTATCTCTATAATCCCTAAGCTCATATGAAAAGGAAATTCATAATACTAACCAGAAAAATCAAGTTGATTTAGTAAAACCGCATCACATGCTTGATAATAATATATCAAGAATGCACACTTTGTGTTTCGATGTTCAATCAAACCTTTGATGCTATTATGATGTATCATTCTTCTTGCTCTAAGGCTCCAGCGTGTGATCCTTCAGGAACTATTGAGAAGTGGTGGAAACCATTCTTGCTCAGATCCTTCCCCTGGAAAGATGAATCATGGTGCTTTATAAACACCATGGAGAGCACTCGCCTGACAGTTTCATGGCTTTGTCTTTAGTCAGTTGGTGCAGAAATCTTGTTCTGAGCCCGTTCATTTGTGAAAAAGGTCAGTGTAATTTCCTCATAGCTCCTGTGGCCTCCCCCAGAATGAGTTGTCCTCCATATACGACAGTGACGCTGGTACCATGTTGGGTAAAGTCAATGCTCTGAAGTGTTTTTCCCACTAAGTGCTGCTAGGTAGGGCCAGATTCACAGGTACAAAACCCTCACCTAGATGTCATTCTAGACCTTTACCCCTCTCCCCTCACGTTCAATCAATCGGCAAGTCTGATCTACCCCTTAAGCAACTGTTTTCTCTCCATCCCTTCTGCCACCTCCACAGATGAGTCTACCACCATCACTCCTTGGCTTGACTCCTGCATCACTCCTTGGCTTGATTCCCTCATGACTAGTCTCCTAGTCTCCAGTCCAGCCAGGCAGCCTGCAATTGATTTACCCAGAATTTATTCCCCCAATGCAAATCTGATCAGGTACTCTCCTTGAAAAAAACCCTTTAGGGTCTCCCATCACCCTACTTAGCATGTTTATAAGGCATTCACCACTGCTGTCTCCATACACGTCTCTGGCTTCCATGTTGTATAAAAGAAGACTGTCCCATCCGTCCTTAGGAAAAGTCTTCCAAATGAAAATACAGCCTGGAAACAATAGGCAGTTTTTCCAACTGAAAGCTTGTAGGAAGGATTATTCATCAGAGGAATAGTCACGATTATTTCAAACACGTTTACTATTTTCTCTTTGCATTGTTGCAAATAGAGCAAATCATCTCCCATATGCAAGGGCCTGTTGAAATGGTATAAGTCAGCAAACCTTGATACTGTATTGTATTTTATTGATAATTTCAAAGACGACTAAAATGAAATCTCCCCTAAGCCTGGAGAGATTAAAATTTATTTGTGAGAGAGAGACTTAAAGATTTAACTATAACTATATTGCAACTAATTCTGCATTGGAGGTATAATAAAATATTGTAGAAGAGAACAATCCATTCTGAATAAGGGATCAGGAAAGACAGAGTCTGCTCTGGGTCTTGGAGTAGAAGGAAGATCATCTAGGTGAAAGAATAACAACAAAGGAGCTCTGTCAGGAACAGAAATTCAGGAGAGCTATACAATCATTGGCAGCGGGGGAGAAGGATGAAGACTTAGAGGGAGAGCTGGGCCTGGGAGGACAAATTGTAGTTAGGGTATAGGGGGCTTTAAATGCCACGTTAGGGATTCTGTACTTTATTCCATAGGCAATAGAGAAGGTTTGAAGGTTTTTGGGCAGATCTGACTTTCATTTTAGGAATGTTACTCAGCTGTGAGAGGGAATGTCTAAAGAGGCTGGAGACTGGAGGCAAGATGGTGAGAAAAGGGCAAATAGGGCAATGGTAGTTGGACTATAAATATTGACAGGCATGGGAAATAGTGAATGTATAATTAATGAGTTTGGGCTATGGGTTTTATGTGGCAATGAGGGTAAGAGAGATGACAGTATCCTGGTATTTCTCGGCTGGACGTGGTAGCCAGTCTCCAAGATGACTCCCAATGACCCGCACCTCCTGGCATTCTCACACTTGTGTAGTCCCCTCTCACATTGTACCAGGGTTGGTCTCTTTGGCCAATAGAATATGGCAGAAGTGATGGTGTGTGACTTCCAGGATTAGGTTATAAAGTCACTGTGGCTTTTGTCTTGGTTGCTCGCTCTCAGGTATTTGCTCTGTGGGAAGCAGCTGCCTTCTAATGAGCAGCCCTATGGATAGGCACACATGGTGAGAAATAGACCTCTTGGTAATAGCCATGTGATTGAGCATGGAAGTCAATTCTCCAGCCCAAAGAAGGCTTCATATGATTATAGCCTCAGCTGACATCTTGACCACAACCTCAGGAGAGATCCTGAGCCTGAACCACTTTAGCTAAACCATTCCCAGAATCCTGACTCTCAGAAACTCTGTGAGATAGTATTTGTTTTAAGTTGATAAGGTTGAGGAATTTGTTATATAGCAATAGATAACTAATAAACTGGGTAATTGGGAAGAGCTAATTAGCTAAAGTAGAAAATGCAGAAAAGGGGAACTGGTTTTGCCTAGGAGAAGACAAACTTGATTTTGACATTTTTGGATTGTGCAGTCTCTCTCAGTCTCTGCTCACCTGGCATATGGGACGTCATCACCTGGTGTGGAGTGGGTGGTCTCTATCTTAAACGTTCATCAGAATCACCTGGAGTGCTTGTTAAACAGATGCTTAGCCCTACCCTAGAGTTTCTGGTTCTGTAGGTCTGGGTCTGGACCCCCAAACTTGTATTTCTAATAAGTTCCCAGATGATGCTGATGTTTCTGGTCCAGGGACCACAGTTTGAGAACCATTGTATAGAGCGAAATTGAGAAGAAAACCCAAACTGATAACATTTATTATAATTAATAGTTGTCTTCTTCTCTGGTATTATGTATACATCGTAGAGCTGGAATATTTAGCAATTAAAGAATATGAATGAGTTTAACATCAATGACCAAAATTAGGGTTGGGAATTTTTGTAGACGACAATTAACGAAAAACCACGTGCAAGATAAAATTGGATTTCCTTGCTTTCTAAGGCACATGTATACTCGACTCCTCTGCTATGGATTTACAATGAACTTCTTTTCCTGTATTCCACTATTGATTTTTGTTTTTAGTTTTATGTTTATAACCTGAAAATGAATTTCAGTTGATCAACAAGCACATATGAAAAAAATACAAAAGGAACTTTAAAATATTCAATTATGTGTTATAGGACTTTCATATTTCTTCTTAGACTGCTGGAATAAATCTCTGGAGATTTTGCCTTGACAACCAGGAGGACTGATTAAATAGACCCCATATCAAAACTGTGTGGTGTTGGTCTCTGCGTCTCAGCAGATAAGGCATGACAACCAATTAGAGGAGAGGCCATTTTCATAATGAATAGCTGCTGCTCAGGAATAAAGGATTGTATTTCTTAACCCTTTTCAAAGTTTACAATGTATACCAATTAAATATTTGACTCATCTAATTAGCTAACCAAGAAAAGCTAATAAATTGAGTTTTGTTTTCTCAGTGAATTTTTTGTGTGGAGGCCCTTCTGGTTTGACATTTTTCTTTTCATGTCAAGGATTTTGGTTTAAACATCTTCCTTGGCCATACAGCATAAAAATGAGGATAGAGTACATAATCTCTGATGTCTCGTTAGAGAAAGCTGATCCCTCTGACTTAGGTACACTGGTTTCCTAGTAACTGATCTCTTGCCTTGCTTCTTTGAGATAGAATTCCAACCTTGTTGCCTAGTGACTGTGTTTATCTGGATTTCCTGCCAATGACTGCTGGATTCCTCAGGCCTGGATTCTGATGCCAACCACCTGCCTTCCAACACCTTCATCTATTGCCTCTTGCTTAAGAACCCATAACTTACATAGCCTGTCCATTTTTTACATCTCCCTTACCTCCTGAACATTTCCTATAGATGGACCTTCTGGTTTGGGATCTACTTATGAACTCATGTCCCTGTCAAGGTGCCCTTTGAATAACCCACTCCAGGTGTTGTTCTCATGGGCTTGTGGCTGTCCTTTGCTTGACTGTGTCTCACTACACTCCTAGTTCCAACGTTCTCCCATCTGGTTAATCCTATCTCCAGCTAAACCTACTGGGGAAGACAGAGAAAAGATGAGCGGGGGAGTGTGCGGATTAGAGAACCGAGGACCGAGGACGACTGCCCTCTTGGAATGATGTTGCTCCACCCTGAAAGCTGAAACCTCAAACCATCCTGGCATCACCATATTTTTGTCCTATCCTATCCTATAATGGAAAGAGACCTACTTCCGGTTATCACCTAAGCTCAGTGAGCCAGTTAAAATGTCTGGGTTAACAGATGTTTTCTACTAATCACTTTTATCTTTCCCCAACCTCTTCTTGATGCAGACAAGCTGGTCAGACTCTCCATCAGAAGGTTTGTGTTAACGTGAGTGGCAAAGGGCACGGCTGCCTCTGTGAAGAGCTCCAGCGGGAGGCTCTCAGAACTGCTCCTGGCCTCTGCAGTTCTCTTCTCCTCCTTCTTTGGAGGCACAGACTGTGTCATCCAGAGCGTTCTTGGCATAGAATTTAGAGCATAATCAGCTCCCATAGGCAGGACGAGGAAGGCAGCTGTTTCACAGCCACTCATTAGAGTCATATATGGATGTATCCAAAAAAGTCCCCAAAACCCGGGAATGGAGGAAAGTGACATCTAGCAACACTCAGATTCTGATTGTATGTTTAGAGGCCTTATGGCCTTTAAATACAATGAACATTTACCATTACCAAAACAACGTTTTGTTATATTCAAGTATGCACAAAGAGGTGAAAAAGTTAATTCCATCTCCCAATTTTGGCTAAGAATCTCAGCTAAAATTTCCTTGTTGAAAAAGTTTTCGACTTATTTACAGTATCATTGATAGCAGCCCTACAGGATTTAGGACAGAGGCAACATAACAGCCCAAACATGGGGTGGAGTTAGGGGTGTGTGTGTGTGTGTGTGTGTGTATGTGCACACTTTACTTCCCAAGTTGTCACACAGTACTGAGGCCTTATTGCCTATGTTTTATGGCCTAAAAACTATGACCAGTTTTACATAAGTCTCTTCTCTTGAAAACTTCCCTTTTAATTAACCTACTTCTCCAGGAAACAGTCAACATGTCTCTTTAATTATTTTCTGTGACGATCTTATGTCTACTTTGGTATTTTTTCAGCAATTTCATTATAATGATGGAAAAGAGCCTCTTATTTTCATTAGAGTGATGCAGTTGAAAATTATGAAACACAGAAAAAGGCTTCAGAAGTGCTTCTCACATGTGCCTGAACATGTCACCTAGGGTCCCTGTTCTCTTCTCTGAATTCTGGGCCACACCCCACACCCCCATCATTATGTACCAAAATCTTCAGGAAGGTCATGGGATTCACAGGCTGAGGTCATAGATGGTTCTTATGATCAGACAAGGTGAAGAAACCTTGGCAGAGAGGGTCATTTGTGGTGCTCTGTGGACCATCTCTGGAAGGTCTTGAGAGCTCTTAAAATCTCGATGGTTGGTTCTGACACTAACACACCTAGACTTGCTGATTGCTTGTGTCTGAGGCAGATATAGTGATACAATAACAGAGATATCATGCCCAAATTCCAGGTTAGCCATCAAGTGTTACTGAAAACAAAATGGTGGTTTTCGATGAAAATACAGGAATTTTACAGAAAATGCAGGTGGGAAGCTTACTCTCTCAGCTTCTGAGAACCTTCAGAAAAGTCAGTTATGCTTGTTCTGATGAAGACAGTGGTTGGGAGAATCAGTAGTAAGTCCCATGTAAAATTCTGATTCGCTTCCAAATAGTCATCAGGGACCAGAACACACTAGAAGACTCAGGGAGAAGCCACAGGAGGCCATTTCACCCACTTAGCTGGTGGCAGGAGTGCAGAACTATTTCCCCAAACCATTTCCTAACTTTGGCTGTTTTCTCGTTTTTTTGAGGAAGATTCACCCTGAGCTAAGATCCTCTGCCAATCTCCCTCTTTTTGTATGTGAGCCGCCACCACAGTATGGCCACTGATAGATGAGTGGTGTAGATCCGCACCCGGGAACCGAACCTGGGCTACCAAAGCAGAGCATGCCGAACTTGACCACTAGGCCACCAAGGTTGGCCCTGTTTTGCCATTTTTTTCAATCAGGTTGTGAACTCCCAACCCCTACCCTGTACACACACACCACCTTCAATTCAGCGGAAATCTAAAGGAAGAAATAAAACAATAAAGGCAAAGTCAGGTGCCAGATCAAAGGCAAATTGCCCAAAGGCAAAGGCTACCATGAGGATAACTCGTTCATGCGTAAAGCAGTAGTGGTTTCAACACGATTCTTTTAGATGGACTCTACGGAGTCATCAACTTGACCATTTGGGACCCACAAGATCATTCATTTCATAGGATAGAGCCGAATGGTCCATATCCCAGCCTCAGGACTCTATTTAAGTGTCAGCACAGTGGAGTGGAAAGCTCAGGGGATTTGGGATCGGACAGTCAATTTGAATTTCTGTCCTTGCCACATTAACTATCTTGCTAGACTGCTTAACCTCTTCAAACCACACTTTCTTCATCTGTAACACTGGAGTATTAATAACACCCTTTACGAGTTATTATAAGGGTTAGATGAAATAATGCAAGGTCATTAGTTCAGTGCCTGGGATGTGGTGAAAGGTCAGGAAATATTAGGTCCAGACAGGACCAGCGCATAAATTGCAAGGCCCTGTGAAAATGGATATGTGGGGCCCTTTTTTCAAACATGATTAAAGATTTCAAGACAGTGACAGCCAAGTATTGAACCAACCACGAGGCCCCTCTATGCATGGGGCAGCGTGCGATTGCAGAGGTTGACCATGAGGTCGACTCTGATTCAGCCTCATGACCAATTGTCCCAGTTTGTCTGGGACTGAGGGGTTTCCTGGGACATAGGACTTCCAAAGATAAACCAGAAAAATCTTGCGCAAACTGAGACAATTCGTCGCCTTAGCGCTGTGATACCATCTGGTATTGGTGGGTCTTGGAGATGGATCTCAAAATATTCAGGCTTTTGCCAGAGAACTATTCAGAGAATCTTTCCTGAGATGAAGCTTTCCACTGCTCTCTGAAGGGTTAGCCATCAGGCATTATTGAAAATTGAATGCTGCTTGTAGATGAAATTAATGATGAAAATGCACATGGAAAACATGTTCTCTCAATTTTGTCTGCTCACAAGTTCTAAGGCGTCTTTAACGATCTCCCATCTTAGAGCTGAAAGTTGGTACCCTTTTACCAACCTCGTCCTATTTCCCTCACATTCCAGTCCCTGGCAACCACTTCTCTACTTGTTTATGTGTGTTTGACTTTTTTTTTTTAGATTTCACATATAATTGATACCATGCAGAATTTGTCTTTCTCTGCTTGGCTTATTTCACGTAGCATAATGCCCTCAAGGTCCATCTATCTTGTCACAAATGGTGGGATTTCCTTCTTTCTCACAGCTGAATAATATTCCATTGCATATATACCACATCTTCTTTATCCATTTATTCACTGATGGATGCTTAGGTTGTTTCCATATCTTGGCTTTTGTGAATAATGCTGTAGTGAATACGAGAGTGCAGATATGTCTTCAATATTCTGTTTTCATTTTCTTTGGCTATATACCCAGAAGTAGGATTGCTGGATCATATTGTAGTTCTATTTTTAATTTTTTGTAAATTAAAACAGTAAAAACTGTAATTTTTTACTGAAAACAGTAAAAAATTACTGTTTTCCATAGTGGCTGCACCAATTTACATTCCCACCAAGATTGCCCAAGTGTTCCTTTTCTCCACATCCCTGCCAAGACTTATCTCTTGTCTTTTTGATGATAAGGTCTGAGAATCTAATGTAAACCATGGGCTCTATAGTTGATAATACCGTATTGTATAATTGAAATTTGCTACGAGAGTAGAACTTAAATGTTCTCACCAAAAAAAAAAAAAGATAAATATGTGAGGTGATGGATGTGTTAATTACTGAGATGGAGGGATGGAGGGAATGCTTCTACAATAAATACATATACCAAATCACTACAATGTACATTTTAAATATCTTATAATATTATTTGTCAATTATACCTCAATAAATCTGAAATTTTAAAAAAAGGATCTCCCACACTCTAACCCAGAGGGGATCTATGACTCAGAGCATTTCATGCTGTTTGACAAAGTAATCTTAAATGAAAAAAAATTGTGCCAGTTTCCAGCAGATGAAAAAATATTGATATAGTGCTCTTATCATCCTTGAAAGAGCTGGCATCTCCAGAAAATTTCTTCCTTTCATACATATGATTGAGGAGGCTGGATTTATTTGCATGCCAAAGAATCCATCTTTTAACATCTGCAAAAATTTATTCAATAACACATTTATAGATATGTCTCACATTTGCACAAATCAAACTATGATGTCTTTGTGCCTCAGGGAAAAATTAAGTTTTCAAACAGCTCCAGGACCTTCACACAGAGTGTTCTTATGGTCTATCTGCCTGGAATGCTTGGCCCCCACTCTTTTTCTGGAAAAACAAACGAGAAAAAAATAACCCCAAACACCTACTCATCTTTTAGATCTCAGCCTAATGTCACTTTTCTGACTTTTCAAATTAAATTTGGCATCACCCTGCCCCAGTTTTACTTGTCACAATGCCCTGTTCCCATCTGTCACAGCCACCACCCCGGTTCTTAAATACAATGTTGTTTATGTGTTAACTTGGGTAATGTCCATCTTTCCATAGGGCGTATACACTGTGAAAACAGGAATCCTGTGGGTTTGGTTGACTGCTGTCTCCCCTGTACCCAGTACAGTGCTCGGCTCATGGAGGCACTTGTTACATATTTGCAGAATGAACAAAAGTATGAAAAACCAAAATGATCAAAGTTATGGGCTCCCAGAGAAATAAACAAGTTTCTACAGAATTTACTATAGACGCTTCCCATTACTCATCATGATGCTTTCCTGGGAAAATGGCACCCAACTCAAAGACATTAGCATTTAAATTCTAACAAGGTCACTGTATTGAAAAGCTATATTTTATTTCTATAAAAAGGTAATAAAGTACTTAATGAAAAGCACATTGAAAACATATTTCTTGCCTGTGCATTGTCTTTTAACGACAGGTTAGGTGATTCCTTGACCTTCTACTCAATCATACTGAGGAGTGCAGGTACCGATAACAAAGACAAGATTAGGCTGTGGTCCTTTGGAAGCAAGATTTGAGTGGCCTAGTTGACCACTTAGTGGCATGATGTGGATGCTATAAAAAGCCAGCTTGGCTATTGCATTTATGAAAAGATGATAACCAGGTCATTGTGAGGATGACAATCACCTCTTTCAAGAGGGATCTCTCTGCATTAGGTTATCTGAATGTTCCTTCGCAGGAGAATCAGTGAATGCAATGTCATGCTTGACAGGGCCAGAGGCGAAGCATAGCTTTTTTTTTAACCATTTATTTGGCAACAAGGTCATGCTGTGCTAACAGAAACGCAGATGACAGGCAAAGACAGTCCTGCTATATTCAACATTGACAATGTGACATTTGAACAATATTATTGCTTTTAATTATTTAATTGGATGCACTATTCTTTAAAGCAGAAATTCATAAACTACAATTCTCCCGGAGGAAAGGAACTGGGATGGTGGGGAGGGTTGACTGATTGTAAGAACTAAGCACACACAGTAGTTATACTCACATGTGGTGCCAAGAGGGCAGAAGTGGAGCTGAGGGTCCTCCCCATCACAGCAAGGCACACTTGTGTCATTTTAAGAAGGTACTTTTTACATGACAGCGCTGTCCAGCAACACAACCAGAGCCTTTATGAAACAGTGAGTCCCTCATCACAGAAAGTGTCCAAGCAGAGTCTGGATGACCCTCTAAAGGGGACTTTATAGGAAGGAAGCTTGGAATGGGCAAGAATTTAGTTTACTTTTGAGATTCCTTTCAATTCCAAGATTATTCTAAAATTCTAAGTTCTACGTGAATACCAGGTATACAGATTAAAAAAAAAAAAACAATATGGTTCTGATCATCAGCATCTCGGACTTCTTCTATCTTAAAAAAAAAAAAAAGCAAAATTTCAGATTCCCCGTTTTCTCTTTCCTTCCCTTCACGGCTAAGTGACTTAGAAGAGTTGACCACTTGCCATTTTACGTTTCCACCCACCACATCTCAACCTGCTGACATCTGGCTCTTGTCCCCACTGCTGTGTTTCCAGTGTGTCTCAGTAAGGTCACCAACCACCTCCTAATAGATAAATGCACTGGAAACTTCTGAGTCATTACAACACTGTCCGGAGCATTTAACACCACTGGCCGCTTGCATCGTCATAAATTTCTCTGGTCTCTGAGCCTCTGTGACACTACGCTTTCCTCCTATTTCTTTGGCTTCTGCTTCTCTGTCACCTTGGAAGCTTCCCCTTACTCTGCCAGTCTTTATAATGTGTGATTCCTGAAAGTTCCATCTTGTGCTCCTTCTAAGTCTTACTGAACCTGCTCCCACTGGGATCTCCCAATTGCTCCTGTGGCGTCAATGATCATCTGTGTATTGATGACTCTCGAGTCTGCATCTCTAGTCTGAGCTCCAGTCCTACATATCCAATTGCCTTGGTATCTCCATTGAGATGGCCCACATACTCTCTTTCTGAACTCGTCATTTCCTCCCTCAAGATCTGACCCTTGGCTTTCATGCCTGATTTCAGGAATGATACCACCATCCACCCAACTGCTCAGGTTAGAAACCCAGATATTTCTGTTCTGTTCTTCTTACCTGTTTTCACTCAAGTGTCAGTTCCTTTCAATTGTACCTCCACTAAAATGTCACACCTGTTCATCCCTTGTGTTGGCCCTCTAGTCCAAACCAGCATTATTTCTTGCCTGGGCTGCTGCTGTAGCCTGATAAGAAGTATCTCTGGCTCCAATTTTCCCCGACATTAGTCCACACCACAGACAGTGATTTTTCTAAATGCTCTTATGTCCTTCTCCTGCTTAAAACCCTCTAGTGGTTCCCAGTGCACTCGTGGTAAAGCGTAAACTCCTTACAATGACTTACAAGACTACACTCTGGTCTCTGCCTACGTCCCCAGTCTCATCTCTTGCCTCTTTCCCACTGCAGCCTTATGGAACTTCTTTCATATACATTTTGTTCCCTCAGCCTGAACCTGCCCTCCTCCCTGTCCTTCTCTGTATCCCTCCCCCCACCCCTGCCCTTGTACCACCACCACCGTGCTAACCTTAGATGTTTCTTTCTCTGGAAGACTTTCTGTGATGTCCACTCCTGCCCCTCCTACACTGAGCTTTGTGCAGCTTGTCAGGCTCCCACGCATCCAAGCTTAGCAAGGGTCATCTTAATTCTTTTAAAGGTTCGATTACTTGTCTGTGTCTCCCTGGGGTACTCCCTGAGTAGAGACGGTGTCTGACTCACTGTTGCTTCCACAGGACCTAGCACAGTCTTTGGCACATCAATTATATTCTACAGACAGCAGAGACTGAACTTGGCTTTTAAGATATAATGTTCAGAGATAATTTCGCTTCCATTTAATGGGATCTCACGTGGTATGGTGCATAAGTAGGTGTACTAGTAGTGTCTTAGTGCATGAGCATATACATACGTATCTATTTACATATATGTGTACACATGCACACAATGCATATACATATTGTATTAGTTTCCCGTGGCTGCTATAACAAATTACCACAAATTGGGTGGCTTAAAACAACAGACATTTATTCTCGCACAGTTCTAGAGGCCAGAAATCCAATATCAAGGCGTTGGATGGGCTGTGCCCGCTCCTGAGGCTCTAGATTCTAGATTCTGTTCTTGGCTCTTCCAGGTCCTGGTGGCTGTCCACTTCCTTGGCTTGTGTCTCCATCGCTCTAACCTCGGCCTCCAGCTTCCCCTGGCCTTCTCTGTGACTATCTTCTCCTCTGTGTGTCTCTTATAAAGACACTTGTTGCTGGATTTAGAACTCGTCTAGATAATCCAGGATGATCTCTTTGTCTCAAAATCCTTAATTTAGTTACATCTGCAAAGATCCTTTTTCCAAATAAGGTCACATTCACAGGCTCCGGGAATTAGGACCTGGGCATATCTTTTTGGGAGCCACCATGCAACTCACTGCATATATATTATCCTCATCTAACTTAAAGACACAGCCTTAATATCTTTTTTTTTCTCCTAGAAAACCAAAATCCTCTACTTCTTATACGCCCTGCTCTATCCTGACTTTAAAAGTACATATAGACTTTAAATAATTTTAACGTATAATATAAAAGTATGTATACGTGTATATATAAATTCTTTTCTGCTGTTATTTTCCTTCAGACTGAGCTTCCTAAACATCACTGTGTTAGAGTTATTAAAAAACAACTCTGTCTTTCAGATAGAATTCTAAGGAGTCGGGCAGGTTGCTGCATAAATTTAGGCTCCTTTTAGTATGTGTGCTATTTTATCTACTGAAATATCTGTTCCTTCTCATTTTCAAAGCAGGAAAGAATTAGCTGTTGGCACAGTTGGTACCACAGTGCAGGTACTTCTGACTAAATAGGACTCCTTTTGCTTATCCACAGACATTTTGCATGCTTTTTTTTCTTCCTAAATTATATGCTTACCATTCCATAGTTCAAACTTGGCTAAACATTTTTGCCTGCAAATCTCTTGCTAGACAATGAGGCTAAGAAGAAATGTTCCCAAACAGGCTCACACGTTTATAAATCTTACTTCTTCTCTAGTGTGAACTTTTGTTTAAAACTACCAAACTGAAAATTAAGACTACGACAGATTTAAATTAGGACATGTTGAAAAACTGCTTTTAAAATTTTACTTATAAACAAGCATGCTGATTAAGATAACCACAGCCTTCTGCTACACGTTATGAAGAGTTGGTATCCCTATTTTTGATAATGGTAACCTATAAATATAACGGAAGGTTTATACAAACTGTGTTCCTGAATTAATGCTTTGTAAGAAACACTAGGAATAATTAAGATATTTCTGAAAATTAAAAATATGTTTAAAGTACCTTTTTGAATAAAAATAAAATTAATCCTCTTTAAAGTTCTGAAGAGGGGCACTTAAATAGAGGGGGATAGATTAGTGTTATGGAATTTTATCTCATAGGATTATATCCTCAAATGCTCCTTACCTTTTTCACCTTCTTTTTGATGATTCAAAGTGGTTGCATGCTTTTCCTAAGAAGGGACTTACTATTTTTTTCTAAAGTTTTTATTTGTGTAAGTTCTGGTTAAAGCCACTCAAAAATGCATAAACATTTATTGTTAGCTCATATGCGTTACTAGTTGTTTCTCTTCTGATAAATGTCTAATAAATAACAATACCACTTAAATGTAATTATTTGAAATTGTTTATTGTTCTGTGTTGTGAGTTATTACTCAAGAGTAAATCCCGTATACATGGTCTGGGAGGATGATGGATTGACTTCTGTTTTGATGTCATGTGGTGTTTCTTTACCAAATTATTTCATTCAGTTTTATGAGTTTGTGACAAAAGAGATAATGATAGCCCTGGGGAAGAAGTGATAGATTCTAGAAGGAATTCTGTTATTAGAAAAAGAGGAACAAGAGGGATATTATTTGAAGAATGAAAACCGTGAGGCTGTGTAGATTGCTTTTGGTAGCAATGACTGTGGTTTAAAGTACTAGAGGAAATTAATTAGGTAATATTTGGGGTGTGTAGACTTATTCTTCAAACCTAGTTAAATGAAAAATCTCACTGGACAAAAAACGGTAAACCTTTTATAGGATATTCAAGCATCAAGAAAGATTCAACTGCCTTGTTTAAAAACTAACATTAAGAAGTCAGTAAAAGTAACATACTTGCATTGTTTCTTTGTGAATTTATAAATACCCTTGGGGAAAGTTTACATATAAGTATATAGTAATCTTGTAGGTTTGTTTCACTTTATCTCATAGAAATACAATCAGCTTTTCTGAGATATGTTTTAATAATATAACAATATACAACATTGTAAAATCACTTTATTCAATTTGGATCTTAGTCGTTCAAAACAAAAGTTTTATAGGACAAAGGTCTGTATAGTCTATGGCATAAAAAAATGTGTTTACTTTGTGGATCTAGAAGAAGTAAGGATATGATATTAAACTGTTTACATAAAATACACAGCAAGTTTTCATCTAAAAAGTACATTTCTCTTTTATTATTTAGCTACCAAATCAATGTAAGAAATAATTGATGTGGTGCATATCAACATGCCCACCCAATGTACATGTGCTTGTCTTTAATTTCACTCACAAAAGAAAGAAATAATGTGGAGAGATATTGGAGAGAAATCACTGACAAAAGAGGTTGACGAAGAATATCAGATTCAGGAATTTATTAATGAAGGGATGATTTTTCAAGAGTTTTTTCCTTCATTTCTAGCTATAAAATGGAAAAAACCTTCAAAATATTAGTCATATGCTATTCTAAATACAAATGCTCCTTTGCCATTGGTAGCTGGTAACTTTTGGCCAGGAAACAAGGTATGTCTTACACATCAGGGATTTATCTACAGACCATAAATGTACCCCGTTGTCCCACACTGTGCCCAACACAGAGTAGATGTTCAAGAAATGTTTCTCAAATAAAAATAAATAAATAAATAAATAAGTAAATCCTTTCGTTTCCTTCCTGCTACCTCCCAACCCCACCTCAACCTTCTGCCCCAACCCTGTCCAGGTAGATTTATAACAGCAATCCTTTACTGAGGTCTTCCCTAATCTCAGACATATCATACCTTATGTGTGCCATTTCATTTATGCCACAAGCTAGGTAGGTTCTATTACTCTCTACCTCATGTGGACACTGAGGCTCAGAGGGATTAACTTCCCCAAGATCACACTTGTCTCTGTCTCCAATCTGATGCTCTCCAATCTACCCTTCTCACTGCTACCAGATTAATTTTTCTAAAATTCAAAGTTTGACCATGTCATCTGTTGAGTAAAATCTTTCAGTAACTCTTAGAAATTTCAGAATAAAGTTTAAATTCCTTAGCATAGAAAAAAGATTTTTTTATCGTTTGGCCTCTCCTTGCCTCTCTGTCTTCCTTTTCATGACTCTTAGGTATATATTTTATGATGCTTCATGATCCATTTCAAACTTCTTTTAGCTTTCCTAGGCAAGCTTTTTAACTCTGCTTTACCTCTGCATATATTGTTTCTTCTGCCTAAAATTCCCCTCTACCCTTTTTCTTTTGGGAGAGGAAGATTAGCCCTGAGCTAACATCTGTTGCCAATCCTCCTCTTTTTGCTGAAGAAGATGGCCCTGGGCTACCATCTGTGCCCATCTTCCTCTACTTTGTATGGGACACCGCCACAGCATGGCTTGATAAGCGGTACATAGGTCCACACCCAGGATCCAAACCTGTGAACCCCAGGCCACTGAAGAGGAGCATGTGAACTTAACCACTGCACCATCTGGCCAGTCCCCCCTCTATCCTTTTATACCTGCCCAATGCCTATTCATGAATACCTCTATCAGAACAATATAAAATTAATAAAATATTATTGTTATTATTTCAAAAGTAAGAATTACCATGAATTTGTTTTGTTCCAGAATATATTGATTTGAAAATTACTGGCAAGTCTATACTGATCAGAAAGAACTGGCTATAAGAATGTTCTAGTTCCAAGAATTATAAGCTTTTCTCTCCCCATTCAAGATAAAACAGGTGAGATAATAATAAGGCTGCCCTTCTTCAAGCAGGTCTTAGGAATAAGGAAACAACGAGAGGTGAGCCTCTACAATTTTGGAGAATATGGGGCATTGAGGAGAAGACCCAGCTTCTGATATGCTGAGTACAGGGGAGTCACTGGGATAAAGCCCCATGTACAGGCGGGATTGTGGCCGCTGGTAAGTCCTTCTGTCAGGACTGTCTTCTCTGAAAAAGGACTTGGTGCTAGGGCAGCCCTTCCATATGCAGGAAGCTCGACTCCAAAATCATAAAGGATTAGGAACCTCTCTTTTTAGATGTACTTGAGGCTCCTTTATTCGTATGTCTGAGAGTCAAGAATCAGGTACAATGAGTTAGTCATACCAATCTTTTGAAATCTGGCAGCTCAAACATGATTTGACTAATTTCCTTTTTATTTTAATTCAGACTACTGCCAAATAAGCATCCTCTGTGTTTAGGTTCAATATCAGCTACTGTGTAGTAAAGGGTCTCCTGACCCAATGAGTCAGTAGTTTCTTTTCATTAGAACAAAGGGTATTGTCACGAAGAAAACTTCAGCATATTTAAGATTGTTGAGGAGTCTCCAGAGAGGAGAAGCACGTTGTGTCTTGAGGAGCTATCTTATGATGAGTGAGTTCATCAGCTTGAGAGAGCTCTTGAAATACTCACATACCCATGGCCTCCACACTGGTTATCTTTGGACTTTTAAAAAAAGTGCAGGCCAGTTATATGAATCAAAGTCTTAAAGGGTAGGGAATTTACTCCCGTATATCTGATAGTATTTGGGATAAAAAAATAAGAAATTTATACCTGAGAGATAGAGCTAATAAAAACCGTTGAACAAATTCCCAGGGTTGCATGAGCAGACAATGCGTGTGATCTGAGAATGCAGAAGGGAGCCAGCAAAAGATCTGGAAATCCTGTCCAATATGCTGGGCCCTTTAAAGTTGTGTTGAGCTTTGCTTAAATGTTTTTAGACCAGACACTTTCTAGGAATTTGTTACGGGATTTTTGTTCAATCACTTGGTGTTCAGTAGAGCAAAGAGGTATTAAAACGTCGGAACTACCTACACTCGACATCTGTGGCCCAGCTATGGCCTTCATGCTTTCAAGTTTTTCTCACAAGTTTTATTTTCTACCCTTGTTCATTCTTCTGCCTCGTCCTGTGACTGTACAGTAGCCTCCTACGTGATGCCGCGGCCAGACAGAGACTGTTGCAATTTGAGGCTCATGGTTACAACTCAACCTCTCTGATTCAGGAGCAATACTTACCTGTCTCCCTTTTCTTCTAGCTGGCCATAGCACACTGCTAAAGTAGCAAAAAAAAAAAATGCACTGAATTTTTAGCCTAATTAGCCTGAAAATACTGGGAACCTTTACCCACACTCTTCCTGTGCTAGCTGTGGTCTCCATGTGCAAGGTGTTCTCTCTGGAGAATGTAGCTATTTTCCGGTCTTTGCTTCTACGTTACCCATGATGATGCCTTTATTCATGCTATAGTTACTGAACTTCTTCGTACTCTTTCACTAAGCTTTCCTATGCTTACAACTCTTTCATCACTTTTGACTCTAAAGTTCCCATATCCTGTTGAACTGTGGGCCCCTAAAGTGATCACAATTTAATATGAGACCTCCATTAGGGCTGAAGACAGTTATTTAGTACTTAAATGTGCAGAGTATAATGTTAGGTGTTGTGGGGAGATCCTACTCTCTGGAAAGCTTTCAGTCTAGAAGGAGAGAAGAACCAACAAAAGTAATCATCCAGCAGATTGTCTCTGTTGACCCCTCGCACTCTGACTTCAAACATTGCCTAGGTCTTTCTTATCTTCCAAAGATGTTTTTTTTGGCCCTGCTACCCTTCTAGAGACTATTCACTTGGTACCCTGGTTTCATTGCCACACTTTCTTAAAGAGCGCCAGTATAATATCAGAGTTGACAGCACAGACTTTGGACGTAGGCAGAATTAGGTTTGACTCTTGTATAATCTTAAAGAGGCCTTTGTATTTCAAAGCTCTGCCTTATACCGAGACTGAAGATCTGTGGATTTACTTTGAATAGAGGATGGGATCATCTCTTTTGTGCTCAAGGGAATCAAAAGAGGATCTGAGGGCCTGAGGGAAGAATGGGGTGCTTGGTTCAAGTTCCCTGCTTCCTTAGGCTTGTGGGTGAGGATGTGGGTTCCCTGGAGAATGGAGCAGGGCATGGTGGGCATCCTGCCCTGGGGCCAGAGCAGAGTGGATTTACTGTGGTTTCGTTTCCTGCTGCCTCTGTGTCTCCATTGCCTGATGTTAAACTCCCAGCATCTTACTTCTACCCTAAAGGCTCCATTCAAGCTGTTCTTCTCATGAGCTGTTTTCCTGTCCTGAGTGGAAATGTGGGTGCCGCAGTGTGGGTGCTCTTCACAGCTTGGTCCTCAGCTCTCCACTCTTCTCTTACTACATTATCTTCCTTAGAAATCTCACTGGCTACCAGATGGGGCCAAAGCTGTAAAGTTAAATGAATGACTGACACACAGTGAAACCCCCTGAATTATCCTTAGTCAAGGAGAACGATAAATGAGACCACAAAGGGTAGACTCAACATGAGACAATGGTTCTCAACCTGGGGTGTTTGTCAGGATCACCTGGGCAGCGTTTTCTAAATACACAGGCCACCTCATGGCCAAACTCCTCAGGGAAGTGGTTTAGGTCTATGTATTTTGGTAAAGCCTCCCAAGAAGTTTAGAAGCACGCTTCTGGTTAGAACTGCTGGCACAGGAGAATGTAAGACCCTAGTTAATCTACTTTCTATCCCTGATTTTAAGTACCTCATATTAAAGTTTACCCCCAGTGAACCAAAGAAATACTTTCAGATGACCAATCAGGATTGTAAAGTGTCTGAGATGAAGAATGATAGAAATAGCTGAAAAGGCTTAATATGGGGATGAAAAGGATTAGAAAGACAAATAGTTGTTTCTGTCACAAAAATCAGACTGCATGAATTCTGTAGGACTAATCCAAAGTTTTACAAGAAGTGTAAACATATTGTCAAGCAAACATCAGTGTCAAATGGATTGCAGTCTTAAAGGGGTACACTTTTAAGGGTCAATGTTTTACATAAACATTCCAGCTTTTAGTGTCGGATGCTGATTTTGAATTTTAGACAGAAACAGAATGCCTGCATTTTAGGTCATGATGCAACTAACTCATCCCAGAATCTGCCTAAATTGACATTCCTTGCCAGATCTCCTCTATATATGAATATAATACAGAGCAGCTAGAAAACTATGTGATATTTTCAATACTGGCAGTATGGATGGTGTATGGAAGACCACTTAGACTGCCAAGTAGGATAAGTAAGTGGATATTACTGGAAGATTTCTGACTCAACATAGCAAGCAGTGAGAGCTGTCCAAACACAGAATGAGCTGTTATCCAAGGATTTTAGTTGCTTAACGCTGAGGGCATCAGAGCTGGGGCTGCAAGGAAACTTGCAGGGATGTGCAAGAGGAGAGAATGTCTCATCACTTGGACTCAAACATGGTGTGCCTAGAGGCGTGGGCTGTGGGTCGGAGTGAAAGGAGGGAGCACGAGATGTGGTTGTTCTACCCAAGCACTTTTTTTCAGAAGAGGACTTTTGCAGATCTTGAGACACCTGTGGCTCTTTTCTATAAACTCTCTCCCCCGATGGTAGAACCTATCTATGCTTCTGACCTCCAGGGAACCTTACAACTTTGAGAACCTACAACTTCTAGATCCCAAAGCTCTGACACCAACTCTGACCTTTCTCTCTCTCTCATCACCAACTGCCCAAGGCCATATTTTTCTCTATTTAGCCATCTCAGAAACAAGCTTTCACTTCAAAAGACATTTGTAGTTTGCTACTTTGCTTTTACTCACCAACACAAGAACAATGGCTTGCTGTCCCATAAGTGTGTAAACCAAGTGGAATGAAAAGCCTTTGCCAACATCAGGAAAGATTATGTATTGTTTCTTTTCAATCTACAAGGCCTCTGAGTCTGTCAGAGCAGGAGATTAACCCATCAGCAAGACATTACTGTTAGCAAAGCCTTCTTACTTGTCACACAAATCCCTGATCTCTATGGGGTTTGATAATTTATTTTGGAGTTTATGAGTATGTTTTCTAGTAGAGGTTAACATCTGTTTACAATTAGACTTGTTTCTGATGATCAAGGTATAAAGGGAATATCTGTATGCGCCCAGTATTTTCCCACTCACTGTCAAAGATGCATTTCCCCACAAGAAATAAAAGAATCCAACGTGCCGTGAAATGCACTTTTAAGACCTCAAGAAGCACACCATCCTTGTCAATGTTCATTACATTGAGGTCTCCACAGAGCTGACCTCAAGGCCGGTAACAGGAACAAATGTGACATCATGCAGAGAATCAGGAACTTGGATCTCCAATCTCAGCTCACTTTTTTTTTTTTTACTGCATGACTTTAATTAACTTCTCAGCTTCCTCATCTTAAGCATGAGGATAATAACACTTGGTAGTGTTGCTGTGAGGATTAAATGAGATAGAACATGTCAAGCCCTTTGCACGGTGTTTGGTACTTGAGACAGATTAGCTGCTTTCCCTCGTCCCTGCTTTATTGAGTGGTCGACTCCACGCTTAGCCATTATTTCAGGTACTGAAGTCTGGAGAAATCATATAGACATAATTTCCAGATGATTTAGGCAATGCCAGCAGTATCTGATTTACACATGTTACAGAGCCCTTCAAATAGAATCCTCTCCACTACGGTTTGTAGACACTGCTGATTGATAATAGTCCAAGGACCTCTAACCTGATTAAAACAAAGAAACTACACACACATTAGTGGTGCCCCCCAAGCTGACATGGGTTTTCTGTGGCTACTGATAAGACATTGTATCCAAAGACATTGTGCTCAAAACCGAGCACTAGATACATGAGCCACATCCCCGTGATACTTTAATCCCAAAACACCTGTGCGAGGGAATAGGTACAATGTGCACTTCCCCCTTTCAGGAGTAGCTTGGTTCTTCCCACCCTTTTTTTGCTATGAAAATTTTTCATTTAATTTATTTTATAAATTGACTTTAAAAAATATCTCCAAAATCATAGCTGCTGTGAGCTTAAGGAGCCAAACAGTCCTTGTTAACTAAACCCAGCAGCCTCTCAATTTCAGCTCCCATTTTCTGCTCCTCAGAGACAGACTCGTTCACATCTTATCACTGATTAGTTAGGCATTTACCTCCAAATCTTTACACTAAAAATTATGATTTTTAAAAAATATTTTAGGGATCATATATTAACCACATTCTATGAAAGATGACTTTCTCTTGCACCTATCATATACATCTCCCCACCTGCCAGTATGGATATATAGAATTTGGTTATATTAATATCTATTGTGTCCATTATTATAGACACATAGATGATGTTGATAGCTGAGCCATGTAGTGTACTAGGATTACTATTCCTTTTCTGCAAACTTTTTTTTTGTTTTGCTTGCTGTTTTTTCACTCTCTTTAGACTCTCTTTTCTCCCAAACTAATTTTTGTCTCATTGGTTTTGGCCATTGTTTTTCTAATTCGAGGCCATCCTCCAAATCCTCTCCTATTTAACAGTGGGCACTACGATACTGGAGGGATGTGACACTTGTCAAATCTGGGCTTCAGTGAAGAAGGATCTGGCTGGCACATACTTTTGGGAGCTTAGACGTCTGTATCCTTAAATTTTTTCTCTTCAGATAATCAGATTACCTGGAGAAGTCTCCTCCAGTCTCCTGACTGGAGTGAATGTACAGACACTCTTCCATACATAACTCTCATTTAATCCTCCTGTTTTCCTATAGCAGTACCTCCTCAACTGAGCCTGGTGTTCCCCAGACCAAAAACCCTCTGTTTTACACTCTCCAGAGAAGAAATCTTCAGGCCTCTTTTGGACGTGGGAAAGAAATTAGCCTGCTATGGTAATTTAGGGTGCAAAATATCCTGTACATTTAAATATTTTTATCTTATTCAAATTATTTTTTAACACTTTTCTTTATTTCTGTATCCTATAATCCTGTAAGATTAGGAAGAAAAAATCTTGGTTGCTTTGGGGCTAAAAGAACCAAACCACAATAAGATCGTAGATTATACAATATGTGTTAATAAAAGAGCACAGAAGCTAGTGTTCTGCTACTTATTATGAGAACATCTTGCATTATTTTTACCTTAATGACGTCAGATGAAGCCTGATATGCATTAAGGTAAACTTTACTGGTGGTTGAGGCTTATTTTGGCTTGATTTGTTTTTTTTTGTGAGGAAGATCAGTCCTGTGCTAACATCTGCCAATCCTCCTCTTTTTTTTTTTTTTTTTGCTGAGGAAGACTGGCCCTGTGCTAACATCCATGCCCATCTTCCTCAACTTTATATGGGACTCTGCCACAGCATGGCTTGCCAAGAAGTGTGTCTGTGCGCGCCCGGAACTGAACCGGTGAACCCCGGGCCGCCACTGCGGAGCGTGTGCACTTAACCGCTTGTGCCACTGGGCTGGCCCTGGCTTGATTTGCTTTTAAAATGTCTTTTCAGTTTCACTGCAAGATAATTATTCACGGTAAGACAAACTATATTCAAAGTAAAGCTTTACAATTTTCATCGCCTACTCTTTCTTGAATTGTAATATTTTGAAGCATTTACTTATATTTCATTCTACTGAAGCATTATGGAGTAGCTTTATTGTGAAGGAGGAGTGGTTTATATTTTCAAACCTAGAACTATAGTGAATAATATATATGTTTTTAAAAGATGTGTTTTTGTGTACTTTAACTCACAACTACTTTATTGGCTGATAAAAATCTTCATTCTGTTTTTAAAGGGCATCTGTAATTACATAAATATATCCTGAAAACTGCTAAAATTTTGTAAATCATGGAAAGGAATATAGTTCCCAATTAGGAACTCCTACCAAAAATTGTTCCATACTGGGCTGATAAATTACTCAAAATAAAGAAAATTGTATTATTCAATCCCTTCCCTATTCTCTCTATATTTTCCTCCAAACTTACATAAACACAGTAGACAAGTATGAGCCCAATTCTTACGTGCTGTCACTCAGCCCACACTGGAGGATAATCACTTATTTTAGTCATAATGGCATTGGTATGTATTTTGCTCCTAGAATTAAACTAGAAAATCCAATCTATTTTTGTTGATGAGTTCTAAGGCCAATACCTATTTTGTTATCATGTCACACAAGCTATTTGGCTCGTTTTTACTGGGAGAATATACAAAAAGGACTCAACAAAGCAAACACAATCAAATCAAAATTCAACTCATGCTGCCTATAAGGTTCTACTTTGAAATACACCTGTTTTACAAAAATGTTGATTACTTTAGTTGTAAAACTTTGTTTTATCTTTCAGTGGTAACTTAATGATAACCAATCTATGCTTCCCTTTAGAGAATCACTAACATTGATTGATTACTCTGTGCAGCACACTTGTGTGGAGATAGTGGTCTCTCAACCCTCAAAATACTTAAAGCATAAGGAAACAAACATAAACATCAACGTAATTGGAAAAGGACTTGCGAAACATGAGGGTAAGGACTTTGCTAGTTTCAGAAGAGACTAAATTCTCTACGTGCCTACAGAGAGAACAAGAGATGAGACTTGGTTGTAGTTTTTTAATAAAGAGAAGGAAAAAAATTAGGGAGCAGATGAAGAAGGCCTTCTCAGAGGGAGGCTGGAGCAAAACCAGTTTTCAGAAGTAGTTTAGCTAAAAATAAGAGTTGTTAAAGGAAAGCATTTAACAATTGTCCCAAATAGCTGTTGTGGGAATGACTTAATGAATGACTCATGTGTCCAAGACACAAGTTGAAGTCTCTGTAAGGTTTGATTACTAGGAGCCATGGGATCCAAGGCAGACTTGAAAGGACTCCTACCCCTGTGGCTGGCCGGCTGAGAAAGGCTCTGCTGGAGAGGGAGCTGACCCCAGACTTGCTGAGGGCTGTGGGAGAGTGAACGCCAAAGGTCAAGGAGAGAGAGAATGTCTAAAAAAAAGCCCTGTTACAGCAACTAGAAGGATGTGCAGCTATGACATGCAACTATCTACTGGGGCTTTGGGGGGAAAAAATAAATAAATAAATCTTTAAAAAAAAAAAAAAAAAAAAAGCCCTGTTTTCTCTTCTACTCATAGAGTACTTCTGTGCTCTCAATACTTCACTTGTGGCCACCAAATGTTTGGGTTTTCCACACCAAGCAATTCTGACACCAAATGCCTGGAGTTAGTGCAGACCCCACTGGTTAAGGGCTCAGACCTACAAGACTGCTCCCCACTTCAGATGCCAATTGCAAGTAGTGGGTCCCCAAGTAACCCATAACATCTGTCTGACTTGGCTACAAATTGGAGGTTCCCATAACTCCCGCTTAGGGTTCCAATCATTTGCTAGAACAGCTCACAGAACTGAGGGAAACACTTACTTACATTTACTAGTTTATTCTATAATAATGAATATGATAAAAGATACAGAGAAACAGCCAGATGAAGAGATACCTAGGGCAAAAAGGTCTGGAAGGGTCCCGAGCACAGGAGCTTCTGTCCCTGTGGAGTCGGGGTGCACCACCCTCTGGGTACATAGATGTGTTCACCAACCCTGAAGCTCCTCGAATCCTGCACTTTTAAGATTTTTCTGGAGTCTTCATCACATGGGCACAATCAATTATTAGCTCCATTTCCAGTCCCTTCCCTCTCTGGAGAATGGGGGATGGGGCTGAAAGTTCCAAGCTTCTAATCATGGCTTGGTCTTTCTGGTGACCAGCCCCCATCCAGGAGCCAACCAAGAGTGGGCTCGTTAGAACAAAAGACGTCCCTATCACCTAGGAGATTCCAAGGGACTTAGGAGCTTGGTGGCAGCAACCAAGGTCAAAGACCAAATATTAACAGGAACTGGGCACGAGAACAATGTGTATTTCTTACTATTTCACAGAGGGCTTAAAGACATAAATCTAATGCTCGTAAGAAGGCATTAGGTGCTATTGCGATATTTTATAACTGTTTTTTAGCTGATAAGAAAATGAACCATTTAATATTTTTGATGAAAAAAACTAAAGCCTCGATCAAGAGG
The DNA here is from genome assembly GCF_057802395.1 of Ceratotherium simum simum. Classification (NCBI taxonomy): domain Eukaryota; kingdom Metazoa; phylum Chordata; class Mammalia; order Perissodactyla; family Rhinocerotidae; genus Ceratotherium; species Ceratotherium simum. The sequence goes on along the minus strand of NC_141918.1, from coordinate 50,176,628 downwards.
CACTACACTTTCATTTGTTTTGAAGTTCACCATTTTATATTTTTAAAAAGTAGCACATGGATTATACATAAATGCCACTTCCTGGACTAACAGAACCACATCAATCCTTTCATTGCTTTCTGAATAATGCATATTAACAGCACGAAACAAAGTACGCAGTGCTCTGCACTCATTGGCAACAAAAAATAGAAAAATGTCTTCATGTGAGTTGTTAAAACCATTGTCTAGGAGTGGAAAAACAGACCGATAAATTATTTTCAGACAGAGACTAATCCATAAATGTGCTAGGAGAGGTAGCATGGGAGGTATTTGTTCCACATCTTCAAATATTCATATTAAGAAAAATATTAACTGTTGAAATGTGACAGAAAATTGTCTAACGTAAATGCAATCAGATATATAAATTGGAATATAAGCCACAAAGCAGGGTCAAATGTAAATTTGTCTTTAAGATAGAAAATAAAAACCCACTGTTACAGAAACAGAGTAATCTGTGACCCCATCTATGACACTGATAATGTCTAGACAAATCCATTGATTATGACAGCTGTTAGATTAGAATTTGGTTGGTAAATATTAGTTAATTTCACACTTGGGCAGGTAATGACTTCTTTTCCATTTTTTCCTTTTTAATTCTAAAATGAGATGGAAAACCTAAGAAAAGGTCAGAAACATTTATTAACTTTTGAGTCTTTGAGCTTATCACTCTCTTTTATAACAATACAAAACACATTTCAAGTTATATGGCAGCCAATGAGAAAGCAAATTGCAATGTGAAATCCTAGCATTTCTCCTATCATTCAAACCAGGTGCCTTTATGAAAGGGAGGAGGTTTTATGCCCATACAATGTATGATAAAGATGGCATATTAGAAATATGCACAGGAGAACGCATTTATAGGGAACATGAGGAAAGAGCGAGTTTGTGTGCAGGGTATTTCCATTTTCTTTCCTGGTTGAGCTCTGTGGTGGAGTGATGAGATTCACAGGAAGAGCAGGCCAGCTCCCTGCATCCCAGATTCCCTGGGGGTTGAAGGCACTTCAGACTACGCAAGTAAAGAACCCCAACTTCTAGGAGGGGTGCTGAAAGTAGAAGAGAAAAATTGGAAAGATGGTTGATGAGTTTGGGAAGCAGAGAGATGGGTAGACAAAGATGGAGGAAAATGCTGACACGCTTGTCTGACCTTCACCCCATTCACCGGCAAATACTGACCTGCTGCTTTCAATGACTTTTCGCCCGTCTAACGAGGGCGACATGAAGGGGTGTGTGTACGGCCTTGATGCAGTACACCACGAAGCCCTACTGAGGCAGGAAGCAGAGGAAGTGCTTCACTCCAGCTGCTGCAGGCGTGTGAGGAATCCTCACAGGGGAGGGAAGACAGTTATGGCTGAAAGCGCTTCCCAGTGAAGAGGATGAAACTCCCAGCCAACACCTAAAGCTTTAAGACAGGAGAGTCTTTCAAGTACGTTCCACTTCAATAGTGGAAGAGATTTTCCTAAAACCATTGGTAGATGCATTCACATGCTGTGCACGTTGTAGGTTTGTGAAATAGGAACAAAAATGCCGAAGTCATAGAACTGTGGTTGAAGAAGTTTGTATAATCAAGTCACAAAATTCTTGAAATTTAAAGACTAAAATTTGTGATTGCAGATGGGGAAATTGAGAGTGCTTTGAAATCAGTTTATCGGATATGGCTAGACTAGACTAGACCAGAAGACTGCGCTTGTGGTGGGCACACCCAGGCCCTTCATGATCTCACTCTTGCTTGCCTCCCCAGCCTGCAGCTCATCACATGTCTCCTTGGATTCCTAAACTATAGACCTACAAAACTGTACACAGTTCTCTGTCACATATTAGTGACAGAGAAGTCATCTCCTCGGGAAGTCCCCTCTGTACCTTTTACCTTGCTAGTGGCTCCTCAATGGTCATGCCCCAGTTTGAAAATAATCTCCTCTGGGAAGCCCTATACAGTTATGCTAATTATGATTTCATTCCCTTGGAGTCATCTATTTACTTGATAATCTCTCCAACTAGACTATAATCTCTTGTTCATCCATTCATCCATCCACTGGACAAGGATTTATCTTTCTATGCACGTCATTAACAGGCCCTGGTGGACAACAGTGAACCAGATGGAAGTGGTCCCTGCTCTCATAGTCTTCCAGTCTAGGGAGAGGTCGCAGATTCTTTGATCTTCTCGGCACCTCTGCCTGGTCTTGAGGGTTCACTGAGTTGTCAGATGTGTCATGAAGAGATTCAAAAGGACAGAATCCTGTGTATGGGATTTTATCGGTTTGGTTATACAAAAAGCCACATCTAATACTTATCAGGCATTATTCAGGGTATCGATTAGGAATGGGTTTGGCTTCATATAACTGAAAACCCAATCTACAAACGGGGGTTTGCTGCTTTTCACATACCAAGAAGTGTGTAGCCAGGCAGACCATTGTCTCCGCAATGCCCTGCTTTCAGGCACCCCTAACATGTGGCTTTTATTTTCAAGTTTGTTGCCTCATGGTGGCAAGGTGGCTGCTCCACCTTCAGCATCATGCTGCATTCCAGGCAGAAGGAAAAGGGCAAAGGGCAAAAGATGCAGGCTAAGTGAGTCTTCCCCGTTACAGGAGATTTCCCTGAAGTCACACCCAGCAAGTTCTCCTTACATCTCGTTGGCCATAAAGTGTGTCATAAGACCATAGCATAGCTATAAGGCAGGCTGAAAAAAAATATTCTAAACTGGTCATACATTGTCACCATGAACAAAATTGGGGTTCTGTTTGTAAAAGAGGAGAAAATAGATATTGGGTAGACAGCCAGCAAATTCTGCCATATAGTGAAATCATTATTGTAAGGCATTTTATTCACTGTGTGCACATATTACACAGGCAGTTCCTAACTCTGGATTGACTGAAGTTCTAAAAATGTTTGTTTCTATATTTATTGTTTGTAACTCATGAGTTGTATTTAGTCATGGTGATATTATAAAATGGGTTTTGAGTGCTCATTTATTCCCAGTGTGTCCCAAGCAATACAGAACATATCAGGACTATATTGCAGAGAGGTAAACTCAGAAAGTACGGCAGGATTTTTAACTTTCCTGAGGGTTGTGGGAAGCCTCATCTTTTTGGCACAAAGCTGAACATCTGATAACAATGGAATGTCTGAAAAGATAAAGGAAACGATGAGTGGAATTAACACTATGGACTTGATTCTAACTAACCAGAAAGAATTAGACAAGAAGTGAAGTGTGAAGAGTCCAGGCTTTAACATCAGATGGCACAGGTTTAATTCCTACTTTTATGCTTATTGACTATTTGACCTTAAGCTATTTACTCTATCTCTCCCAGCCTTGATTTTCTCACCTACAGAACTGGGATAATAAAAACTACCTTACAGGGTTGCTGGAACAATTAAAAAAGATACTAATGTATGTTAGAGGCCTAAAGCATACACAAAGTTCACTTTTTTACTATAAAAGGCATATTTGTGTTTTGAAGTGGAAGCAATTGGAATATTTAGGGAGAAATGATCCTTTTAGCAAAGATGCCGTGCAGCTCTGGAATAGCCGGCCTGTGCAGCCGGATCAGAGCCTCTGTGAATTCTCTACCCCTCTCTCAATGCTGCACTTCAAGAAGGTTTTTAGCAAATCAGAACAAGTTGGGAGGCCATTCAGGATAGTCAGGAATTTGGAATACTTATACACCACATGGTTAATGAAGGTGGTGGCATTTGATCTGGAAGAGAAGACATCCCTGAAGACCCAGTGTCTGTCTCCAAAGGATCAGAGGCTGTTATGTGGTCCAGCCACTGGAGGTGGCAAGAGAGAGGTCTACAGAGGTATGGTGTTTGACCAGCTCAGTGTTGGTGAGGAAGATTGGCCCTGGGCTAACATCCATGCCCATCTTCCTCTACTCTATATGGGACGCTGCCCCAGCACGGCTTGATAAGCAGTGGTCTATGCCTGGGATCCGAACCTGTGAACCCCAGGTCGCCAAAGCAGAGTGCACTAACTTAACCGCTACGCCACCGGGCCGGCCCCCGAATAAATTTTTTAAATGTTTTGAATTAGCAGCCAACTCTAAAAGTCGTAAGATTTCACTTAAAAATCTTGATTTGTGACTTCTTTGGAAGAATTAGAAATTCTATCTCCTTTTATACAGCAAACTGCTGGAGACGTGCAGAGACTGCTGTAGAGGGCAGGTGTTCTCCATTTCTCCAATCTCTGTTATTCTCAACGTCTCCCTTACAGACTGAGTGCATTCAAAGCAATCTTTCATCATTTTTGGACCATGCTTTTTCTAATCGGAGAATTATATTTTTTCTCGTATCCCTATCAAATTTTTTCTTATTTCCAAAAAGCATCACTCAGTGGCACTCAAGGTTGCAGCCCGTGGTTTAGATTTATTCTGTATTATGCTGGGTGTAGAGCTGGAATATATGAGAAGATTTAGCTCAGTTAGAGAGCTTTCCAGGGGAGCTGTTTGAAGAGAAGTGAACAGTGTTTGGAGCATGTGACCACTGACGATGAGTTCCCTGTAACTATGAATATTTAAGAAAAGACTGGATGCCAAAATGTGGAAATAACCTAAACGTCCGTCTATGAAGGAATAAAGAAAATGCAGTGTATACATACAATGGAATATTATTAGGCCTTAAAAAAAGAAGGGAATCCTGCCATATGGGACAACATGGATGAACTTGGAGGACATTATGCTATGTGCAATAAGCCAGACACACAAGGACTAATACTGCATGACTCCACTTATAAGAGGTATCTAAAATAGTCAAACATATAGAAGCAGAGAGTAGAACGGTGGTTGCCAGGGGCTGGGGGAGGGGGAAATGGGGAGTTCTTATTCAACAGGTGTAAAGTTTTGGTTATACAAGATGAGTAAGCTCTAAATATTTGCTGTATGACACTGTGCCTACAGTCGACAATACTGTACTGAACACATAAAAATTTGTTAAGAGAATAGATCTCATGTTCAGCGTTCTTACAACAATTTTTTAAAAAAGGAAATGTCTGAATGCTGATTGTCAGTGATGCTGCGTGGGAAAGTCTTGCATGTCACAGGACAGTTCACTATTGTTGGGCTACAGCTCAGAGGTATAACCATGACTCCCACCCAGTTGTACCACCACATTTTGACCAATATAGAAAAAAAATCACTTCTTTTTAAAAAACTGTAACTGAGGATAAATCCTGTGCTGTTAGAATGTTGGGCTGAATTGATGGGAAGATAGAAGATAGTGGTGGTGTAGAGTAAGGTTCAGCCTGCTGCAGGTACAAGATAAGAGGAAAAAAGGGATTGCACATTCTTAGGATAATACGAAAACTTTGCCTTGTGGGTCTCTGAGAAGATGTGGTCAGGGCAGTAAACAATTCTACTCAAATGGAAACATAGTGCTGAAGGGCAACCAACCATGATAACCAGGGATGCTGTGATTCCACGAATTGCCTTAAATGAGGTAGTGATTGCTTTGCAATTATTGCTATTTTGTTTAGTCCTATTTTCAGTCTTTTAATTTCTTTAAGCTTACTGCCAAAACGTTCAGAATTTGTAAGTGTGTCACAAACACAAAACAACTGAGGCCTGGACAAGAAGACTAAACTGGACAGCCTCTGCCTTGGTCCAGCTCTGAGATACTAATACACTGTTTATGTTGATTCTAGACGAAAGAGAGCTCTACTCTGAACTTATCTCATTTTTTAAAGTTTATTAAAAAATGTAGATAGGGCCCAATTCTTTGATGTATTCAAAGATACGAGATTCAATTGATGCATTTTCTTTTCACATTCAGTGCCACATAGATTTTGGGCATAGGAAAATATGATTGCAGTCTAGTCATGTCTGTTAAAGTAACTACACACCGTTTGTTTAACTGGTTAAGGAACTATAAGAAGACTTTCTGCCAGTTTATGCATGATGTACTGTAGTGCTGGCCGTCAGACAGGTGTCCCTCTGTGATGTGGGCCTCTAATTCCCAATAACCTACATGACTCCTCTTAATTAAAATCAGTAGGGATTAAGAGCTGAAGATTAAGGGAAAACTTGCAAATAAATGCAAACTAACATGCAAAATTCAAATTTGAATAGTCAATGGCAATAAAGATTTAATCTCAACAGAACAACACTCCAACTGTCTTTCCTTTCTTCACGCTATTTAATTTAAGGGGGCTTTTGTGATAGCAACAGAGCACTTCAAACCACTTCGTTGTGGATTTATGAAAACATTTCTTCCCTGGGGCAAGTCATTCTTCCCTTGGGAGACTCTTGCTCACTTGTACATTAAGAAAAGGGTATAAAGTTCGGTGAAATCTCAATTCACGGTCCACAATGGCCATTGTGTGAAAATATTTGTAGAAAAATTGAGAATATACTGTTCCTCTCTTCTCCAAATGCCAAAAGTTTATTCTATATACGTGGCAGGAAATATGAGTTTACCCTTGTTTTTATTATTTGATAAATTGATTTAAGTTAATGGACTACAACCAACATATTTTAAACAAATACACAGATGTTTTGCAACATGTTACAACATAAGTAAAATTATAAAATGTAATAGACATATATTTTTAAAACTGACATTTTTATTTAGATAATTGTGGATTCGCAGGCAGTTGTAACAAATAATACAGAAAGACTTGTACACTTTGCCCAATTTCTCCCAATGGAAACATTTAGCAAAATTATAGTGTAAAATCACAACAGCGGCATTGACATTGATACAATCCACCTCTGTTATTCGGGTTTCCCCAGACTTGTATTTGTGTGTGTGTGTGTGTGTATGTAAGTTCTACACCATTTTATTGCCTGTGTAGGTCCATGTACTGAAGAGTTCCAACACTGCACTACGAGGATCTCTTGTGTTATCCTTTTACAACCACGGCCAACGCTCACCCACTCACTCCCCAATCCACCCCCTTCCTCACTCCTGTCTTTTTTTTTAAGGGTATTTAGGCTGTTTGCATTGAAAGTAATTAATGATATGTTAGCACTTAAATTTGCCATTTTATTATTTATTTTCCATTTGTTTCCCCTGGTGCTTGCTCTTCTGTTTCTCTTTTCTTGCCTCCTACAGGTCACTTGAACACTCTCTTAGAATTTCATCCTGACTAATTCATAGTGATTTTGAGTGTATCTCTTTGTGTGGTTTTTATAGTGGTTACTCTGAGGATTACAATATAAATATGGGACTTATCATGCTGAAATCAACATTTACCACTTTGAGTGAAGTGTGGAAACTCACTTCCATTTAGGTTCCTTTACCTTCCCCACTCTTAAATGTCATTGTCTTGGGCATCAGACGGTGTTATCATTTTTGTTTCAATCCTCAAATATAATTTATAAAACTCATGGGAAAAGAATAGTTTATTGGATGTACCCATATTTCCTCCCTCCCCATTGAGCTTTCTTCTTTCCCGATGCTCCAAGATTCCTTCTTTTATCTTTTTCCTGTCTGTTTGAAAAATTCCTTTATTGCATCTTTTAAGGGTGCATCTGTTAGAAACAAATTCTTTTCGTTTTCTTTCATCTGAGAATGTTTCCCTTTCCTCTCATTTCTGAAGGATATTTTTGCCAGATGCAGAATTTATAGTTGACAGTTTTTTACTTTCAGCACTTAATAAATATTGTGTTGCTGCCTTCTGACCTCCATGGTTTTAGATGAGATATCTGCTGTCATTCGAACTGGTGTTTCTCTGTAGGTAATGCGTTGTTTCTCTCTGGATTTTTTCTTTCCTTTTTAAAAGTTTAATTATCATGTGCCTTGGTATGAATTTCTTTGTGTTTATTCTGTTTGGGTTTCACTCAGTTTCTTGGATGTATAGGTCTGTATCTTTAGCCAAATTTGGGGCATTTTCAGCTATTGTTTCTTCAAATATTTTTTCCACCCTACTCTGTCTCTTTCTGGGACTCTGATGATATGACTGTTGGATCATTTGTTATTATCCCACAGTTCCCTGAAGCTCTGTTTTTGTTAAGTCTATTTTCAGATTGAGTTATGTCTGTTTTCAGATTGAGTTAATTCTATTGTTCTGTCTTCAATTTACTGATTCTAACCTCTGTCATCTCCACTCTACTATTGAGCCCATCCACTAAGATTTTTTTTTTTTTTACTTTCTGTTACTGTATTTTTCAGTTCTATAATTTCCACTTGATTCTCTTTTATAACTTCTATTTCTTTGCTGTGTTTTTTCCTCATTTGTTTCAAGAGAATTTGTAAGTAATTGTTGAGAGCATTTTTATGACGATTGTTTTAAAATCCTTGTCATAGATGTCCAACATTTGATCCATCTGGGTGTTGTGTTAGTTGATCGTCTTTTCTAATTTGTGATTTTCTTGATTCTTGATACGACAGGTGATTTTGTATTGTATTTTGGGCATATTGTCTATTTAGGAGATTCTGGATCCTATTTAATTCTTTTATTTTAGCAGCAGTCACCCTGTTTAGGTTCAGCATGCAGGTCTTGCCCTACATTTGTGGGCTAGTCTTCCAATGGCAGTTTAATTTTTAGAGACTTTGTAGTGTTATTTTGGTCTGGTTGGTGTATCAGGTGCCCCTGGGCTCTCTCACTGGTCCCTGCTGGTGTTGCCTCAGGGGTTGGAAGGGGTTTCCCAGGCTGGGCCATCAGGTGTCTCTCTGGGGGCAGGACATGGTGGGATCTGCATTTCGGTACCCCCTCACTTCCCCTGGCATCTCTGAAAGCTGTGGCCAGGGAGAGTCTCAGACCTGATGAACAATGAGACTTCCTGGACCAAGAGCCGGGCTGTTGCTTCTGCAGGGCCCTCCTCTGCCTGTCCTGGTGTCTCTGGCCCAGGGAAGAGAACCTTAGGCTCAAAGGGCCAAAGAAGCTTCTCATTCTGGGCTTCTTGCTCTGACTGGGTCCCCTTATCTGGTTCTACACACTTGTTCCAGATAAACATATTGTTTGAAAATTACCTTTAATGGTGACGTGTAGGAAAAGCCAGTTTAGTTACGGTTGGGATTATTTTTAGGCTGTATTTGTGCAGTTGATTTTTAAGTGTATTTCCTGGAACCCAAACTCCACAGGCTTTTCATGGGGCATAATCTGATATTGCTGCTTGGGATATTAGTTGTCTTCTTATCTGCTGCAATGATGGTATCCAAAGAGTGTGGATGCCAAGCTGGAGAGAGGCCTGGAGATAGATCGTAGGGTTTTACCTAAATCACTGGTTTTATCACAGACTTGGATATAGCAGACAACGTAGACTTACCAGATTTGATAGCACAATTGTAATTGTAATTAATTCCTCCCACTTCATGGGACAGACTCCCTCACCTTTTTGCTCTCTCCAAATTAAAAAAAAACAACAACTTTTGTATATCTAGACAATGGAATTTTATTTAGCTAAAAATAACTGAGCCATCAAGCCACACAAAGACATGGAAGATCTTTAAATGCATATTGCTAAGTGAAAGAACCCAATTTGAAAGGACTACATACTGTATGATTCCAACTATACAACATTCTGGGAAAAGCAAAACTATGGAGACAGTAAAAAGGTCAGTGGTTGCTAGGGGTTGGGGGCAGAGGGAGGGATGAATAGGTGGAGCACAGAAAATTTTTAGGGCAATGAAACTAGCCTGTATGGTACTATAATGGTGTAGACATGTCATTATACATTTGTCCAAACCCATAGAAGGTACGAAACAAAGAGTGAATCCTAATGTAAACTAGTTACTTTGGGTGATAATGATATGTCAGTGTTGGTTCATCTGTTGTAACAAATGTACCACTCTGGTGGGGGATGTTGATGGTAGAAGAGGCTAGACATATGTGGGGAGGGGGTATGTGGAATTTCTCACTCAGTTTTGCTGTGAATCTAAAAGTGCTCTAAAAAATAAAGGCTATTAATTAAAAAAAATTGACATGGTTTCTTCTCTTTTATCTTTGTAGATGAGGTACCTATTCTTCTGTCCTCTCTCTTACCAGTTCTCAACTCACAGCTTATGACAAGGGCTGATGTGACTAAGAGGTGAATGGTGCTTTGCAGGATTCGGGCATCCCTATACTCATCTCAAACCCCCAAAGCTCTCCACTCTCTCCCTCTTCACTATGCTTGCACAGTCTCCCACCCAGCCTTGAACAGTGTATTTTCCTTTTCTTGGCCTAAATAACTCCCATTCTTCATTCACTGCAAGGTCAAATGTCACCTTTTTCCTTCACAATCCCTTTCCCCACTAGCCTGGCCCTCATCATGGCCAGGTCTCCCTTCTCCAAGTAACATGATCTGCATGTATAGAGCTCTTACCATTTGAGATCACAATGTCTGTTTACTTGGCCCCTGCCCCATTAGACTGTGAACTCTTTGAAGGCAGAGCATATGTATTTGACTTCTGTATCTCCAGGCTCCCGCTTCTCCTATCACAAAATAAGGGCTTGGTACATGTTTGTTAAATAAATGCATGAATGACTGAGTTAATGTCATCGCTATTATTAATCTGGTGTCATTGGGCATCCATGGCGTGTGCAGTGCCCTGTTAGGCTTTAGGACTTGATACAGTGTTTATTCATAGCCCCTACCTTTAAAATACCTCCACCCATTGATCCATCCAGATAATATTTATACTTCTTAATTCAGTACAATTCATGTTTCCTAGACTACTTGGTTCTACAGTTGATTCTTTGGAAAGGAGTACAAAACAATCATAAAAATAAAACACTAGGAAATTTCAGAGAGCTCATACAGAGTCATTTGACATGCTTCCTTTACACTTACACATGTAACCCTGATTTTCCAAACTCTTTTATTTTGGAATGAGCCATTCTTTCTGGCTTGAGGCACCAAGCAGCACTTTAAGAATTCTTACAATTCTTCCACATGGTGTAAGAAATGGCATTGTATCCAATGTACATCTAAATAGGCAAATATTCTCAGTGCTGACTGTGTGTATACTACGTACAGAAGAGAGGTTTCTGGAAGGAGGGTAACTTATACAAAAAAATACTGACACTGCAAATGAGATGTTTTGGTGTTTTTTTTTTTTTTTTTCCCTCTTATTATAAGTTACTCAAAAATCCAAGAAATTGTTAGGGCTCGACCTAGAACTCTGACTCTCTCACCTCAAAAAAAAATGGATGTGTCTCTGTTTGTTTTAATCACTTGTACACTGGAGTTGAAATGTACCAGGACCTCCCACTGCCAAAAATTAATTTGCACATGCATCAGAGCATGCACTGAGAGCATGGCCTGGTTTCGGGGGAAATGTGCCTGTGGTTATTTTGTGAGCTAATGTGAGCTTGTGCATCAGCGCTGGGTCTGTTGTTGTCTGGAACACTGGGCTGTGACTCAGAAAACCCTTGTTTCTATTTCTGCCTTTTCCCCTGACTTAATGTGTGACTTTAATGTTTTAACCCCTCTCTGCCTCAGTGTCCTCACCTACGCTATGCTTTTCCCTTTACAGAGGATAAACAAGGTAGTGAAATGTTGATCGATAGGAAAAATAAGTGTTTTGCCACAGAAAAATATTGAATTTTATGAATCAGTTCTATAAACTGATTCTTTATAAGCCACATTAAAAATGAGATGTCACAAAGGAACATAAAAATAGAAACTCTGCCAAGTAGTATGTTAAGATAATCTTGCTAGTCACTGTGATAATTGTCCTGGATATTATTCATACTCATGACGCTGAATTCACGGTGCTTTACTATAGAAATGCTGTGGTTTGAATTTCTGTCCAATTGGATATGTCATTCACAGAGCTGCATAATGGGAAGGATGAAATTATCTTATTATATGTATGTATGTATATTCTCTCTCTCTCTCTTCCTTCCTCCTGAAGAGAAAGCAAAGAAAGCTCATTACCAGTGTGCTCAGAGACAGTGCAGTAGTTCAAGGGTAAGGAAAGAATATTTAGGAGGAAGAGGAATGAGATTTGGCTGTTCACCTAGAAGAAACAAGTGAGAACCCTATCAGTGAGTTGCCTCTCCAAACTGAACTGAGTAACAACCAAGAGTATGATTCACTCAGAAATCAGCTTCTATTTTCTATGGACTAATGGACACGGACTAATCAAGTGGATTTTCCCCTTCATTTTGTTGGCTTAAAAATTGTCACTGACTCTCCATCATGAGCCAGGCCCTATTCCAGACACTGAGTGAACAACATAAATAAGCTTTTCTTTAGACTATAATGTTAAGCCACGCTTAAAAATAATCCATAGTCCATAGAATTCCAAGTTTGGGCTTTGACTAGTATGTCTGATACAGTAAGTGGATTTGTATTTCTTCATTCACATTCTTTTTACTAGTTTATGCCTGTAACCAGTGGAGTTCTTTGGCCATGGCACAGAGCACAGCAACCTGCCCTACACATCCTTCCATTAACATCACATTCTTATCTCTGACCAAATGAATGCTGGGTAATGACAGGCATCTAGTTAGAAAACGTAGAATGTCAGAATCTGAAAGGACCTATGTGCAGCTCAATTCAACTAGTTTTTTTTTTTTTTTGGTGAGGAAGATCGGCCCTGAGCTAACATCTGCCAATCCTCTTTTTGCTGAGGAAGACTGGCCCTGGGCTAACATCCATGCCCATCTTCCTCCACTTTATATGCGACGCCGCCACAGCATGGCTCGACAAGCAGTGCGTCGGTGCGCACCCGGGATCCCAACCTGCGAACCCCGGGCCACTGCAGCGGAGCACGCACACTTAACCGCTTGCGCCACTGGGCTGACCCCCTCAACTAGCTTTTTTGAGCCCCAACATTTATCAATTGAGGGACAAAGGGGTGAACTAACTTGGTTAAGGTCACATAGCTAGCGTCATGAATAGAATCTATGTATCTTGACTCCTGATTCAAAGTTGGTTACTCTTTACTATATCAGCGCACTAAGCAAGCTTCTTTCATTTCTAAGGACATGCATTTTGTTTATTATAGAAAGGTTGAAATGTGATGTAAGAGCTATAACCTGACGGTTAAGAACATGGGTCAGGATCAGGCTGAGTTCAGCTTCTGATGGTACAACTTAATGTGAGAACTTGGGAAAGTTATTAGTTGACAGAGCCTCTCCATTTCCCCATCTGTAAATGGACAAGATGATAATAATTAACTCAGTGGTTTTTTTGGTGTGTGGAGGGGGATAAAAATGATATAACCCATATAATAGTAGTTAGTATAACCTGTGGGGCTATTTAAGCAGGTCATAAATGAAAGCAAAGTGTACAGCAAAAAACAAGTCAATTTTTCTCCTAGAGTATTTTTGCACAAGTCCAGTTAAATTACAGAGACATACCTTATATCCATATATGTTCCTAAAACTTGAGCTTTAGATGTTATCTTAAAAATAAGATTCAAAGATCAGAAAGAAATGACTCAGAAATGTGTGAAAAGTTCCTCGAGTGTTTGTTTATTTAAAATAGATAGTTGATTCTTGGAGTCAAGCCTGGAGCAAATCTTAAATGATATGTAAAGGAACACAATAAATCTAAATTTGAAAGAGGAAGGGAGAGCAGCAAAGGAGAACAAGATTCCAGTGAGAATTCTGTTTATTATTTTTCCTTTTTAAAATCTCTAGGGACTCAATTTATCTCCCAAGTTTCACACTTGGCCCTGATAATTTGTTTCACTGTTCTCAGAGCACAGAAAAATGGCCAGACATATAAATCCAGCCTCCTTGCAGATCAAATAAAACCAAGGACGGGTCTTGCATGCCCCCACTTCTGTCCCTTGGCTGAGATTGATAGATGGCTGTATGTAATGAGCCAGCTCTAGAGTACAGAGAACAATCGTGAAGCTGCTCCAGGAAGGGAACTTTTCCATGTTGTCGCTCGCCTCTCTGACTGTGTTTCACCTCCTCTGCCAGGCTCAAGCGATCCAGTCTTTCTTGACCTCAGCCCCTCTGCCTCTCTGCGGGCTGCCAATGTGCCGATGTGCACTTATTCAAGTCTAAATTGCGGCATAAGTAATGAAATCTCAAGCCACGTCCTTCCTTGTTATCATTATTAGTTTTCTCACCTTGACCATTACAAACCCCGTATGTGACTTTTCAATATAGAATATGAGTGCATGTTGGCCAAGGAAATTCACAATTTAATTATGCTGGTGGTTCTTTTCTATTTCCTGAATTTTATCCATAAGTAAACATACAGCCATCTAAACTGCTCCCTACACGTTTTCCTTGAAAGCTGTAAGAAATTAAGCTTCATTTAGAAAATGCACTTATTCCTCATTTGGAGAGCCAGACAGGGACCAATATGAAAGCATTAGGATTTTATTTAATCACTTTGCTTTGAAAGAAAATAAGTTAGTAGTCTCTGTAATGCATTTTGTAATGCATTTTTCCAGGAAATTAAATATTAAATAATGTATTTGCCCAATTAATCAGAGTAGATTAGAATTAGTGTTTGCCCAAGTAATCAGAAGCTGGGTGGTGACCTACTATATTTTTTGATGGTGGCGCCGTGGGCTCTGTGTGCACATTTCTCTTGGCCTTGTCTTTTAAGACAACCCCATTTGCACTTTTGGCAAGTGCCCAGACTTCTGTGGCGTGGACTTTGTATACACACTCCACCCTCTACATTTTATTCTGTTGTCCTACTTCCATTTTTTTTCTCTTTTCATCCCAATTTCTGCATGTGTCTTTTCCTGTTTTATGTTTTTTTCAAGACCTCTTAGATACTTTTCAGAATGAAGCGTGAATGAATGAATGATAAATGAATGAACGAACAAATAAGCTTCTCAATGTGATCTCTATGTTTGTCTTACTCTCACATTTAAGTTTTAAAATGAACCAAAAAACAACCACATTTTGTTGGTAATAACATAACTCCTAGGACCATCAATGCTACATCAGCTCATGGAATGTTGATGCTTATCTTGTACCAGGTTCTATGCAATGTGCTAACACAGTGGTATGTAAACAGACAGGGTTCCTGACTTCAAGCAACATAAAGTCTACGTAAATAAGGTTTTCTGCTAATTAATTACTACAGTATCTGCATCAGTATTTTCTCTTCGGTATATTTTACTTCAGTATACCTTGTAATACCTTCAAAAGTGCTAATATGTATTTGTTTGCATTCCTGATGCATGTAGCAATTTACATTAAACTTGTCTCATCTGACAGAGAATACAGCATGCCACAAAATCTTCCAATTTTCTGTTGAACGTTGTTAGGATTGTCAGTATAAGAATTATTGATTAGGAGTCTGCCTTCATATAACTCTGATAGATTTTAGTCTCTGTTACTGTCACAGTTTATAGGATAAAATTTATTTTCTTTTCTCATTATGAAAGGAATTTCCTCTGAGGGTCATGGACAGTCTCTACTACCTTATAAATCGTGGCTCAACATTCAGCTGTTAAACTAAATCAAAGAAATGTGTTATTGTGTATGTATTCATGTGTGTGTATGTGTGTGTACATGTACATGATTAGATGTTTATAAACATGCAGCAAGTGGTTAAATCCTGATTCTCTTCAGCACACACTTTTTTCTTCTCTTCTCTTTCCTTTTCTCTTCATTAAAGCATTTAGTTATCTACTTGCTATGGACTGGGGGTGGGGGGTGCAGAAATGCATGACACTTGCCTTCTAGCGTTATTGTTCTAAAGCTTCTATTAAGCACAAAATTGCACAAGGCATTGGGTAGTGGCTGCACCTAAAGAGCTGAATACCCAGAGTTTCTTGATTTTTTTCCTGTCAGAGATGATTCTTATGCAGCTTAATCTCCATATTCATAGAATTAAAATATATTTTTTTGTTTCATGGAAGATTAATGTAATGTATATCAACTCATGTATTCTTCCCCATTAATAGTCACTTGGAAGTAGTTATTTTCTTTTTATGATTCTTTTACTTTCCTAGTCTCTTTCCTTCTCCCTTCTCTTTCTTGGATTCTTTCTTTCTCATGTAAGAAATCCTTAAATATTTTAATAAACATTTCTTTGGAAATTTATAGGATATTAGGTGCAGGTTGATATGTATCTAACTGACCATTTGTTCAAATCCATTTGAGAAGAAGATCTTCAATAATTACAACTTAAATACCTATAATGTGCGCAGAGCACTGCACAATTCCAGGGGGCACCCTTGTAGTCTCTGTGACTCGTGCCTCCCAACGAGATGTGCACATGGACCCCCAGAACTCCATCTGTGGCTCTGACCTTTCTCCTACATTTCCAGTCTGTCTGCTGAATGTCCCACCTTCTCAATATCAACATGTCTAAAAATGATATTTTCTTTTATCTCCTCTTAACCCGATCAACTCCTAACACTGATTCTCTATTTTGATTCTTTCAATCACTCAAAAAAAAAAAAAAATCCAAGTCCCCCATCTTTATATCTAAAGCCTCCCTTCTTTATATCTAATAAAAATGTATTGAGTCTTTTATCAAAATGTTGTGATCATCCATCCAGTCCTTTTCACTGCTGGTTCTAATCCTCCTGGTTAGGGTTCCTTATTCCTTCGTGTCTTGGCTATTTCCATTTGTCTTGCTTAACAGGGCCTTTCTCTGTTTCACTGATCAAAACTCCACTTGAAACTTCCACTGAAATTAGCTGGTTGCCACAACTCAAAGAGATGTATGCATTCAAGCACGTCTAGGAAACTTATATGATTATTTTCTAAAGTAGTCAACAAAGTTGTAATCTCCTTGAGGCGGGGACCACTCCTGGTGCATCTGGTACCATCCACACACTCTGCACTGTGACTGTCACCTAGTCCATGATCAGGAAATAAAACACATGCTCAGACCTCTCTCTGACCTCCAAATGTTTGTCTCCAACCACCTTCCACATGTCTCTATCTGAGAACATCAAGCACAATAATCACTGCGTCCCCATCAAATCTCTTTCCCTTTATTTCCTATTTCTGTGAATTATTGCACACTCTACCCAGTTACCCAAGCCAGAAACCTCAGCTCACCGTTAAATCGTCCTCTGCCTCAGCTCCAACATCCACTCAGTCACCAGACCCTGCTGAATGGTTCAGCACTCTAGCACCTCCTTAGGTTTTCCCAATCCACCCTTAGCACCGTTATCTTCGTACAAAATCTATATTTCTCACACTATTGCTGCAGTGGTCCCAGCTGCTCGCCGTCTTTAGTCTTTCTCCCTCCAATCCATTCTCTACAATGCCATTTTAGTGATTTTGTACATTGGGAATCTGATTTGCAGCTTTGTTGCTTAAAACTGATCATTGTTTACCAGTCATCTTCATGGTAAAGTCCAAACTCCATAGCATGACATCAAAGACTTATTTTCTGACCCTGCTCTCTTTCCACTTCTTTCCTCCTCTTACTCCAGACTCCAGTGGTAATGGTGATTGACTTTCCAAACACCTTTGCCCTGAGT
Source organism: Ceratotherium simum simum (assembly GCF_057802395.1). Taxonomy (NCBI): domain Eukaryota; kingdom Metazoa; phylum Chordata; class Mammalia; order Perissodactyla; family Rhinocerotidae; genus Ceratotherium; species Ceratotherium simum. Next base: position 50,159,306 of record NC_141918.1, on the reverse strand, counting down.
TATTTGTCACAGCCAGTCATGGTAGTCCTGAATTCTCTCTTCTGATGATTATTTGGGGAAGGCTAAGAGACCCAGTTTTGGCTAATGGGGTGTGAGAGGAAGTCTGCTGGTGGTATTCTAGCAATGATTTCCTTGTCTAAAAAATAGACCCAGGGGAAAGACAGCTCTTCTGGGCATTGCTATGGCTGGAAATGTTGTCTGGACCTTGTGCAGCCATCTTGCTGTAAGTACAAGGATGAGGCCAACAAAGGGAGGAAGACAGAGCCATAAGAACTTCAGAAAAGCATTGTTGGAGACCTGACGCACTGCCCCTGGAGCATGCCCTGCTTATGAACTTCCTTCCAGATGAGATGATACATTTCCTTATTGCTTAGGCCAATTCAAGTTTGCAATTTCTGTTATTTGTAGCTGAAGGCATCATAACGAGGAGTTGCTCCAAAATGTCGTGCTTTCTCTTCCCTTCTGATCTGTGCACATGCTCCCAACTAAGATACCTTTTGTGTAGCCTTCAGGTCCCAAAAAAGAGCAAGGCTTTCCCAATTGCCCAAAGTGTACATGGTAGAACTCTTTGCTTGCCCAAATCTTAGAACTTATCACTATGGTTAAAATTACTCATCCATCTCCTCCCGTAGTCTTGTTCTAGACAAGTCAACACGTCTTTTCATGCCCAAAGTGCCTCTAATTCATTCATTTATGCATTTATTTGACAAATATTTATTAAGCATCTACTGTGTCCCAAGCATTGTTGTAGCTACCGGGATATGAGTAAATCAAACCAACGAATTCCTTGCCATCATGGAGTTTAAATTTTAGTGGAGTAGGTAGCCAATAAACACAGACATAGATATAAAATAGAAGGACATCAAGGAGATAGTGATAGGACGAAGGGTCATAATTTTGCTAAAGGGTCAGAGAAGGCTTCTCTTAGAGAAGCCTTGAGTGAAATAAGGGAGTAAGCACGTGGATGTCAGAGAGAGAAGCATGCCAAGGAAAGAACATTGGATGAAAGAGTCCTGAAGGGGACAGAGCTTGGTGTTCTGAGGGGCAGCAAGGAGGCCGGTGTGGCTGGCCAGTGAGGGAGGGCCAGAGCGGTGGGAGATAAGACTGAGCCAGTAGCCTAGGAACAGATGTGGGATCTTGTAGACATAGAAGTTTAGATTTTGCTCAGAATGGAGTATTTTTCAGCAGAAGAGTGACATGATCTGAGCTGGGTGTTAAATGTATTGCACTGCTTTCTATGTGAAGAAAGGGCTGTAGGGGAGGAGAGTGGAAGCAGGAGACCGTCACTGTCGTCCAGGAGAGAGACGGTGGCGGGTGGCCCAGGACGTAGGCATGGCAATTTCTAAGGGCATTGGCATGCTCACTCCCTTGCCAGGAGAGCAGCTCTGGATTCCCAATCAGACAGCTTTCTTCCTACTGCCATGCTGCCCCAGTCCCAGCTACTGGACTACGTGTTGGTGTCTCATCCCAGGGCAGCCTATCCATAAACTGTTCACTGACCTATGAAGCAGCCTGCAATGAAACACACTGTCAATATGAAAGCATCATATATGGTAAACAGCAGAAAGAGGAGGAGGAAGAACCACAGATGAGGAGACAGGAGTGGAGTGAGTGGGTTGTACCAGTGGCAGAGCATGGAGCAGGATCCATGCACTGATACTACCGCGGCAGAGACAAGTTGGCTTGGCCCCTAGAGAAGCCGTGAGTGCTGAAGGGACTTCCAGTTCCACTTCTATGAGGCCCACAGGGGCTCCTCTTACCAGGAGTCCCATCTTTCCCTGTTACCTCCTCCCATTGCTACATGTAACCTTACTATACACCCTTATGAATAGACAAATGCTTGAATGAACCTAGCTTCTTGTGTCCAGAACACCAGGACTTTGTGTTGCACATAACAACCTCTCAGGGTGTGTGGGGTGTATGACATCTGCTTGTGCCCTTAGAGCAAGTAGAAAGCTCTAAGACTCCAGCTCCAACCTCATTGTGGATGCCAAGAGCCTGTGGTTTGCAGTGGCAATTGAAGATTTTGCCTATGATTTCAAACACGTCCAAACTTGTCCTTTTGAAGACAGCACTTTGTGTGACTTCATTGCTGCCGTGTTTGAGGAATGTCAAGGGGCTTGGAAATGTACTAACAAAGGAGTTGGATGGTTGCTTCTCTCAGTCTCAGGCACCTTCAAAAATAAATGTACATGCTCTGTCCCAGGTTGCTCAACGGATGGCAGACAAGGAAACAAAGCACCATTATGTAACCCTTGCAAGATGAATTTTCTGCCTGCATCCATATCCAAGGCCAGGAGTCTGTTGAACATTACGTTCAGAAAATGGTTTTATGCATTAAGGAAATGAAGCGTTAAACCCATTCTCTTTCTTGGTTATTTGACTGTGAGCTAAGAAATGGTTGTTTCCTTGGTAGTGGGAATAGAAGCTGAAAAGATGCACAGGGTTGGGCTGTGCTTGGATAAATTTCCGAGTAAGAAGCAACTATGAGTAATTAGAATCAAAGAGCCAGAGACAAGAGGGTGGGCATTTATAGGTGAGGGGTGAAATTTATAGTAGAAGCAAGATGGACAAGGGCCCCCTCACCGTGGTGGTGGGGGAAGAATGAACACTTTTTGCTGAGAGACAAAGGAATATTGCAATCTGTAAGCTATGCCAGATTCTTCGAGTTTGCAGACAATATTCCCATCACGTCAAAGCCTGCCAGTTCAGCTGTACTCGGTGCTCAGGGTGGTTTCAAACTGCTCTGACTTTGGAAAGGCATATACTTTCCAAATTGCTCTGAAAGCTCATAATGAGGTAAATATGAGGCAATTTTAACAGTCATTTACAAAGTGATTTCACATCTCTTTTTCAATTGATACAAGAATCCTCATGGAGCTGTGAAGCGTGGGAGTGTCTTCATGGGAGAGGTTCAGCTGAGTTTCCTTCGGGGAGGTTACACAGCTACTAGATAGTATGGCTTCTCCAAGTCTCACGTTCCTGCCACAATTTCAAGGAACCACACAGCTTTCTAGTGAGCAATGGAGATCATTTAGGCTCCAGATGGAATTTGTGGGTCATTTGTCATTATATCTTAATTCCAGTTAATTAGAATTCAGTTGTCTAGGTTTCAAGATCCTAGGTGCCTGGTGGTTAATAAAGGATATTGTTTGTTTTTTCTTTCAATGACAAGTTACATTAACAGAGTCAGAAGGTCACGAGTTTGTCAGTGGTAATGCACTAAAAGCAAAGGGGCTGTTTCATGCTCTAGATTCTTGAGAACTAAGGACTGTTTGTATTCAATGACTCTCAACAAATACAATAGGCACTAACATTCGTAAGAAAATGACCTTGATACGTTACCAGGACAAAAAAACACAATTTAGAAAACAATGTGCAAATCCACACACAGAACAGTAAAAATGACAGAAAGACAGGTTTTCAATAAATTGATTTTTATTTCTTCAATACTCAGTGCCAAATAGTCTTCTAATTTTGTTGTCTGTGAACTACAAGGAGTAACAAAGAGAAATCCTGTCATACACAACAGCCTTTCCCTTTTACTAGTATTACTGTTGAATCAGTAAAGGGATAGCCTGTTGTGTGAGATTTATGTTAATTCATTGTAGAATTATAGATTTCCAGTGCTGGATGAAACCTGACAGATCATCTGGTCCCACCATCTATCTTATAGATAGAAGCTGGATACATTCTTTTTTTGTCTGGTAAATCCTCAGTAAATCTAGATGGAATGATGTGAAGCTGCACTAGCAATTTAGCAGGATTGAGTGATAGATTCAATACAAGTTTGACATGTCTAGCAATGAGAATCTGGGAAAGTCCTCTCGTTAGGGTATTCTAATAATCTTCTTTGAGACATTCTTAATCAATTGTACCATCCTTTCAAGCACAAGATTTGAACGAGACACAAATATTCTCTTCTAATCCTTCTAGCCAGCTGAAGTTATTGCAGGAAGGAATAATAGCGTCAAGGAATCCACATGTTGCACATAACTACCATGGATCCGTGATTGTTTTAATAAAGGGTTTAGGGAGAAAGGAAGTGAAGATTAGAGCCCACATCTGCCTGACTGTAAAATCCATACTAAAATCCACAGCACTGTACTTTCAGTCAATGTGAAGTGCATATTCAAAACAATGTGTTATCAACTTTCTGGAATTACATGAAAATGTTTCCATCAGATATAATTCTTTATAAGTAGGCAACATGTGTTGACGACATGTGAACAACTAGAAAATTCAAGTGTGACAGATCGGAAATCAAAGATAATGGGATAATGCTAACAATGATTATTTCCATGAACTGTGTTTAACCAATTATAAACTATTTTCATGTACATTTTTCTACCTGAGCCTCACAACCCACCTGAGTCTCAGAGATATTGAATAACTTGTTCAAGCCACAGAAGTAATAAATGGAGTCATTGACAACCAAATACAGTGACTCGCAGAAAGCTTTTAGATTGGTCAACCCCTACCCCCATATTTAAATTGACAGAGGCAATTTTGAGATCAAATCATATTTGTTGCTGCTCGTCCAACTCATTCAATTGATTTTTTTGTGTGTGTGTAATTTAAGACATCAGGTTCAAGTTTAGAAAAAGTCCCCAGTGGACAAATACTTCTGATTTAAAGATAGGATTCTGTGGTTTCAAAATAGCAGGCTGAGCACGCAATGAACTTGGACATGCTACAGCAAACTCTAGAAATGAAAGTTTGTATGTGTGTGTGTGTATACAAGTAGTATACGTAGTCATGCTCACCCTAGTAAAAGAAAGAAAATTTTCAAAAATTATGATGAATCCCTAAATTACTTAAAACAAAGGGGATCAGATTTTAAAGAGATAAATAGCAGCCCCAAACTTGTGCAGAAGCCCAAGGGAGAGTGACACCACAAAAAGTGGGAGCAACACCAGATGGGCTTCCAGCTAAGACGTGGTGGAAACCAGAAGCTGGAGGAGGCCGAAGGGCAATCAGGAGGGTGCTTCATTGGGTTATAAAACCACTTGGCTGATGAACCCTTAGAAACACACGCACACCACACTCTATTTTAGGGCTAGGAAGCTGTGACAGCAGTTTCCAAGAGAAGCAATACTTGGGACAGAGAGCCATGGCCTTGGTGACAGGTGGAGGAATAGGGACAATTAAGCTCAGACCAGGTGACAAGATGTCCCACCAGGGGCATCCTGCCCTTCCCCCAAGCTCATTTAAAATCTTGTGGAGCCCAATCCCCCAAAGTAGCGTCTGTTTTTCCCTACAGATGGGCTTTGTATACAGAGGCAGCTGACTGTCTGCAGGAATCATAGTAGAGAGCCAAGCTCTAAGTCAAGGGTGAGAGACCGAGGAAAGCCACCCAAAGAAAGAGAGCAAAACACAGAGCTTAGTCTGAGAAAACTAGAAATAGCAACAAAGCAAATAAAGCATCAAGAACAGGATGTTTGAAACAAATCTAATGCTATCATCAGAAAAATTAGGGAAAGTATTACACCCAGGAAACAAATTACAAGCAGTTAAAGGAAAGAACTAATTAGAAATTAAAAATTCGATACCCATACGTGATTAAAACACACACATGCACACACAACTAATAGCTAAATAGGTATAAAAGAAACTTTCCTTAGCCTGATGAAAGTTATTTACCAGAAATATCTAGCAAAGATTATACTTAATGGCGAAACATTGGAAGCATTGCAAGTAAAACCAGGAATAAGATGAGGATGCTGGTTGTCATGGCTAATAGTCCAATTGTACTGGAGTAAGGCAACAAGTCAAAAACAAGAAGTAAAAGCTATAATGATTAGAAAAAGAAAAAAAGAAAAACTGTGATTATTTACAGATACTACAATTGTTTACCTGGAAAATGCATGAAAATGAATGGCAAGCTATTGGAGGTACGAGGATTGGTCTGAAAGTGAGTCTGACGTGACATCAACAGACAAAAACCATTGACTTCCAGATACCTGAGCAATTACCATTTAGAAAACTCCAATTACAATAGCAATAAAGACAGTGAAGTAACAAGAAAGAAATTTAACCAAAAAAAGTAGGATACATTTACGGAGAAAATTATGAACTGTTATGGAAAGACATAAAATAAGACCCCAATAAATGGAGAGATACCATGGGCATCGAAAGAAAAACACATTATTATAATGATGATGTTTTTTCCCAAATTAATACATAAAGCAAACGCAGTCTTAATCAATATCCCCATCAGACTCTTCATAGAAGTTGACAGACTGGATCTAAAATTTGCATGGAATACTAAACACGCAAAAATAATCACAACAATTCTGAAAAAGAACTCAGATGAGCTGGACTTGCCCTATCAGATATCAAAGTTTATTACAAAGCTGGGGTAAATAATGTGGTATTTATGCAAGAATAGACAAATAGATTAATGGACCAAAACAGAGAGCTCGGGGACAGATTCATATACACGTGGATACTTGGTATACAAAAGTGGGAGAGAAGAAAGGATGGACCACAACAGATAGTTTCATGACAACTGGCTTAGTACATGGAAAAAACGAATTAGATCCCTACAAAAAGCAAATCGCAAGGTATTATAGACCTACATGGAAAACAAAATTAAAACTACTCAAAAAATGCATAGAATATGTTTATAATTGGCAAGTAAGACAGTATTTCTTAAGACACAAAATATAAAAACAATTAAGAAACGTTTGCAAATGTGCTTACCTCAGATTATAAAATCTATTCCACAGAGACTTCATTAAAAAGTTAAGATAAGTGACAGACTAGAAGAATATATTTGCAACCTATATAACAAAGGATTCATACCTAGAATATATAAGGAAGGTTAAAGAAAACAACATATTTTTCATTAACTAGTCTAGCAAAAGTTTAAACATTAGATAATATCAAAAGTTGGCGAGGTCTTGGTGATGATTTTTTGGATTTGACACCAAAAGCAAAGGCAACAAAAGCAAAAATAAACAGGTAAGACTACATCAAACCAAAAAGCTTCTGCACAACAGAGGAAAGCATCAACAAAGTGAAAAGGCAATTTGGCGAGGACTTGAGGAAACAGAAGCCCTTATAATCTGTGGATGCGAATGTCAATTGATGTGATCACTTCAGAGAGGAATTTGCCAATAGCCAGTGAAATTTAAAATATTTATACCTAGAAATTCTACTTCAGGCATATACCCTTGACAAAATTTTACACTGTGCCAAGTTTGTTCATAACGTTATTTTTAATAGTGAAACATTAGAAACAGTCCAAAAGTATATCGATCAGCGATGCATAAATAAAATGTGGTATATTCACAAATTGGAGTGTCCCAATACAACAGTTTAAAAGAATGTACTTAAGTATAATGACGTGGTCTGATCTCAAAACAATGCTGAGTAAGACAGACAAAAACATGCTAGTGTGATACATACGGTAACATGGCATTTAATGACTGATGTAAAATTTTTTTAGAAACCCAAAAACCTTAGATAGTTTTACACATATTTATGTTTAAATATAAAAATCTCATGACACTGATTGCCTCTTGGGAGGTAAGGAGGAAAACAGTATTAACAGGGGGTAGTAAAGCGTGATCAGAGTAATTACTTCATCTGTAATGTTTTATTTTTTTAAAGGAAGAATGTATTCTATTAACTTGTGTTATTGAAATTAATTTTTCAAATTTGCTATAAAAAGATATGTTATAACTGCACACATGTACATATAGTTGTTCACTTAGTGCGATTGTTCTCATGATTTATAGTTCATTCTTGTAATAAAATTAATAGGTACTATTTATTCGCCTACCACATGTTTAGACACATCTCATTAATCCTTATATTAATCCAGGGAGTTAAGTATTGTTAAAAAACCAGTCCTCAGAGAGGTCAAGCACTTGACCTGATATATGGCAGGGGCAAAGTTTGTAGAACCAGGATTCAAATCCATTTCCGTAAGTGTCTAAACCCCATGCAATTCTCGCTGCCCAAGGCTTACATTATGTCATAGACTGGCTAAAGCTCACCCCTCTCTCGGGCTAATGCGAAGACTAAGAGTATATATTCATGTCAGCACGAAGTCTTCCTCACAGTTGTCTTTTTCTGGGCCCTTATGTTATGAGGCCAGTGTGGAAACACATGGCCTCATTTGTTCCTTGCATCTCCTATTAGTTTATACTCCTGCATTTTCAGCATTCAGGGTAAACTCAGCTAGTCTAAGGGCTTTGTTAGCAAAATGACCCAGTCTGCAGCCCTAAGACTATTCCCAGACCAGGATGTACCAGCCTGGAGAGGGTAAGAGTGATGAAGGAGGCTTTTGTTTATGCTGAGCAAGCTGTGTGCTGTGCATCACATAACACTGAGATTGATAAGGTGGACCTGCCTGGGACGTGGTGGTCTCCAGAATGTATTTGGCTAGGCTTTGTGCAGAAACATGCTAGACTGATGTCTATAAAGCTAGGCCTGGAAAGGGACAGCTATGGTTCCAGAAAGTCACTCACATAAACGTTATCATCTGCATCTTCAAAAACCCTATAGTAAGGTATTGGGGATGGGTCCAGAGACTGTGTCCATCCAGGATAATGCAGTTCTCTCTGCCCAGCAGGGTGCCAAGTTGCAGAGAGTCTTGGTTACAGTGCATTGCAATGGAATGATACTTCTGGTGTCAAGCTGTGCACGACCTGGGCAGCCATCCTTGGTGGTCCTGCTGCTGTGTGTCCCAACTATGCTGACTTCTTTGGTGGTCTCTGATAAGTAAGCCCAGTTTAATTGGTCCCAGCAGTGCTTACATATGCCTTTCATAAATCTGCACCATCTATTGACATGGGCCAATGCAGTGGCTATGCATACTTTATTCTGGGCATTGGCCTTTGCTTTAATGGATGCTCTGGTTATTCATTGCAAAAGTATATTTGTCAAGTCAATTCCTTGCGTTTCCAAAGTAACCCCTTGGATACTCTGTGTAACAAGTGTGCAGTCTTGCAGCATCTTACTGTTAAAATCCTTCTGCAGGGATAAATTGGGTTTATGGCTGATAATCCATTCACTAATACAATCAGTAATTATTTTATATATTCTCTTTTATTCAATCCAAATGCTTTTATCTCACACTTCTATCATAATCATGCAAAACAAGTGCTATAACCCACATGATTAGTTCAAATAGTAATGGTACCAGTCAAAGAATTACAGTGAGGGAGGGGGTGGGGAGAGATGTGTTCTTGATCCCTGGATAATAGCAAACCCTTTTTGTTTGGGTATAGTTCCATTTTGTAGATGGCATTTTCTTTGTGCTGTTGCCAAGTTGTATCTTAAATCCATTAGACAAATCGTTGCTAAGCGCTGTTCCAATGCTGTAAATTGAAGCATAAGTGATAGGAAACAGAAGCTTATCACACAAGCGCACAGTCATCAGAATGAACCAGCCCAGACGTGAAAGTCAGGATGTACTTGACATTCCTTTTTTTTATTTTTTTTATTTTTTGAGGAAGATCAGCCCTGAGCTAACATCCATGCCAATCCTCCCCTTTTTGCTGAGGAAGACTGGCCCTGAGCTAACATCTATGGCCAATCCTCCTCCTTTGTTTCCCTTTTTCTCCCCAAAGCCCCAGTAGATAGTTGTATGTCATAGTTGGACATCCTTCTAGTTGCTGTACGTGGGACACGGCCTCAGCATGGCTGGACATGTGGTGTGTCGGTGCGCGCCGAGGATCCGAACCCAGGCCGCCAATAGCGGAGCGCGCGCACTTAACCGCTAAGCCACGCGGCCGGCCCCAGCATGTACTTGACATTCTAAAACGTGTCCTCAGGACAGTGGTTTCAACTCCATAGATTTTTCCTTTCTAGTTTGAGTTGTAGACACTCAAAATGTTGCCTGTAGAAAATATTTATAAAACAAAGTCAACCTGGCAGATGTTAAATAGCCCCAAGAAGAAGAAAGTGATTGCTTTAGTTTAAGGATAACTTCGTCAGGAATGACTTATGGCTTGTCTTGGATGGAGTGATTGCACAGAGAAATGGCTGTGTGCTGTGCCTAGAAGTCATTGATGACAGAGGAAAGACAGTGGCACTATTGATTTCACATGTCCCTTAAATGTGACATGTAGAAAACACGAACTGCTTGCTGAAGCCTTTTATGAATATATCCTCTGATAATCGCATCATTAGGAGATCACAACAATAAGGTACCACACCTGGAGTCCTGTAGAGACAATGGTTTCACAGAGCTTTTAAGAATTTCAGGGCCGACCCTGTGGCTTACTGCTTGGGTGCGAGCCCTCCGCTGCTGGCGGCCCGGGTTCGGATCCCAGGCACGCACCCGACACACCGCTTATCTGGCCATGCTGAGGTGGCGTCCCACATATAGCAATTAGCAGGATGTGCGACTACAACATACAACTATCTGCTGGGGCTTTGGGGAGAAAAAGGGGAAAAAAGGAGGAGGATTGGCAATAGATGTTAGCTCAGAGCTGGTCTTCCTCAGCAAAAAGAGGAGGATTGGCATGGATGTTAGCTCAGGGCTGATCTTCCTTACCAAAAAAAAAAAAGAATTTCACGCCCACAGAAACTGTAAAAGAAGGACATTTTACTCAGAGTACTTCTGGATGAGAGACAACTGGCTAAATGCAGGAACCACATCTGAGTAGCTGTTAGAAAGCTTGAGAAATGTCAAATTTGTTAAGACATTTCCCCAGCTATACAGCAGGGATTTAATCGACTCTTTGCCCTCAAAAGGGGTACAGAGAAAGCATCTTGTTCCCAGTGCTCTTGATCTCATTTCCTTGTTAGGTCTTAGTGCCAGCTGAACCCATCTGAGGACACCTGGTCTGACCAGATGCTGAAACTCTTCATGCAAAAGGAATATTAACAGACTTCAAATAAAATATTGCATGGTATGCTGAATTAGGGTGTCTCTGGCTCCCTTTTTAGCTCCAGGTCCTTAGATAACACTTAGGCAAAGCTAATCATTGCTACTCTGAGCAGCTCCCACCCTGACCTCCAATGAATGTGGAAACTACAGGAATCCAGTCTCACAAACATGAAGATTGAATCACAGAGTTGTTTTTATCATACTAATACTTTGGGACACACAGCAGATAATAATGAAAACTGTATAGCCCTTTCATATCTCTTATTTCATTTAATCCTAGCATTCTATGAGATAAGTAAATAAATGCCTTTCTACAGATGAGAAACCTGAAATTTAAAAGAGTTATGTAGCTTAACCCTAAACCACAATGGCTTGTAAATGATGGGTTTGAGATTCACACTTGGCATTTCTGACTGCAAAACCTGTGCTGTTTTAACTATATCTTGGTGGATCTTACTGCGCAACATTTAAGTGATTTTTCAAACTACTTTTCAAATGATCTTTCTTGAACAGATTAATTAATGTTTTACTATCACAGTAAAAAAAATAAGTAAGATCTTTTTCCTACTCTGTTTTTTAAACTTTGTTTAAAATCGGAAAGGACAGTGCACTAAAATTTGGATTTTCTAAACTGAGCTAAAATCAAATGAGAGATTTTGTCTTCAAGTCTCTTTCTATAATTCTATCAACTGTGGGATAGACTAAACTTTCAAAACTCATTTTTGCTTTCCATTGAGATTGCTCCTCTTTAAGTATAACAGAGTGAAGCAAAGGGAGAAGATGAGATGAAGATCAGTAGCTATCCTGCTGTCAACATCTACTGGATGCCACAAACCATAAATGAAGGTTACATATCCTATTGCCAATCCTTATGAGAAACCTATAAGACACATTCTATTGACTTCATTTTACATATGATAAAATTGAAGTTCCTGGAGTTAAAAAAGCAGAACAGGGGTCCAGATTTCTTTTTTGCACAGCACTTAGTGTGAATTGAATGTGAAAATAACACAGTACTCATCAACACATCCTAACGACAAAGTTGTGTTTGTTTACAACTCTTGTTGGATCTTTCTGCTATGCTGAGAGATATGGAAGCAGTGAGTCTTAGGACTATAGAAACCAATGAGAGGTGAGCCCACCTCTCATGCAATCCTTTTTCTAGTGATGGAAGAGTGATTGACAGCTGTTCACTCTGATGACAGAAGAAGAGGGGAACATCTTATTGGAGACTGAGGCCCAATTCTGGCAGGATGGCGTGGTGCTCATCCTGCCTATCAGACAGAACCTACCACAATTAACTTCCGCCTGCACAAGTACAGGAAGCTAGGAGCCAGCAGCACCAGCCAGGAAAAAAGCGCCTCTACCCCATCCCATGACAGATATAGAAACAAGACAAAAGACATCCAACATGCACATATTGGGCATCTTTAAAAAAAAATAAAACAAAACAATGGAATACGATACATATTCAAAAACACGATTAAAGAGAATTGTCCTGAAATGAGAGATTTAAATCTGTATGTTGAAATGGTACGCTGTGTTCCAGAGAAAGTTGGCCCAGATCAGTCAACACAAAGACACATCTTAGTAAAATAATTGGACTTTAAAATAACAACAACAACAAAAGCCTTTGGTCAGGCAAGTGAAAAAAGATCAAGTCTTTTTGTAAGAGGAAAAGGAAAATAAGCTGGGCCAGTTTCTCCCCAGCTACACTTACTGCCAGGGAACAATGGAGCCGTTCCTACAAAGTGTGCATCGAGGATTCTCTCTCTGGGCAAGTGTCCTTCAAGTATAAAGGCTACAGAAAAACAGTTTCTTTATGAAAGAATTCAGGGACATTGTTCCCATGAGCCCTCTTTGAGGAATCTACTTAGAAGAAATGTCAACCAACCAAGAGGTGACTGAGAAAACCATAGGAAAATGACTGGCAGTGAGCATTGAAAATATCTAATTGTAGTACTAATCTAAAGCCGATGTGAGAATCAGTGTCAGAACAGAACGTAAATGTTATTTACAATGTAGAAATACAGTGGAAGGGAAGAGGAGAAGAAGGCAGGTGACCGAGTTATCTACAGCAGAGATTCAGAGGGTATCTTTTTTTAAACTTTTATTTGGAAATAATTTCAAATTTATAGAAAGTTGCAAAAATAAAAACAGTACAATGAACACCCTTACCCAGAATCACCTATTGTTAACATTTTGTCACTTGCTTTATCATTAGTTTTTTATTTTTATTTTTTTCTGAGGGAGATTAACCCTGAGCTAACATCTGTTGCCATTCTTCCTCTATTTTGTACGTGGGTCACTGCTATAGCGTGGGTGATGAGTGGTGTAAGTCTGTGCCCGGGATCCGAACCTGCGAACCTGGGCCGCCAAAGTGGAGCGCACAGAACTTAACCACTACGCCACTGGGCTGGCCCCTATCATTAGTTTTCTCTCTCTCTCTCTGTGTATACACACACACAGACACAGACACACACACACACACACATATCTATACACACATGCATATATATACATACATATATAATTTTTTTCTGAACTATTTGAAAGAAAGTTACATACGTTGTGGCCATTTATTTCCAATAAGTCAATGTGTATTTCCTAAGAATAGGGGTATTGTTTTACTTGATTAAAGTACAATTATCAGCTTCATAAATTTACATTGATACAATACTTATTACCCAATCTACTGTTTATATTCAAGCTTTGTCAGTGGATCTAATAGTGTCATTATAGCATATTTTCCCCTCCAGTACAAGAAGTAGTCAAGGGGCAGGTACTGCATTAAATGTCATGCTCTTTAGTCTCCTTTAATCTGGAACATTTCCACAGCCTTTGTCTTATATAATATTGACATTTTTTTTTTTTTTTTGAAGAACAATGTCTCCCTCCCAACGTTTTTTTCTTTTTTAGAAAAAAAATTCCTTATTTGTGTTTGTCCAATGTTTTCTTATGACTGGATCTAGGTTACACATTCCTGGCCAGAATACTGCACATGCGATGTTGGGTCCTCATTGGGACGTCACATCTGGAGGCCTGTGAAACTTCTGGCCCCCAGGGGTGATGTTAATTTTGATCGTCTGGTCAAAATGTTCAATTTCTCCCCTGTATAATCACTGTTTTGTTTTGTTTATTCTCCCTTGCAACTCATAGGTAGTCTGTAGGGGAGACACTTGAAGGTTATGCTAATAACCTCTTCCTCACCCAAAGTGTGTCTTTTAAAGTTGTCAAATCAAATAATAGAAGGATGAGCATATTTAACAGCACAGAATTAAACACTAAGAGGGCCGGCCCCGTGGCTTAGCAGTTAAGTGCTCTCACTCCATTACTGGCTGCCTGGGTTTGGATCCCGGGCGCGCACCAACGCACCGCTTGTCCGGCCATGCTGAGGCCACGTCTCACATACAGCAACTAGAAAGACGTGCAACTATGACATACAACTATCTACTGGGGCTTTGGGGAGAAAAAGGGGGGAAAAAAAAAAGGAGGAGGATTGGCAATAGATGTTAGCTCAGGGCCGGTCTTCCTCAGCAAAAAAAAGGGAGGATTGGCATGGATGTTAGCTCAGGGCTGATCTTCCTCACAAAAACAAAACAAACAAAAACAAACAAACAAATAAACACTAAGAAAGATAACATAATTAACTAAAATAGAGTGGAGGAGGAGAGGGATGAGAGAGGAGGAAAAGAGAAAATATGGCTTACAGTAAGAAACTAATAGAAATTGTATAAAGGCTAAAGATAGCATATAAAATTACAACTATAGATGGAACCACTAGAAGCAAAATATAAGCTTTTCAATATATCAGAACTGTTTTTTAAAATTAAATCGAAGCTAAGCAAATAGACCACGTAATGAAAGACTTTGACAAAACTGTATAAACAAACGAAAAAATGACAAAACTAAGACAATACACAGCTGTAGTATTTATATGTAAAAAAAAAAAAAAGCCTCATTCACTTATTAAAAGAAATGGATTTTCAGAGTGAACCACAATGCAATATCTAACTCTCTTCTATACAAGGGACACCTAAAACAAATTGATTCAGAAAGATTGGAAAGTTTTAAATGGACAAATATATGTGAGGAAAATGAAAGTCCAATAAATCCCAAATCAAGTAATAGAAGGATTAGGTATTTAACAGTACAAAGATAAATACTAGGCCAGATAATCAGTGACTAAAATAGGGAGAGAAGGAGAGGGATGAGGAAAGAAAGGAAGGAAAAATATTAGATCACAATCCTAGCATCAGGCAACATGGAATTCAGGCCCAAGAGCATTTGGTGAGTCACTGCTAACATGTGCAATTCACAGTGAAGACAGAAATAACATGGAGTAATATTCACAAGGCAGAATTTACAAAAATACAAGACATAATCAGAATACAATAGTGCCAGGAGACTTTAATTCACTTCTCTGAGTCTATGACAGATCAATAAAACAAAAAGCATAGGGAAGAACTAATAACAGAATTAACAATTATTTATTAACCATTAACATTTAATTTTAATTGTATATTTAAAATTTAACATTTAATTAAATATTAAACATTTATTTAATATTTAGTAATTAATAATCAAATAACACAATTAATAGGTGAATATGATTGATATATTTAAAATTTATACCCTTCTGAGGAACTCAGAAATTAAGATAGATAATTTTTAAAAAATTAATCAATACCAAAAAGCAGAGATAGCGTTTTTCTACACAGTGCAATAAAAGCAAATTAATAGCAAAATAGTTTAAAAAGCCCTTCCAATTTAGAAATCAAAAATTGCAGAGTACCTGGAAAAAACAATCATGAAAACACTATAAGTATATCAGACCTAAAGAATATATTTAAATAAGTGATCAGAGGAAAATTTATTGGCTTGTATATTTATATTAATACAAGTGAAAGAATAGAAAGAAAGAAATTGAGCACCTGACAACAAGAGTGAACAAAAGCAAAGCAAAGATCAATAAACCAGGAGGAAGGCACTATTAAAAGTGAAAGTGAAAATGGATAAGTCAGAAAACAGCAAAACAGTAGGACCGGTAAACAAATCCAAAGCTACTTCTTTGGGGGAAAAAAAGAAAACAATAAATTATATAAACCATTGGTTAAACCAACCAAGCAAAAAAAAGAGAGGATGCAAAACACACAAATCAGAAATGTTATGAAGAACCCCCAGGGAAACCGTCTGAGTCCAGTGTACATGTGGGAGCAGCAATTTCGCAACTTCCATATTTCTTTTACACAAAGCAGTGTGTTTAGATTTTTCTGTTTCTTATGTGGTTAGTTTGGTAAACAATATATTTCTAGAAAATGATCCATTGCATCATGGTTTCCAAATTTATTTGCATCCAGTTGAGGAAAACAGACTTTGAAGATCCTTTTAATTGATTAGGACATAACTTATTACCTCGAAGAGGAAAAGCATATCACAAAGCTTCATGATTTATGTAATAGAGTGTTGAATGGACCTGTTCTCATTATGTTTGAGTTGCATTTAAAGCCCTGGAGGTGAAAACAGTAAGTACTCAGGAGCAGAGGACATGACCCCTTAAACAGCAGCCAAACCAGGCCTGCTACTCAGCCCAGCCCTTTACTCAAACAGAACTCTAGAGACATTTGAGTTATCGGTTAGAGATGTCACCCTGGGGAGAGGGATGCGGCCGCTTTTCCCGGCGGTATGAAAGGAAGCCTTCCACCAGCGACCCCCAAGCCACAAGAAGGTGGACTCTAAAATAACCGCTCAGGACTGGGCACGGGACACAGAACCAGCATTTCACCGTGTGCTGATCTGTCCTCTGTGCTTTTTGGCCGAGGAGAAAAGAATCAGCAGCGGTGACAGGGTAGTGAGAACTGCCTCCCACTGTTTGGTGTGGAAGGATGGGTCAAGGGGACACTGCAGAAAGCAGTCTGGCTTAGGCCGTCTTGCTGATAGCCTAGGTAAGGTCACAGGTCACCAGGTCACGAGACTACTCTGCAGCAAGAGCCCCACATGGGAGCTGCCGGGGCAGGCAGAGGCAAGAGCAGATGTCTCAGGTCAGAGAACTATGCAGTGGGGAGACCTGTCAACAACCAGGGGAGGACCAGGATTACACCGTCCCCTTCCTCCACCCCAAGCCCAGAGGAGCTAAAAGTGGAAGAGACCCCACTCCGCGTCCTCAGGTGGAGGTCTAGCTGGCCCTGGGGCTAGAAGAGCTGAGCATTAGGTTGGACTGAAGTTTTGAATCAACTGAACCAGACTGGACTTTCTATATCTGAAAACGACAGGAAGCTGTGGTTCCTGCATGAGGTGTCTTTAAGGAGCAAGAAAGAGGCCATCCTACGGCTCCTTTGGTGGAGGTGATTGGAGAAAAGAATAAAGCAATTTCTTGCCGTACTCTCCTGAGTTCAGCCTGTTCCATGAGGCATCTACCTGAAATAAAATCTGGAGACAGGTTATTGTGAACCTGGATACCTCAGACCTCTTGCTTTTGGAAACTGTTGGATTCAATCTGGTGGCTTATAGCTTAGCATGAACTGTTCTATGTTTCAACGGTTGCAAGAAAATTAAATATAACTCTGAAACATGCCTTTTTAGGACATTCTTTTGCCTTGAAGTATGTGGAATTCACGACCAATAAATCCTAATTTGAACCAATTGATGCATGTCCAACATCGCTATTTTGTAATGTATCGAAGACGAGCCCATGTTACATCTGAATATCTGAGATCATATTTCTTGCTTATGGATGTTTTCTTTCAAATATAAAATGCATATTTGTCCTCAAAAAAGGAGCTTAAAGTTAAAAAAAAAAAAAAAAGTCCTGGTTGCTTGTTACTATAGCAATAGCTACATACGTAATGTGAATTACACAGGTGTGTTCCATGGTGGGGGCCATTTCATTGGTCAGATGGGAGGTATCCAGAAATGTCTACTCATAATCAATGACCAGAGCTCCCAGCCTGTGCCTGGATGGCCTTTGCCATTACCATAAGTGTAATCACTGCTTCTCTTTGAAAAGGAAGCTTCTGGTCTCTCAGCAGAGCTCACAAGGCAGTGAGCAGTAACTTCCCCCTCTTTCCTTCCCATTCCACTTCAGAAGAGCAGAGACAGAAGCTGTGTTTTACTTGCTGGAGCTAAAAATAACTCATTTGTAAGTTTTGTTACTGTGGCTTAGTCCTTCAAAGCAAAGGTAAAATAAAATTATACTTCCTGGCGGTGAAATGATGGAGGCGGGCGAGGGCAGGTGTGGAGAACTGTCTTCCCTAAAGTGGCAGTGCAGTTCTCCTGATTGAGTATAATGTGGTGACAAGAGCACAGCCTTTGGTAAAAATACCTTTGCCATTTACAAGCTGGGTAACGGTATCCGACTCACAGCCATTTCCCCTGACACATGAAGAGCAAAGAAGAAGGAAACAGCGGTATAAAAACCTGTTGTAAGCAGGAAAACAGGAACCATTCCCTACAACAGCAGGAATTTAATGAAGGGAATGGGTTGGACAGGCGATGGAGGCTGAGAAGCTACCAAGGGCATAATTAGAGACTCAGAGATGAGCCTCAGACAGGCACTACCACTCAGGCTGGGGAGGCAGATGGAGGAGGTGGTGTTACCACTGGGGTGACCAGCTGTTGGGTTTGCCCAGACTTTCTGATTTAGCCCTGAAAGCCCTGTGTCCTACAAAACCCTCAGACCCAGTCAAACTTAGATGGTTGGTCACCCTCATTACCATAGCCTGGGGCAGGGATCTGCAGAAGCTAGAGCCACAGTGGCCTGTCCCGTGGGAGCTGGAGCCACAGATGAGATTCAGCAGCTGCCAGAGAAGCCATCTCAGGCAAAGAGAGAGAGCGTGAGAGATACCCCGGCTCCTTCCTCATCCCCGCCCTCCAGTCTCCCATCAGTGCCTACTGTTGGCCAAACACAGCTGGCAATCAGCTGACACGGGTGCTGGGAAAGGCAGCCTCCCTTTCCCCATACAGAGCAGAACAGGGACAGGCTGAAGAAGGCGTCTGAGGGCAAACAGGCCCAGGCGTGGCCCTATGACAGTGGGCAGGTTACTTCACCTCCCTGAGACTTGGTTTCCCTGCCTGCACAGTGGTGACAGAGAAGTAGTTGTGGAAAATGAAAGAGATAGGCAAAGTGCCCAGTGTACTTGCTGCCAAGTATAAGAGTGGTGGGAAAGTATTTTGAATACGCTTTGGTCTTCATGGCTCAGGGGACAGACGGACAGCAGAAGTAGACTTCAGTCTCTTCCTGGCTTTTGCCTTCCAAAGTTTAGATCTTTGGGGTGTGGAAAGACAAAGCGAAATGTCTGAGAACAGAGTTTGAGTAGGGTAGGGATTTATTCCCTGTAGACTCAACCCCTAAACCCTGATATTTGATAGATTCCTCAGGAAAGGATTAGGAGAAGAGACGGGAGGAGAAACAATAACTGCCTCTGCTCTGGTGGATGCTAGACAAACGGCCCTGTAGCCTCTTTCTGGTCAGAGTCTTGAGGAGACTCCAAAACCCAAATAGGATTCTGGGATCTGAGAGGAGAAGCGAGCCTGCGTTCTGCTCCCTGGGTGGAGCCCCAGGGAGATGGTTGTGCTCAGGCAGAGAGGAAGCGGCTGCATGGTGGGCGATAGACTCCTTCCGGTTCTTCCCAGGCCCCAGCAGGGCCCAGACGTAGCAGAGGGAGCATGGACCTGAAGAGGCAGCCAGACAGGGACAAAGGACTTCAGTAACAATGCGAATGATGGCTTAACCACATGTTTTTCTCCCTGGATTCAAGCGAAAAGCTTTTAAACTAGAGATTGTATGAAGAAAGCCCAGTGGGACTCTGACAGAAAACACATCAGTGTACCCACAAATAATTTGTTATTTATAGGGAGCCAGGCTGGGCTGAGGTTTGATTTTCAGTGGCTATCTGTTATTTTGGTTCTCAGCTTCTGCAGCCAGGCTCAGCCAGTCAGTATACGCCAAAACTTACATGACTGCTTCAGTAGTCACCACACTGTCTCGGGGAAACACTTTTGGTTTTTAGCTTTTGGGAAGTAGATTGTTTACCGATTGCGTGGGTGTTTCCATGAAGCTCCACGTGGGGACAGAGAGTGGAATCAACACAAGGACACTGAAATAGAGACTAAGAAAATCAGGTCTGGGTATATCTTTTGGATCCCTGAATCAAGCTGTACCTGAAACTGGTATATCCCTGTCCTTTCCAGTTATTTGAGCCAATATATTCCTTTTTTTTTTAAAGTCCGTTACTGCTGTCTGTCGCTTGCATCTAAAAGAGTCCTGCGCGATACACTGTTTAACTAAATTATTTGCTGCCCCATGTGACCTTGGGTAAGTGACTCAAGCTCCTGAGCCTGTTTCCTTAGGAGGATTAAGTGAGGTAAGATATATAGCACCCTCAATTCCAGGCTGTTCAACAAGCGTTAATTCTATATATTGCCTAGTATTCAAAAACCCCGGGGTTTGATGCTGAGCACCTGGGCTCTATTCCTAATCCTCTCACTTGCCAGCTGTGTGTCCCTGGGCAAGCTGCTTGTCCTGTCTGCGCCTTAGTTGTTTCACAGAAGTGGGATAGCATGAGCATCTACCTCATAGGTTTGTTCTGTGGATTCAAAGAGTTAATTCTTATTAAAGGCTGAAAATGGTGCGGAGCACGTGGTCAGAACTCAAAAACATGTTAGCTACTGCTACATATGAGAGCATGGGGTCTTTGACATAGTAGATGCTTGATTAAGTAATTACTGGGTTAATTTAAATGACGAGAACTTTTGCTCATATAGTGGATGTGGCACTGGATTTGAAGTCAGAACTCAGCTCATGCCCCACCTGTTCCTTGATTTTTCTTTTTTACATTTAATTTTGGTTTTATTTAGGAATTCTTTTTCTTTTTCTTTTCTTTCTTTCTTTTTGTTTTTAGGAATAGAATACTTTATTACCCTATTCCTGTTATCCTTGATCTTCTATACGTCACTTACATGATCTGGATCTTAGAGATCGGGGCTGCTGTTATGCTCCTTTTGTCTGTAAAATGTAAATAGGCTTTGGAAAACTCAGCTTTTTCTCTCTCAATATGGATCCCAAGTTCTTGCTAGAATTGGTATGAAATGGGATTATTTTAGAACCGCTGATAAAGCAGCTGTACCCAATCTGGCAGATCGTTCAAATCACAGGTAGAACTTTTATAATAAACAGATTGTGGGGCCCGCTGCCAAAGATCCTTGCTGAGTAGGCGGTGGGTGAGGCTTGGGAGCCTGCATTTGTATCCAGTTCCTCAGATGGTACTGTTGGTCATCGAGACTTAGGAACCATCATACAAAGGGGCTTGGCGATTCAATGGTGAGTCAATTCAGTCATAGCTTATTAGATTAAAAATATTAATTTAAAGATAAGTATTTTAGATAAAAATTTTTATGCATAGATAATAATAGAATATTAGCTCTGGAATAAGGCATAGATGATCAAGTTTGATCCATTTATTCACAAATCATGTATTTTCGAAATCTCTTGATGCTTCTGTATTTTGGAGAATTCCTCAAGGCCATACAACCTGTAAAACAGCTAGAATTAGAAACTGCGTCCTGACTTCTCTTTTCCTTTCCCCATACCATCACTGCCACAGGACATTCACATGAGACACGCTCTCTGCCTCAAGATATAAAAGGCAAGATGGCAAGCCCACTTTCTGAATTGTGCTTTCAGTTCTCTAGTTTCAGCAAAGATGGCAGATGGGGGTTGCCTTCGTCTCCCTTCTGTGTTCTTTTCTAAACTCAAGGATGAGTCGCTGGTCTGAGATGGGAGGGAGGCTAAGGTTTACTGAATGCTGATTCTTAATCTGATTTGGAACCACTGAGGGTTACAAGAAACAAGGAGACACTGACCCTATCAGGAGGGTCCTGTGCAAACAACTTTCCTGTGGCATAAAAGGGGCTTCTGTGACTGTTTATTCTGCTATTTCTGTTACCAGGCTTCAGAAATGTCCATCTGCCATGTACCATTTAATCTTCACACATATTTCATTCTTTCCTGGGGACAGGGAATGGATGAATAATCACCCTTTTAATGTCGTGAGCGAAACAGATCCCTCAGCCATGGCCTTATTAATTTAAATATCAAATTTATATTCTTAATAAAAAATTGTACTTATTTTAAAAATGGCTTTATAAGGTGTTTTTGTAATATACACACAGCATCCTATTTTAGGATTTGTATTATATTCTTACTCATCAATAATAAAACTTTTAATAAGGCTATATTTAAGAATCATCATCAATCAAAACTATTATTACTAAAAGCCTACGATATTTCATACAAGCTGTCTAAAAATTATTCCATTTAGATATAATTTATTTCATTTTGTCTTTACATTTGGTCTTAGTTGTAATTACTAAAGCCATCTAATTCTGTATATTGTTTTTGTTTCTATAATGAGGAAGCCTATTTAACTAGGAGAATGGTGAAATTGTTCTTTATAGTAGTTAATAACCTCAGCAGGAAATATTAATCAGCATAACGCATACATGAATAAAATCTTTTAATAATTTTCAATGATAATTTGGTTTTATGAAAGGAATTTGAGAATATTATATGCCCACAGGGCATTTTTGTCTCGAACAAATAACAACATATTTAATGTAATGCTTTTAATGCAATTTTTTATGCAAACCTTTTCTTGAAACAGTAGAGATATGAAAAGAAAATGAGAGTCGGAAGAGCAAGATTAATGTCCACTTGTAACTGGCTAAGCTCCTAAAGCAGATTAACCTCTTTGGAACTTAGTTTCTTCATTTTTTAAAAAAATGGAAAAATAATCATGCATATTTTAATGCCAATGGGAGGATTACATGGCATAATTTAGGGGAAAGTGCTCTGTAAAACTCTTTACAGATGTTAAAGATTAAATAATCATTCTGTGAAGTTTCATAAGCCATTTTTGTTTTCAGGAAGATAAGAGGTTTCTTACTTTTCTGCAATAATCATTATTATCCCAGTAATGATCTGATCCATTGCGCTTTTTGCAATCCCAATGTCAACTCATATATATAATTGATTTTATCCTCAGTTTCCTCATCTGTCTGATAGGGAGTATATTATTTTTCTTACATTATAAAAGAAGAGACAAAAAGAAACAGTTAAGAAACAGTTTTGTCATCTCAGTTGGAGTCCAAACCAAGACCTGGAGCTGGGACTTCCACCTCTCAGTCCTGCGCTCTCTCCGGAGGCCCCTGTCCAGGGGAGCTAGTGGGTCTTTGCTGGTGTCCTCCTCCAAATGATTTCCTCGGTGCAGAGGTAAGAAGAAGAAAGTGGGGATGTGACTATTCGCTTTCTGGGCGTGCAGTAATGTCTTCTGTAGGATGCAGGGTGGCCAGAGGCAGAAGGACGAGTTGGCGCTCCTCACCACTGGTTGAATCCGAGGCATCACTGGAGTGGCTAGACCCAGGAGAGCCTGAAGTCAGTTTTATGTAGAGTGATTGTGCACGTTATTCTGAAATCTTGAATATAAAGCAATTAGAAATGAATGTGCGGCAGCACAAGATGTCTCTTCTCCTATCTGACAAGACCCTCTCTCTGTCTCAACGTCACCATTAGCAGCACCCACCTATTAGGTACCTTGAGAGGCTTCTGGAAGCTGAGAGGGCACAAGTGGCCTCTACCTCTGCTCAGGCATAGGACCAAAGAAGATTCATTGGCTTTGAACCTGTGTTTGGAGTCTTCAGTGATGCTGCCGCAAAGTTACAAAAGGCAGAAGGTTAAGGGCCATGTTGCTAGAGTGGCTGACATGGAAATCTAGGTGAATGCTGAGTAGAGAGTGAGGGCAGAAGTCCCAGTATTCCCAAGAGTAGGGTTTTATATTAGTCGAGGTTCTCCGGAGAAACAGAACCAGTAGGAGATATATATATGGGGATTTATTATGAGAATTGGCTCACGTGATTATGGAGGCAGAGATATGCCACGATCCGCTGTCTGCAGGCTGGAGACCAGGAAAGCCGGTGGTATAATTCAGTCCCAGTCTGAAGGCCCAAGAACTGGGAGCTCCAGTTTCTGAGGGCAGGAGATGGATACCCCAGTTCAAGAAGAGAGAGAGAGAGAATTCACTCTTCCTCTGCCTGTTTGTTCTATTTGGGCCCTCGATAAACTGGATGATGCCTGCCCACATTGGTGAGAGTGGATCTTCATTACTCAATTTACTGATTCAAATCTCTTCCTGAGATAGCCTCATAGACACACCCAGAAATAATGTCTTATCAGCTATCTGGACATCCCATCGCCCAGTCAAATTGACACATAAAATCAACCACCATAGGTTTTATCAGTGGTGGTGTAGGAGGAGGTCATCCAGGCAAACTAGAGAGACAGTAAGAGCAGTGATGGAGACACCGTGTCTCAGGACAGTGAGCATCATGGGCTACAGAGGGGTTTGTAGTCATCAGCTTATGGAAGACTTGGGTCTCCAATTAAGGAAATTACTTCATTTGCTGCTCATTTTCCCAGAGCATAAGTATCAGTAAAATTTCCTTCTAGTTCCTTTGAAAACATTCCTGGCCATGTGTTGTTACTTAGCAGGTTAGGAGAAGAAGAGAGTCCTCACAAACAAAGCCATTCTGCCTGTCGGCACCCTCATGACCCCATTCTCCAGCAGGACAGGCAGGATGTCCTGGGTCTTCCATATGACTCTGAGTCACAGTGCTTGCTTCAGATGAAACTTAATATGTCACAAATACCTGGCAGAGCCTCATTTCTATTTCTACTGAGAAGCGTTTTCCCCCCTAAATCTTCAAATGGGCAAGCTCATTCACCTGATTTTGGTTTGCAGGGGGATAGTGAGTTAATAAATTTCCTTGTTGGTGGTTCTATAGTGGGAGCATGTACCGATGCTACTTTTTTCCTCCAGGTGCTCAGACAAGGAAGTTGTCACTGCACTGATGTGAGTCAGCTATTAACAGTGGTGTCCTTCGTTTTTATGAGAGAGGAAACTGAAATGAAACGTTTCTCATGGTGTCCCTAGGTAACAGAAAATATCTAGAAATTTTCACTCTACAGGCAGATTCTCTCTTTACTCCAATTTACATTCGAGATTACCCATGTGAATGTCACTGAGTGCAGATTCTGGACACAGGGGTTCCGTGTCTCCTCCACCATAAGATGAACGCAGGTCTTCGGCAAGTCAACTTTACTGATTTCTGCCTCGGTTTTATTATTGATAAAATGAAGAATTCTAAAAGAATTTAAAGTGGAGCTGTCCATCATTTACTCACTCAGCAGATATCTATTTAGTGCCCACTGTGTATCAGGCACAGTGCCAATCCCTGGGGATACAAAGATGAGAAAATGACAGTCTTTGCCCTCAAAATGCCTGGTACACAGTGGAATAGAAAAAGGAACTCACAACTGCTATGCAGTATATTTGGTGACACGATGAGATAAAGCTCAGGGCACTACGGGAATGTGAAATTAAGGCACCAAAACATTGAGGTTACATCTCGCTGTATGAAGACACTGAGGGGTAAGTGTGAATTCAGACTTCTAGACTGGATTCTCTGTCAGAATTCTCCTTTACAACCCAACGCCAATGTCATGAAGTGAAAACAAGAATGATGGATGTATTAAAAAGGGTGAGAGAAAGGCTCTCTGGGTTTAAATCCTAGCTCTGCCTTACTAACTCGGTCGCTTAGGCAAGTTCTTCTTCTGCACCTTGTTTTCATACCTGTAAAATGGAGACGACAACTGACCTATCTCATAGGTTAGCAGAAGTGTAAAATGAGTCATGGAAGACTAGATGTTTCTATAGGCCATTTATATATTTTATTTACAAGATTCCAACGCCTTCTTATAGGCTCTTAGTGGCTGGTTAAATTCTAGAATTCTACCTCTTTTCTCTCTATTCACCAGTAGGAACCCTGAGGAGATGGGGGCTGGCTGTTAAAGTGTGGTGTTCACAATATCACCCTTGGTCTTGGGTCTGTAGCTTTAAACTGAGGAAGACGATTAGGTCGTTAGCCAGATAGTGTGGCCCAGAGCTTCTGTACACAGTAAACTTATTACAGAAGCTCTAAGCTAGGGGATCACATCTGCCGTTAATAATCCTCCTACCACATCAGCAGATCACAGTTCTTCCCTTCTCTGGATTGTGTACGCAGGTGGCCTTCTCCTTATTATCCTTCAATGGCCCTCCGTTCTGTTGGATTTTTATGTGACACTTGGTCTGTCAGCTGTGTAAGGTACAACGGCTATTTTGCTAGAGAAAGGAAATCTCAAGTGCCAACTGCATAAACGTAGGAATGTATAGATATTTCATCCACTTAACATGGCCTTCAAAACCGTTAGGTATTTACAGCGGCACCTCTGCTTCCTATCAAGGCTGAGTAGCTCACTCTATGGCCCAGCCATGGGAGGCCTTCTGTCTTTCCTAGTTAAGCTACGGATGAGACACCTAAATCCCGGTGGAAAAGTGCTTTTCTGCAGATGCTTTGAAAGTAACCTGCCAGGTCCATCCTTTCCAGAGGCCCATCCAGGCCCTCTGTAGCGACCTACACATGGATGTCCCCTAAGATGGATTACTTCCTTTTTCTGTGAACAGCTTTCTCCTTTTCATCATCCTTGCTGCCCTCCCTACCTCAAAATAGCAACTTTTACTAACGAGTGATAAACCCATTTTAAAGATGAGGAACCTGGATCCCAGAGAGTCTGTGACTGTGGCACCACATCTCATTGCTTGCAGCTCCGTGTTCCGTGCTTTCTCCACCACCTCATACTGACGGTAGTGACTGGCTAATCTCTCATGAGGTTTGACACTTTTCTGAAATTTTTGCTTGTGTTTATCATTAGCTCTAAAGAGAGTAAGAAGTCAAAATTCACACTAAAATCAGGTAAAGGTGACCACCCCCGCTAGATATCAAGATATTAAGTATATAACTACAGAAATCATTACAGCATGGTATTAGTTCAGGGACAAACAAATAAACAAATGGGACTGGTTAAGTCAAGGAACAGAATCATATAGATATGGCATTACGAAGCAATGGGGAAAGGACTCAAAAAATAGTCCTGGGGAAACTGGGTTCTAGCTGAATAGAATGTAAACTTGGATTCCTGTTTCAAGCAATGCACACAAATAAATTCCAAGTGGATTAAAGATCTAAATGTGAAAAGTAAAAAAATTAAATTTAAAGACCTTGGAGAATATCTCTGTGACCTTAGGCTGGAGAAGGAGTTCTTAAAAAATACCCAAACATAAAGACTAATACAAATATTAAATTTTAAAACTTCTTTACAATAAAAACACCACAGACAAACCATAAACTAGCAGAGGATATTTCTACACATAAAACCCACAAAAGATTAATATCAGACTATACATATTTTTAAAAACTCCTAAAAATTAATATGAAATAAACATAACCCAATAGAAAAATGAGCAAAATATATGAATGACCAATTCACAAAGGAAACACAAATGGCCAATAAATATATGAAAAGATGATCAACCTCTCTATGAACTAAGGAAATACAAATTAAAATCATAATAAGATACAATCTCACACCCTTCAGATTGCCAAAAATTTAGGTCTGACAATCCCAAGAGTTGACAGGGATGTAGAGCAACAAAAACTCTTACACAGCTCGAGGTGGGGATCTGAATTGGCATGCTGAATTTGGACAGCAGCTTGACAACATCTAGTTAAGTTGAACATGAAAACACCCTCAACTCAGCGATTATATTCCTAAGACTATACCCTGGAGAAATTCTTGTACATATATACAAGGAAACATATGCCAACATTTACAGCAGGATTGTTGATGTGGTAAAAAATGGGAAACATCCTGTAAAAGACTCTTAACAGAATATCAGGTCATTATATTGGATGTCTTCACAGCCCACATTATTGTGCAGCAAAGAAAATGAATGAATAAACTAGAGGTAATTAAATCAACATACATAAATCCCCTAAACATAATGTTGAGTGGGAAAAAAAAAAAAACAGTATGCAAGATAAATGTGACATTATAACATTTATATAGAGTTTAAAACATGTAAAATAGTAAAATAAAATGCTTTTGATAGGTACACATGTAGTCATAAAGAAAGGATAAAATCATAAAGAAATATGCTGAAATATTAAATATTCAAATTAAAGTTAATTTGATGGGGAATGGGAGGGGATTATAAAGTATTAACTAGAGGAATTTCAATGCTGTTGGTAGCACTTTATTTCTTAAACTGAATTTTGTATATGTCTGGAATATTTCATAACTTTTGTAATCAGAAGGAAGACGTATGAGTACACATAACTTTTTCTGGGTACATCATAAATACTAGGTAACAGGCCGGCCTGGTGGTGTAGTGGTTAAGTTCATGCACTCCGCTTCAGAGGCCTAGGATTCACAGGCTTGGATCCTGGGCACGGACCTACACACTGCTTGTCAAGCCATGCTGTGGCAGCATCCCACATATAAAATGGAGAAAGATGGGCACAGATGTTAGCCCAGGGCCAATCTTCCTCAGCAAAAAGAAGAGGATTGGCAACAGATGTTAGCTCAGGGCTAATCTTCCTCACCAATAAATAAATAAATACTAGGTAATGTATTGTCTGTTTTTACATGTATTATTTCATTCAATTCTCATAATCTCATGATTATGAATCACAAGGAAAACATTCCATTTTATACATTCTGAAATACATTCCACATTACCAGTTTTAGAATAAAATATCAATGTACTAAGAAATCAGAGTCATGGGTTCCAGTCCAGCTGTGACACTGACTTGCTCTGTGGCTTTAAACAAGTCCCTTTACCTCTCTGGGCCTCTGCTTCCTCATTAATAAAATGAGAGGATTGAACTAGATGTGTACTTAGATGCCTCCCATGACTGTTTTGTGAGTCAGATTACTTATCTTAATAATTGTGTTATCTCCCAGAAATGTTTTATTAAAACAATTAAACCAAAGAAGAAATTATTCATAGAAAACTTTTGGATGAGAGTAGTAACATGTAGGTATTGAATGACTGACATAAGCATTATATAATCTGGTAAAATATGCCTGTTGTAAAATATGTTTAAAGAAAGACTCTTAAATATAGAGTGGAAAACCTAGTCCTACAAGAACCCACTCAGATGCTAATTAGGCAGATTGTGGAGTGTCAGATTTTTTCCACTGCACTCTATTACTGTACAGTAAAACTGAACTAATTAGCACTATAATTTGTGAATTGGTCACGATGGTTATCTTATCTATTTTAAATAGAAATGGAATTGAAAAGAACTTTATTCACATGACCCTCTCACCTTGAAATCTCTAAATAATGTCCTTAAAAACCAGCCAAGTAGTTTCTCCCTGAAGATATTTCTTGTATTTTTCCATTTTCTTCTCCTTTTACTAATAAGCAATTTTGTGACACAACTGTGGGTTTCATGCAAGTGTAGCTTTATAGAAATATCCATGAGGGATACTTCTGTCTGTCTGTAGAATCTTGCTAATTGCCTGGAAACAAAACAACAGTATCCTGGATACCAAAAGAAAAGCACTGACAAGTTCTTGCTCAATAGTTCTCCTTCTTTGAGACTTCCAGAACTCCATATAAATGGCTAATAATATATCATCACCCCAAATAGGACAGTGGCAGCACAGTTTAGTAGATTATAGTTTCCTTATAACATATGGGTCCAGTCTAGTCTTCCTGAAAATACACCCTTACCCTGGATGCAGCCCTGAGAAAGGACGCAAAGTAACAAGTACAGGGAACTAACATTCACTGGGCACTGGTATCCTTTGCACAATAGGAGGCAACAAAACAAAAGGGAAAAAAATTAAGAGATTTTTCTATGTAAAAATTTACAATTTCTATGTGGTAAAAGGTTATTTTAAAAATCAAATTCAGATAGACTGAGAAAAAGCATTTACTTAAAAAAAAAATAGAAGAAAATCTCTAAGGTTTAAATCCCTTCTAGAAATTAATGGAAAGATAGCAAAATAGAAAACTGGGTAAGGAGTATAGTCAAGACAATTCACAGAAAAGAAATTGCAAATGGAAAACACATACGTGAAGAGATGCTTGTGAAACTAGAAGTTGGGGAAATGTAAATTTTAAAAATGCCTTATTTATAATCCAACAGATTGGCAAAAATTGAAATGATTGATAACATCTAGTATTGGCAAGGGTGTTGGGAAAATAGATATTCTTATATGTACTTAGTGAGATTGGTAATTTGTACATAGTATTTTTGGAAAGTAATTCTTGCATAATTTATTGAAGTTGAAATGTGCATAACTTCTAACCCACTTCTAGAAATATTTGTGATAGAAATAAAAACAGGAACATGTAATATATGTACAAGAATGTTTATGGATTCATTGCCATAGCAAAAAGATGGAAACAAACAAAATACCCACCAATAGGTCATACATAAATAAATGATGACATATCTATACTCTGAAATACTCTGCTGCTAGGTGAAGCAAATCTAAACGAGCCCACAATTCAAAGAATAATATGTGAGGTATGGTTACATTTTTATTTTTTCTCTCTGTATGTTCATATATGATCATTTGAGCATTGAAAAACACGTTAATATGTTAGTGTAAGTTACCTCAGGAAGATGGGATTGGGATAAGGAGAAACTTCAGTTTTTAACACCTTCATATTGTTTGAACTGTTATAACAAGCATGCAACCTATATTACTTTCATATTTTTAAAAGTTATTTTAAAATGCTAATTTATATCTTATGATTATGAATATCCTGCCTTCAGGAGTAATCTCTACTTGTGAAAGTTGGCTAGGGCTGCCATAACATTTCACAAGTTCCTCCGTTTAGATACCAACGGGGAGGCTGGGCAGAGTTAATGTCCCGTCTACCATACCATAGATGATGTGGATCTTCAGAGCACACCCGGATTCAAATCCCAACCGTCTTTGTTTGTCACTCAAGAGGCTGGAAAATCTCTTCTCCTGCGTTTTCCTTGTTGACTTCCTCCTCAGGATGGAGGCATGTGGGGTCCTGTGAGCTTCTTTGTGTAAAGGAGTTTTGAGACAGGGCGTGAAGGAAATGTGTTCTCTAAGGCTTCTTGACTTGTGTCAAGATCAGATGAAGAGGGTATGCAAAAGGCGCAGAGTGGCTTAGAGGAAACAGGAGGGAAAGGGAATTTCTTACACATCGGGTTCGGGGAGAAGTGACTCATATCCTGCCAGCATGAAATATGGGGCCTCAGAGTCAAAAACGAAGTTAATTTATGGAGAATGAAGGAAATGATATTTCTTGTATACCTATGCTTGAAATTTATAACAGCCACACATATTATGCCTCCTCTCTGGGTGGCAGGGAGAGCTTAAGAGAATTTCCTTCCTTTTCTGATGTGGAGAGAAAAGTCTTCCCTCTTCTCTTGACAGACGAAGCTTCAGGACTGGATGCGGAATTCAGCCAGTGTGTGTCTTTTGTCTCTCTTGTTCCTGGAAAAGAATTAAGAGTTTTCAATCTGCTTCTAAGAAAATCTCTCTTTAATGGAAAAATTCAGAGGGGAAAAAAAAAGCATTTGGCTCTAAGATTAACAGTGATTTTGCAATATGAAACTGCAGCTAATAAATGAGATCTCTATTACAGTTTTTAAAGTGATTTCAAAGGTAGAAGAAACCTAATCATGTTTTCACTCCAGGGAAAATTCATCTCCTCAGCATTCCAGTCTGGTGACCGAAGAACATGTCCAGTGTAGGGAACCTCATTCCTTCCGGGGCACAAGGCTAATTGAGAACACCAGCACTGCCAAGCCAGGTTTCTCTCCTTGTCCTTCGTTGTTAATATTTTTGAACCTAAGCGAAGGGTCTGACATGTAATTCTACTGAATTCCAGATAGTGGATTTAAATACATTCATTCAATACACTTTTATTGAGCACTATTCCAGGTACTAGCAATAAAGCAAATATTTTAAGAGTCAGTTAATTTTGTTTCATGAAAATTTTATAGCAGAGTCTATATAAGGAGTCTGTAAAATGGGGATTAGAATAATGACTACTTGAGAGTGTTGTTCTGAGGATTAATTGAAGTTCATCTAAACCACCACAGTCTCTGCAACACAGTAAATGCTAAATAAATATTAGTTACTATTTTTGTTATTCGTGTTTTACTTGCCTTTTTTTCCTGATTATACAAGATGTTCTTATAAAAAATACAAAAATTTCTAAAGAAGAAAATAAAACCCTATAATCAAAAGAAATCTGACTGTTTTTGTATTTATAAATATATTGCATGGGATTATAATATCATATATAGCGTTTTATCCTATTTTATTCTCTTAAATATATAACAAGCATATTCTTATATTTATTTAAAATTATTTTTAAAAATATTTAATAGCTGCATGATAAAATGATATTCAGGTACCATAATATATTTAGCTATTCTCCTATTAATAGATGTTTGGGTTGTTTTTACTTTTTCATCATTATTCTTTTTTTAAAATAAAAACATCTTTGTGTATTGCCTGGATCTCTGCTTATTTCCTTAGGAAAAATTCTTGTAAGTGGAATTACCGGGCCAAAGATGACCATCATTTTTAAGTCTGATATATTATGTTTTGGGAAGGTTGAACCACCATCAATTTTTGCAGCCAAATTTCATGAGAGATTTATGCTCTTGTTGGTACTTTATCTGACCCTGCCTTTCCCAGAATGGAGAATTAATCATATTTTTATACTTTGCTTTTTTTAAGTGTGAAAAGTCATGGTTACTCATTTTAATTTGCATTTCTTTGATTTATAGTGAGTTGGAATCTTTTTCTTAGTCATTCCCACTTCTTATATAAAATACCTTTTTGTGACCTTGGCTGATTTTCTACTTGGGGGGGATCTTAATGTTTATCTTAGAATTACTTGTATGTTAAGGATAGAAGCCCATGTCATATTGTACCACATATCTCCCTCCCACCCCAACACATACTTTTTTTTTACTTTTTAGGTTTGTGATAATTTTTTTCTTTTGGTGAGGAAGATTAGCCCTGAGCTAACATCTGTCGCCAATCCCTCTCTTTTAGCTGAGGAAGATTGGCCCTGGGCTAACATCCGTGCCCACCTTCCTCTACTTTATATGGGACACTGCCACAGCATGGCTTGATAAGTGGCACATAGGTCCACACCCAGGATCCAAACCTGCGAACCCTGGGCCGCTGAAGTGGAGCACGCAAACTCAACCACTACACTACCGGGCCAGCCCCTGGTTTGTGATAATTTTTGACATCAAGGTTTTTAACTTTTAAGTAGATGACTCTATTGACCTTTTCTTTGTGAATGTTTTAAGTGTTTTACACTCAAAATTACAAAAGCAGATAAATAGTCACTTAGATTTTCTTCATTTTGTGGTTTTCATTTTTAAATCTCACTCTTCTAAATCGTCTGGAATTTGCTGAGGGGCATGGTATGAGTAAAGATCTAATTTGATATTTCGTTCCAAATAGCCATTTCCCTGATTTCATTTATTGATGAAGGCAACCGTCCCTAATTGATTTACAATGATTCCTTTATCTTACTTTAAAGTTTTTCTATATATGAGGACACGTTTGTATATTAATTTTATTCCATTGATTTAAGATGCTTGTGTATCTTGATTCTGTCACAGCCTCTAAACCAACTTTCCCAGTCCTGCTTCACAACCTTATTAGCTAAATATGTCTTCTGTCATCACGCAAGGAAAACATCTAACGAGGCAAAAGCGTGTGGTACTCACATTAGAAACCTCCCTTCGCTTTGACAGGAATCCATTTATCAATATTTTTTGGATGAGGTCCATTAATCAGCTAAAAATTCCTTTGTCTCATGTGCCTCTCTGATTATAGCAGCCTTTATCAAATATCCATTACTGCACAAGTATTTATCCAGCCAGTGAGCCAAAATGAAAGCACTCTCTAAATAATGTTTCTCTCAAATACCAATCTAAAAATTCTTAACAACTGTTAAATATTTGGGATAATTTATGCATAATTTATGACTTCTGTTTTAAAAAGCATATTTTCTAATTATAAATGATATTAATATTTAATATTTATCAGGTAGTTTATAAATATACGCAAAATATAGAGAAATGTGAAAAAAATAAAATTAATCATAACCCCATACATAGAAGGGGAAAAAACTATTGGTAATATTTTGGTATATTTTCAGGATTTTATACATTTTAAATGTTATGTACATTTTAAAATAATGTTCATTTTTTTCTGACTGTGACAGTAAGACGTTCTTTGTAGAAAATACTATAAGGTATAAAGAAAAAAAGTCATTTCAAATTTCATGATGATACAGTTTTATTCCTGCCTTTATTTATTAACTTGACATTTTATCATATGTATTCAAGTGTTTTTCTACATTAAGAAAAAATACTTGTTGTAAATGTCACACTGGTATGCACTAAATAATTTCTCTATTGCTAAATATTTAGCGTCTTCCAATTTTTCAAAATTTTAAACAATGTGCAATGAATATCTTTGAACATAAAAGGTTTTTGTTAGTTTGTTTTTCAATTCATATTATTTCCTTACGATAGTTTCCTAAAAATGGATTGCTGGTGTTATCCTAAATAAAATGCATCTGTTGCCAAATTGCTTTCCAGAAAGGCCATATACTTTCCCTTCTGTTAAGTTCATAAAATGTCATTATTTTGTATTTTTTGAAATGTACATTTCTTGGTAAATAGGGACATTTACCCATCTCTAGTCTTCTCTGTGTTCTCAAAAGATTTACAATGTTTAAGCAATCACAGCTGTGTTCTTTTATATCATCAGTTCTTTTATTTCATTAAATCATTTAGACCAGTGCTTCTAAAAAATATGAATCAACTGGGATCTTGTTAAAATGCAAATCCTAATTCATCAGGTCCAGGGTGGCCCGAGAGTCTGCGTTTCTGAAAAGCTTCCAGAAGACATGCGGGTGAGGTTGGTCTCAGACCACAGCAAAGTATTCAGATGCCTTGTGACTTTCTTATCAAATCTTGGGCTTCATTTCCTTCCTGTGTTTATCTTACCCTTTACAGTTTGAAAATTATTCTTCTTGATGGAGCAGACCAAGGCAAAAAAAAAAAAAAAAAAGTGTTGAGAATGCTGTTTTCTGACTGTAATATGTAAAACTATGCCACATGACCCAAGATGAGACTCCCTCCTTTCTATGATTTTCATACCTTTTTAACTCTAGTTAAAATGAGCAGACCTCAGCTCATTTTAAGATTGAATCTCACTAACTTAATTGTCATTTGTCCCCCTTTTGTTCTCATCCTGGTCTTTGTCTCTTCTTTTGGAATTTCTGAGGGTGTCCACCACTGTGAGCAGTCACGTTGGTTTTTTAAATGCCCTCACATACCCTTCCTCATTGTGATAATTGTGTCATCAGAAGTTAGCTTTGTAGAACCCCTCAAACCTCTTGAGCCACCTCTTTTTCACTCTCTCCGCATCCTCTCACCTTCCAGTTCACGCTGAGCTTTTGCAAATCCACTTTTACAAGGTCTGGCAAAACACGATTTTTATACCCAGACTTTCTCTTCTCTGACTATTGTGATCCCTAACGTGGTAGAGTCACCAGCTCTCAAGGTTTCCATCATTTGTGCATCCTGAAATAATTCTTCACTGTTGAGATTGATCAAAATTCAGATGAGACATTGCGAATATGTGTGTGAAGGTGTTTGCTTTGCAAAATGTAAAGCCCTTATATTACATTACATCCTGCCGGAGAGCGAGTCATTCCACTTCTTCCTTCCTTAGTCTTAAAATTCTCAGCAAAGCAAGTAAAAATTTATTGGTCTGCTTTTAACAGAATGAGACTTTCAGGTACCAAATAGTTGAAATCCTTCCCTGGGCTACAGCTTGTCTCCACATCAGATCTGTGGTTTGCATTGCAAGGTATACATTTTTGCTGTGATATCACATCTGTTTCTCCTCTCTCTTTCTTCTAAATATTCTTTTAATTTTAATTACAACTTTATATTTTACATGTCATATAAGCTTGACATATGTTTTAATAGCTGTATTATATTCTATCGAGTGAATGTTCCATAATTTACATAAACAGTTCCCTATTGTAGGGAACCTGGTTTGCTTCTGATTTTTTTGGTAAACATTGATAATTTATATTATCACTCATATAGTTTTT
The DNA here is from genome assembly GCF_057802395.1 of Ceratotherium simum simum. NCBI lineage: Eukaryota > Metazoa > Chordata > Mammalia > Perissodactyla > Rhinocerotidae > Ceratotherium > Ceratotherium simum. The sequence goes on along the minus strand of NC_141918.1, from coordinate 50,123,357 downwards.
CTATATCTTAGATTTTGTTTCTTTAATATAGACTTCTAAGTGTAGTTCTTGATAAATAAATTGCTATAATCTTTTAAAGAGTAAGATAATACCTTTGACTCATAAATCTTAGTTTTGGGAACACAGTCTCTAAGATAAATTTTAGTGCTGTAAATTGGGTCAAGTTATATGTCTATTTGAAAATGAATGGATGTTATAAATAGCTCTTAAACAATTCCCGTTCTGTTTTCCAAAAGAAATACTTAATAATGCCTTAACAATGTATGCAAGTTAGGGAGAAGCCATCATCATTATTTGATATTACAAGTTTAAAAAATTCTGTCTAATTTAATAGACATGAAACAAAAATGTCATCCTGCCTTAATTTCCATATTTTTGATTGCCAGCCAGGTTGTATATCTTTCAAAATTATTTTCCTAATTGTATTTCTTAATTTGTGAATTACCTTTTTCTATCCTCTGTCTACTTGTCTTTCTTATCAAACTCCAGGAAAATAATAAAAAATAAAGAATTAATAAATAATAGTAATAACTATTCGTGTGTTTGTTATAATTAGTCCCTCTATTTCTAACCTCGTGCTTATATGTTTCCACACCTATAAAAAAGATGATCTTTTTAAATTATCTTTTTCACATACATTCATATACAGTATGTGATTTTTTCATGTATAATATTTTTCACATACGTTATGTGAATTATCTTTTTCACATACAGTGGTGAATATTTATCTGTTTTAACATCTGCTTCTTTAGAGAATCTTATAAAATTCTCTTGTCATATTTGTGGAATGGACCCTATCTAACAGGTCCATATTCCTGTGGACTCACCTCTAACTCTTTGCATTAATGTTTCTAGTTCCCTTTATTATCCATACATAGTTGGTGCCTATAGACTATTCCTCTATAGTTCAGAAAATTGCTTCAAAGCACTGTCAAAAGTTGCAGAGCCAATCTAAGGGTATTGATGTGCAAATTACATTGTCACATATCAGAATTTTTGAAAAGAAGCCTAAAAAAAGGTATACAAGAAGAGCGTTTAGATTTATGTGAAAGCCATAGCAATCAATCCGCTTCTGGAAACTAAGCCAATCTCTATTACAGAGTCAAGAAAAAAATTACTTGTTTAAATTACTCATTTCAGATCTAAAACCTCTATGCAATGTTGATTTACAAAGAATTATAGAGTTCTGTATGAATCACTTGTGCATCAATTTACTAGCAACATTGAGACTTTATATGCACCCAGAGGCTCTCGAAATGTAAACACCTCAAGGAAACTGTTCACGAAATTCATATTCCTTATTTCAAATACAGCATTGATGAAGTTCTAGTCATTAAGGAGATTGAGGTGCCAATATAAACTTGATTTTTGGCTCTCCACAGATAGTTTTACAGTCTGAGGAGCATAGAATTCGGTTTCTTTGCTGAGTGTTGAAAATTCCCCCTCAATGTCTGGGCAAATCGTAGCTCTTATGTTGTTGTATGAGGATAATTGGGGGTGAAGTGAGAAAACAGACCAGAATAGCTGGTTAATATCTCAGATTATTAATTCATAACATTTACTATCCATGTATAGAATAGGAAAAAAGTAGTATTATAGTGACTAGGTCTGCACAGCAAAATTCTGAGGTCATATCCAGAACAGTGAACTGAAGCGTTGGAAGGTGAACAACACCAATATTCTGAAAAAATATCAAATTTAAGCAATGGTTCTTAATAGGGAGGACAATTTTGCACCCGCAGAAGAAATCTGTCAATGTCTGGAAACATTTTTGATTATTACCTTGGAGGGCAGTGTTGCTGACCCTGCCCATTCTTTAAGTGAACGGTGCTTATCTTGTGCTGTGGTAAACTAACCAAGTAAAGATGAATTTATGTAGAATCATAATAAAACATTAAGATTGCCTCAATACTACACAGCACAAAATGGAATTTGGCCGTGATGTAGTTAATGTGATTAATATGGATAACAAGCAAGATGCTTCAGGGCCCCAGTGGAACATTTGTCCTGAATTATCTGGGTTGACTGTCCCCTCTTATGAGAACTGAAAGAGAGCCAAATTCGCTCCATGCACCGCAGACATAAACTAGATGATGCAGTATACCAGGGTGTAGGCAGGAGAGAGAATTAACTAGGTATGTTATTGTTCTTAGCTAAGAACGTAACTTAAAATAAGGGAAATAGAAATGAGGAGGAAAACATGACAGAATACTTCATTTATCATTATTGTGTGCTTATAGATGATATCCTGCAAAACTGGCAGTTAATTTCCGCCAAATCATTCTCCTGTGCAATTTCAGCACGATTCGTTTTAAACTAGGGAAGAGGGCTGATGTATGTGTGGAGGTCGTAGGTGCATTAACATTTTGCTGCTGGGATCTGACTGCCTTTAATGCCTTGTTTATGTGGTGAAGGATGGGCTTCTTCCCCCTACTGCTTTCATTTCTTTGAGTGTTTTTCAACATCAGTTGGTAGTAATTTATTGGTTGTCTGTGGGTAGGGTAAATGAATGAGTATTTTGTAGGCTTGGCAGGTAGCGCTGAATAGTTTTGATAAGACATTAATTTCATACCTTACAACATATTTTTAACATGTTAAAAAATGTAAGTGTCCCCAGAAAATACCCTTAAGTGTTAGAAAACCCAATTACATAGAAAGTTTTAATAAATACAATGAATTAAAACATTTGACGTACTCTAGCAGGTTATGATGTGACATGAATTGTCCCTTCTTTTATTTGGTAGCTATTTTTCTTCTGCTCACTAAGATCCATTCACCAATTCACATTAAATAAAAATGCAGGTGAAAAGCAAATTCCTATGGCTGAGCTTCAGGATAAGAGAGTACAGTTGAGTGTATACATTGAGCTTATGCTCCAAATCAACAGTAAAGATAGATAAAATAGAAAACCAAAAATATATGTCCAGGTTCAACAACAAGATGAAATCTTCATGAACCAGAAGCTGCACAGAATGAACACATAAATGGTGCTGAAGCCATTGGCATTCTGGGATTTGGTTCCAGAAGCTAGCAGTGGCGGCCAGGAGTTCCATTCCTGCCAAGCAAAGGGAGCCAGAATCTTCCCCAAGATGAGAGCTTGGAAAGAGGCTTGCTGTGTGAAGCCACGGGCTCAGGTACAGCTCTCTGACCCATGAAATGAGAATAACTGAGCGCTGCTGAACTGCCTCCTGGCTCTGCAGCTTTCTCGGAAGCAGAGGACCCAGGCAAGCTGGTTGTAGCAAGCCACAACTTCACCACCAGGAGCTAAACCAATGCACCTGCTGTTCAGTGACTGCTTTTGCAATGTCCCCAATATCATAGCATAGGAATCCCAAAACCTCATTATGAGTCCTTGTTTTGGACTAGGATCCCTACATTCTAGGTGGAAGAAATAAAAAAAACTTCAAGGCAGAGAGGAACGAGCTCAGATTTATGTATGTTGAAGGGGAAGAGGCAGCTGTTAGTGAGGAGAGATGAAGAGAACAGAGGAGGGAGGAGGAAGAGACGGAGAGAGAGGGAGAAAGAGAGGGAGGACGGAGAGGGAGAGGGAAAAATCACAAATCTTTCACTTCACATAAGCATGTAAAACAAAATTCCAAATATGTAAAGAAATAAAATAAGGAACACTAACAACGAAAGAAAAAATCTGAATGTGAATTCACTACATGTAGTCTTAAACGTGTTTAGGATGCTTAAAGAGATAAAGAATGTATAACTTCTATTTTTGAATTAAACCTTTTTTTGAGATGATTGTAGGTTCACATTCAGTTGTAAGGAACAATGCAGAGAGATCCTGTGTACCCTTTACCAGCATCCCCCAATGGTAACATCTTGCAAAGCAATAGTACAATGTCTCAACCAGGATATTGCCATTGATACAGTCAGACACAGAACATTTCCATCACCACAGGATTCCTCTTATTGCCCTGTTATAGCAACATCCAATTCCCTCCTGAGATCCTTGCTCCCATTTTAACCTCTAGCAACCACTAATCTGTACTGTATTTCTATATTCTATAACTTTGTCATTTCAAGAATATCATGTAAATGGAATCATGCAGTATGTAACCTTTCGGGACTGGCTTTTATCACTCAGTATAATTCTCTGGAAATTCATCCTGGTTGCTGCATTTATCAATAGTCTGTGCCTGTTTATTGCTGAATAGTATTCCATGATATGGACGTACCAGTTTAACCATTCTCCTGTTGAAGGACATCTGGTGGTTTTCAGTTTATGGCTATTACAAATAAAGCTGCTATGAACATTCACGTATAGGTTTCTGTGTCAGCAAAGGTTTTCATTTCTCTAGAATAAATGCCCAGGTATACAATTCCTGGGTCATATGATAGCTGCAGGCTTAGTTTTTAAGAAACTGCCAAACTGTTTTCCAGAGTGGCTGTACCAGTTTACATTCCTACCAGCAATCGATGAGTGACGCAGTTTCTCTACATCTTCACTAGCATTTGGCGTTTCTACCATTTTTTTATTTTAGCCATTCTGATAGGTATGTAGTGATATCTCATTGTGGTTTTAATTTGCACTTCTCTAATGGCTTTTTATGTGTTTATTAGTATCTATATATCCTGTGCACTGAAACGTCTGTCCATAGCCTTTGCCCATTTTCTAATGAGATAGCTTATTTTTTTCACTGTTGAGTTTTGAGTCTCCTCTATATATTCCAGATACTAGTCCTTTGTCAGATATGTGGTTTGCAAAATATTCCCCCAGTCTTTAACTCAACTTTTCATCTTCTTCGCAAGGTTTTTCACACAGAAAAAGTTTTAATTTTGATGTCGTCTAATTTGTTCATTTTCCCTTTTATGGATCACGTTTTTGGTGTTAAGTCAGGAAGGGGTGTGTGGCCTCTTTCCTGCTGAGTGGTGGTGAAAATTCTGACTCTCCACTAGGTCTCCTCTGGCACCACCCCAGTGGGGAAGGGGGGACCCCTCCTTACTTCCAGATGGGCGTTAAAGTTCAGGCTTCCCACATGGTCCACGTTGACACTTCAAGGGACAGATGGCGGTACCACCTGGTGTGAATGAACCCTTCTTCTCTGACGCTCCTCTAAAATGGGATGGGGGCACCTCGTCACAGCCTGGCAGGGGTGGACATCAAGGCCTTTGCTGGTATGAACGGGGTGGGGCCACAGTTTTTTCCATGGTGTTTGGCTGGAGAAGAGCAGTTATCGTCTAAAAGCGTTCGGTCTTGCTAGATTGCCCATTTGCTGGTCCTCTGGCTAGAGAGAGCAGACTTTTCTTGGGGCTTTTTTGGCCATGCCTAATGGCATCTAGGTTGCCGGCTGCTTCAGCTGCAAGTCCGATATATGTGAAGCAAAAAGAAAACCCAAGGAACTCACTACTGTGTTGTTCCTCACATTTCAACGGCCCTAGCCAATTTGCCTTATTCTCTCCACCTTTTAGAATCGTGATACATTTGTTTTATATATACCGTCCAGGGATTTTGGTTGTGCTCAGCAGCAGGAATAGGGCAAAGTACGTCAACTTCATCTTCCTGGAAACAGAAATCTATGACTTATATTTTAATGTAAGAAAGTTTGAGTCAAAGTAGTCAGAAATAAAACAAGTCCTAGTAGATGTGAAAAAGAACATACTATAAATATTGGAGATAAAAAGATGCTCATTATCACTTCTAGTTTCTGCTTAGGACATAGAGAGCTGAAAGAGGCATTGCTCCCACTGTTACACGTTACAGTAACAACATTACCAAAAGCGAAAAGCTGAACAAACTGCAAGTTTATGACTTTTCTTGAAACTCTCAGAGAGCTGAGGTCACAGGGCAACTAAGTAGCCCAAAATTTAAGAGATGGGACCTAGAGATTGATCCTTCACTTGCGGTGGAAGTATCTGGACACCCGCGAAAAGAAACAGCTAAAATAGGATGTTGACTTTTGTCAAGTGCTTTTTCTGCATCTATTGAGATGATCCTATGGTGTTACCTCTTTAGTCTGTTAATATGGTGAATTATGTCGATTTTTCATATTTTGAAACCAGCCTTGCATTCCCATGATATGAATGGTTATAAAGTATTATCCTTTCTGTATCTTGCTGGATTTGATTTGCTAATATTTTGTAGAGGAATTTTGTGTCTATGTTCATGAGGGTTATTGGTCTAGAGTTTTCTTCTTTACAATATCTTTGTCTGGTTTTGTTATCATGGTAATTCTGGCCTCTTAAAATGAGTCGGGAAGTGTTCCCTTCTCTACTATTTTCTAGAAGAAATTGTACACAATTAATATTATTTCTCTCTTAAATGTTTGATAAAATTTACCCATGACCTATTCAAAAAACAAGATCTAGCCACATGTTGTGTTCAAGAAATATAATTAAAGCAAGTATGTAAATAAATGTTGAAAATTAAAGAATAGGAAATGAGATGCCAGACAAAAGAAAACTGGAGTAGATATGTTGTTGACTGACACAACAGAATTCAAGGCAAAAATCCTATGAGGAACAATATACAGTAATATGCTGCTAAAAATGAAAAAGAATAAAAACAACAGAACAAAGAAATATTATTACCATGAATAGATATGTACATAACAGTATAACCAGATACACAGAGAAGTAATAACTGACAGAACAGCAGGGAGAAATAGAGTAATCACAAATTTTAGTGGAAAATTTTTTACACGTCCCATCTCATTCAAAGAGATACAAAGGTCTGAATATATGGATAATTCAATTACTAATAAGCTGAAACCAGCTATATAATAGGACATTATATAATAGGACACTAGAACATGTTAAAGTATTATATCCAGCAAGTAGACAAATAGAATAATACACTCTTTTCAAGCACACGTAGAGAATTTGTAAAATCTTCCCATGCACTAGGCAACAAAAGCAGCAATAAATTCCAAAATAATACAGACTGTATTCTCTGGTAATAATTAAAATAAAATTAGAAAATAAGTGGATTGTTTAAAAAAAACTTGATTATGGCTATTATAAAGTATACTACTAGACAGCTCTTGTATAAAAGGAATTTATAAAAGCTATTGCAAAATACTTAGAACTGAATGATGATTCATAAATTGTGAGGCACAGATAAAGCAATATAAGAGAAATTTATTATTTTAAGCATATTGATCAGGAAGCAAAAAATATCTTTTAAAAATGAGCTAAGCATTCAATTAATGCAATCAGAAAAAGCAGCAGTACAAAATCAAAGAAACAGGAAAGAAGAAGTAAAAGTAAGGACAGAAATAAGTGAAATAAAAATTGAGAATAAAAAAAAAGTTCTTGAAAAGATTAAATACATAGACCTTGGGTAAGACTTTTCAAGAAAAAAAGTTAAACAAAATACAGAATAAATAAGTTGAAACAACTACAGATAAAAAAGTATTAAAATAGTTTTAAAAAGTAAATAACTGTATGCTAGTAAAATTGAAAATCATCATAAAACATACACATTTCTGAAGAAAAATAAAACATCAGACAGAAATCAGCACACACAAAAATTAGAAGACTTGAGTAGATAAATGAGTATTAAAGAAATAGAAACTGTTGTTTTTGAAAAAAATCTCTGTCCCAAAAAGGCATAAGTCAAGACAGTTTTATTTTGAGAATTATGCCAATTTCAAGAAATTGTTGAATTTTTCTAGAAAATAGAGAAAGGGCATTTCCTAGTTCATTTCATGAGCATGGTGTAACTTGATTTCAAAATCAGAAAAAGGCAACCCAAGAAACCATGGGCTCATTTTGCTGATAAACACAGATACAAAAATTCTAAATAAAATATTAGCTAACTGAAACAGACAGTGTATTAAAAAAAAATACCATAGCACAAGCAATGTATTTATCACAGAAATGCAAGGATGGTTAAATATCAGAAAATATATCAATGTAATTCTACACATTAACCAACTAGAGGAGACATATCATGGTTTTCTTACTAGGAGTGGAAAAATTATTTGATAAAGTTCAATATCTAATTATGATTACACATTATAAAACTAAGAATAGAAGTGAATGTCTCCAATTTAGTAAGAATTATGAATCAAATATCTATGGTAAACATTACATCAAATATCACAGAATCCAAGTCAGTTACCAGTAGTATGACTCAGCATTATTTTACGTTCCACTAACAAAGAAAACTACATATTGTCTATGGCTGCTTTCTCACCACACAGCACAGGGTCAGTAATTGCCATAGGGACTCTGTATGGCCCACAAAGCCTAAAATATTTACTATCTGGCTCTTTATAGAAAAAAGTTTGATGACTCCTGATCTAGACCATAAAGGAACTTCTACAAATCAATAAAATTAAGTCAAGAGCCTAGCTAGAAAAATGGACATCTGAGAAGTCATACAACAAGCAAATTACAAAGAGGGAAACCAAATGGCTACAAATCAATTATAGAGATGCTCAAATGTATTAGTAATTTGAGAAAAGAAATTCAAATCAAAAAAGAAATTACATTTGTCAGCTTGAAAAAATTTAATTTAAAACCATTATTATAAATAGAATTTAGGGTGGAAAATTAGTTATTTTATTAACCTGATTCAGGTACTAACTAATTTGGCTTGTTTTTGCTTTATGATATACTTTTCCTAAAGTTCCTATAAGGATATTAATATGCGAAAAGAAAAGCAGAAGATAAACTTTGTTGCAATTATTAATTTAAGAATTAAGAAAACCCCACAAGTTCGAATTCTAAGAGCACATCTCCTTGTCAAATTAACATAACCCCTAGTGATTTGTAAGTCTGTCAGAACTGATTTTGCAAACCTAAATAGCTCAATGAAACTTGAAGTGATAAAATTCTGTCTGAATTCATCAAGATACCAGATAAATGCTTTGGTAAAGAATCAGCTTACATATATTTTCAGATATGATAGTCTATTAATTATGGACTTAATCCACCTGTTACAACTTGTTATAAGAATGTTCTTACCCACCTCCACCTAGCCCCACCCACCGTTACCCACTCCCACCATTACCCACTCCCACCATATTGCTCTACTCTATCATAGGAAAGGAAGTTTTGACTCAATCTGAGTATAAAGAAGATGCTATTGTCTTCATCTTTGTTCTTATATATATTATCTTTGTAAACAATGAGTAAAGTTATAGTGCAAGGACAAAACCCTGTACTGTTAGATTACTCATTTATTCATGCATACCACATGCATTCATTTTGTGCCAATAACATGCCAGGTACTCGATGTATAACAATAGTCCCTGCCCTCAAAAAAATATAATCTAATTAACCAACAATTACAATACAGTCTGTAAGTACTCAGAGAGGAGTATAAACTGGATGTTACTGAAGCATAGGGAAGAGACATCTAATCCAGCCAGGTGTTGAGGAGGGAGATTATCAAAGAAGATTCCTAGAGAGAGTGCTGCCTAAGTTGAGACCTGATATGTGTGGAATTGTTCCTGCTACAAGTGTCCAGGAAATAGAGAGGTGGGTCAGTGGTGGCCAGAGATAAATAAATAAATTCAATTAGTGAATATTTAGCTAAATGTGTATATCACGTATGTTAAGATTTCTACATGAGTCAGGTACGGGTTAGTATATATAGTTATTATATTAAAAAATGATAATGTATACCATATATTTGGGAGGAGAAATGCCTACTATATATTCTCTGACACTAGTAGAATGCAGTCAATCATCTTACACATGAAAACCTCTTTAAGGAGCTATTTCGAAACTTTCTCAGGTGACCCATTGCAAGTCTTAAACCTCTGTGACTCAGGATGCTTTTTCTTATACCAAAGTTTATAAACAAAGGAAAATATGAAGGACTTAAGCAACAACAACAAATGACTTAGACCTTTCTGATGTGTTGAGAGCTAGTTTTAACCTATGTGAAAACCCTCTAGAGGATTATGGACCACTTGGGTAAATGTTATATATATATGAAAAAGAACTATAATTTTGGTCAGATGAAGATTAATTCTACCTGAAGTCCTAATGACATTCATTGCATTGGCTGGTTTTCAATTTGAGATGACTTTCTAATAAATGCAAATGTGCAGTCACATTGGTGATTCTAAATAAAGTAGGGAAAAAAGGATGCTTTTGTATTTCCGTTGCTGATGTTGATCTTGCTTTGAACTAGTGTGAAAACTCAGAATATGGACCATTCGTCATTTCCTTCCCATTTCAGTAGATGGCATCTCTTTCCACGTACTTGTTCAATCTAAAAATATGGAAGTGATCCTTGATTCTTCCCTTTTCCTCCCCTCATCCCCATCTCCCAGCTCCTCATCCCCACAAACAGCAAGATACATATTTACACATAGAGCTAACACATGAGTACGTCCACGTGTTTCTACGACCAAAATATATCTCAGTTCTAACTACTTCTTTATTTACACCATCACCTCTCACATGGATTATTATAATAACTGCCTCCCTGCTTTACTCTTTGACTTTCCTTCTCTCCCAATCCAGTCTCCACACTGTAGGTTGTATCTTTTAAAAATATAAATTATCTCATGTCACTCTTTGGCTTAACTCTTTCTGGGGCTTTCTATTGCATTGATAATAAAATCCAGTCATCTTACCTTCATCAAAAGGCCCTCAATAACCTGGGACCTGCTGCCTTTTTCACTTGCATTCTCACTTGCTCGCTGTAGTCAATTCACATGCGTGTTTTCAGTTATTTAAAATGCCAAGTCTTTCTGGCCTTTGCAAGTGCAGTTCCTTAGCCTGGAAAGTACCCCCATCTCTGCAAAGTTAGCTTCTTCTAATTCTTTCTGTCTCATCTTCCTTCAGTCCTTACTGACAATTCTGCCAAAGATCTGCCTGCCAGCCCCCGTTCATCTCTATTACGTGACCTTTTGTTTCCTTCATGATCTGTTACATTTTGTAATTATTTGTTATTGTTATGTTAACTGTTTAGTCCTGACTTGGTGCTATAAGATCCATGAGGGCAGAGACTGTATTTGTTTAATTCACCACCATATATCATAGTAATGGACTCAGTACAAACCTGCTGAGTGAATAAATGAATGAATCAGTTGATGAATGGATGTGTGTCCTTTACTTGGCCGGTACTGATAATGAAAACTATGGAATAAACTGTCTACTAAGTAAATCTATCATGCACACCTGTGTGGATGAGAGACATGGAATGGCAACAAATTCTTTGAAGAAAGGAAAGTTGCTCAACAATTTTAGTGCTATTCCCCCAGAGCTTGGATTTCATTTTCAGCACTGGAATTGTAAGTAAAAAAATAAAAGTATGAAGAATAGAGCTGAAGAAAAATAAAATGTCATGCTCTTCTTTCAATTATATAAACCAAATACTTTAATTTGGAACAAACTAACAGCTGAAATGGAATTGGCAGACATGTTTTAGATAGCCTAGATATCAAATGAATTGTCTAGAAAGTTTTAAATTCTCCCTGGATGGTTACATCTTTTCATTTTAGGTGTCATATTCGCAGTCTTCAGCCTTGAAAAATAAGTACTTCAAGATGCCTGTCATTTAGGAGCTAGAGAAGAGTTATAACACAATGGAAACTAAAGAAGATATGTATTTAGACCTTGTGAAATGAAAACACTGTGTAGCTAAATAAAAACAGTGGACTAAGCTACAAGTTTTCAGAAGTTAAGTTGGCATGACTAAGAGTAAAATATCTACGCAGAACAGTGGCCCCTTCTTGGGCAATTAACTCCTTAAAGAAATGAAACTGATGACCCCAGGAAAAAATTGCCACAATGTTAAGCCCTAGACACCTATTTAGGTCTCTTGGAACCTATTTAGGTTTATGAAGACTACAGACTTCTGTCTGTAGAAGAAGACAAAAAAGATGCACTCAGCACCAAACAGCTTTTGGTTCATCATGCTTGAACTGAAACTAGTCTAGTTTTGAAGAATTTATGTCTAGTAATTTAAAATAATTGATCTCATGTTGAGTCTTTTCAAATTTTTACTGTCTTTGCTGAATTTCTGTTTAATACTATAACATTTAAATATTAAAAATATTTTAAAAGTTTAAGACTTTTCCAAATGAGGGTTCTAATTAATAGTTTAGAGTACAAGAAAGATATGAAAATTAACATTTTAAAAATTCCACTTCCAGCGAAGATGGAGTAACAAAGACAGGACTTAACTTCTTGCCCTGAAAACTGAATGGGCAAATATATATGAAACAACTGTTTTCAGACATTAAATATACAAGCATCACAGTACTGTGATCCCTGAGAGAAGGAAACAGACAAGGTGAGCCCTGTGGTTGGGCTGTTTTCTGCCTAGAACCATTATCAAGACTATAGAAGCAGAGAAGAGGAATGCAAGCATAGCCCAGCAGCCTCAGTGAGCTGAGGAGAGAGAAATTAGGGTTCAAGGAGGCTGAGGGGTCTGCTGATTGTGGGACAGAGCTCT